>NC_079312.1:179030510-179355137 GCF_029931775.1 Euleptes europaea | reverse complement strand
GTGGAAGGGGAGAGCTTCCCAGGCTGCAGGGGGGGGGGGGGGAGAGAGAGAGAGGAGGGCCCAGGCCTTGCTCTGGTCCCTTTTCCCCTGGGACACACACACAGAGACACACACACACGCACAGCTCGCTGGATCCCTGCATCCAGTGCCTGTAACAATCAACTGATGCAGGCCCTTTGCGTGCATGGGCTGGGGGCGACAAGGGCAACGTGGGGAGGCTCTTTGCAGGTCCCTTTCCCCCTCGGCGGGGAGGAAAGATACACACAGATACATACACGCACACACACACACACACCTCGCTGGATCCCTGCATCCAGTGCCTGTGACAATTAACTGATGCAGGCCCTTTGCAAGCATGGGCTGGGGGCGACAAGGGCAACGTGGGGAGGCCCTTTGCAGGTCCCTTTCCCCCTCGGCGGGGAGGAAAGATACACACAGATACATACACGCACACAACACACACACCTCGCTGGATCCCTGCATCCAGTGCCTGTAACAATCAACTGATGCAGGCCCTTTGCGTGCATGGGCTGGGGGCGACAAGGGCAACGTGGGGAGGCTCTTTGCAGGTCCCTTTCCCCCTCGGTGGGGAGGAAAGATACACACAGATACACACACACCTCGCTGGATCCCTGCATCCAGTTCCTATGACAGTCAACTGATGCAGGCCCTTTGCAAGCATGGGCTGGGGGCGACAAGGACAACGGAGGACAACGTGGGGAGGCTCTTTGCAAGCCCTGGTGTTTCTCTGGTCCTTTTTTCTCCTGGGGGGGGGGGGAGGAAAGACACAGAAACTTGCATGCACACAACACACACACCTCGCTGGATCCCTGCATCCAGTGCCTGTGACAATCCACTGATGCAGGCCCTTTGCGTGCATGGGCTGGGGGCGACAAGGACAACGTCAGGCCACTCTTTGCAAGTCCTGGTGTTTCTCTGGTCCTTTTTTCTCCTGGAGGGGGGAGGAAAGACACAGAAACTTACACGCACACAACACACACACCTCGCTGGATCCCTTCATTCAGTGCCTATGACAATCAACAGATGCAGGCCCTTTGAGTGCATGGGCTGGGGGCGACAAGGGCAACGTCGGGAGGCTCTTTGCAGGTCCCTTTCCCCCTCGGCGGGGAGGAAAGATACACACAGATACATACACGCACACAACACACACACCTCGCTGGATCCCTGCATTTAGTGCCTGTGACAATCCACTGATGCAGGCCCTTTGCGTGCATGGGCTGGGGGCGACAAGGGCAACGTGGGGAGGCTCTTTGCAGGTCCCTTTCCCCCTCGGCAAGGAGGAAAGATACACACAGATACATACACGCACACAACACACACAGCTCGCTGGATCCCTGCATCCAGTGCCTGTGACAATCCACTGATGCAGGCCCTTTGCGTGCATGGGCTGGGGGCGACAAGGGCAACGTGGGGAGGCCCTTTGCAGGTCCCTTTCCCCCTCGGCGGGGAGGAAAGATACACACAGATACATACACGCACACAACACACACACCTCGCTGGATCCCTGCATCCAGTTCCTATGACAGTCAACTGATGCAGGCCCTTTGCAAGCATGGGCTGGGGGCGACAAGGACAACGTCAGGCCACTCTTTGCAAGCCCTGGTGTTTCTCTGGTCCTTTTTTCTCCTGGAGGGGGGAGGAAAGACACAGAAACATACACGCACACAACACACACACCTCGCTGGATCCCTGCATCCAGTTCCTATGACAGTCAACTGATGCAGGCCCTTTGCAAGCATGGGCTGGGGGCGACAAGGGCAACGTCAGGGCCACTCTTTGCAAGCCCTGGTGTTTCTCTGGTCCTTTTTTCTCCTGGAGGGGGGAGGAAAGACACAGAAACTTGCACGCACACAACACACACACCTCGCTGGATCCCTGCATCCAGTTCCTATGACAGTCAACTGATGCAGGCCCTTTGCAAGCATGGGCTGGGGGCGACAAGGGCAACGTGGGGAGGCTCTTTGCAAGCCCTGGTGTTTCTCTGGTCCTTTTTTCTCCTGGAGGGGGGGGGAGGAAAGACACAGAAACTTGCACGCACACAACACACACACCTCGCTGGATCCCTGCATCCAGTGCCTGGGACAATCCACTAAAGCAGGCCCTTTGCGTGCATGGGCTGGGGGCGACAAGGGCAACCAGTGCCAATGACAATAAACTAATGCAGTCCCTTTGCATGCATGCATGGACTGGGGGTGACAAGGACAACATCAGGTGACCCTTTGCAAGCTCCAGTGTTTCTCTGGTCTCTTTTCTCCTGGGGTGTGGAGGCACACACAGATACACACACACACAAAACACCTTGCTGGATTCCTTCATCCAGTGCCTATAATAATCAACTAATGCAGTTACTTTGCGTGCATGGACTGGGGGCGACAAGCACAACATCAAGAGACTCTGCAAGCCCCTGTGTTTGTCTGGTCCTTTTTCTCCTTGTGGGGAACTGGAGCGAGTTTTTGCAAGCCCAGACATTTCTCCAGTCCTTTTCCCCTTGGGGGGAACACAAACACATGCACAAAACTCGGGCAACAACCACACGCCTGGGTCTTTCTTCAGTCCTTTTTCTCTTTGGGGAAACACACACACATGAACAACCATCACAGAGCGACAACCAGCATAGAGCATCCCACAACTCTTTACAAGCCTGGACACATAAATGGGGCAACAGCATCAGGTGACTCTTTCCAAGCCTGGGTCTTTCTCTGGTCCTTTTCCCCTTGAGGGAAATGCACACACACACACACACACACACACACAAAACTGGTGCAACAACCACAACAGAGCATCAGGCGACTCTTTGCAACGACAGACTCCCGACGTCACCCCCTCCCCACCTAACACACACATCTTTATTCCTCTTCTTCATTTCATCCTCATAACAACCCTGTGAGGTGGGTTAGGCTGAGAGTGCATGACCAGCACATGGTCACCCAACATGCTTCCGTAACAGAGCAAGGAAGTGAATCTGGATATCCCAGTCCCTAACCCAACCACTAGAGCCCCGTGGCACAGAGTGTTAAGCTGCAGTACTACAGTCAAAAGCTCTGCTCACGACCTGAGTTCGATCCCGACAGAAGTCGCTTTCAGGTTGCCAGCTCAAGGTTGACTCAGCCTTCCATCCCTCCGAGGTCGGTGAAATGAGTACCTAGCTTGCTGGGGGTAAAGGGAAGATGACTGGGGAAGGCACTGGCAAACCCCCCCTCAAACAAAGTCTGCCTTGGAAACGTCGGGATGTGATGTCACCCCATGGGTCAGGAATGACCCGGTGCTTGCACAGGGGACCTTTACCTTTAACCCAACCGCTACATCACATGGATCCGTGCACCAAACACGTTCAGCCCTCCTTGTCTCCTTCTCTCTCCCCCCCTCTAAATTTGGATTGCAAGCTCATCAGGACAGAGATCTCGTCTTTCGTGCTAATGCTACTGTGTGAACTGCCATGCATACCCACAACAGGGTTGCCAACCTCCAGGAGGGGCCTGGAGGTGTCCCAGAATTTCAGCCAATCTCCAGATGCCAAATAATTTTTCCACTGGAGAAAATAGCTGCTGGTGGGGGGGGTGGCCTCTACAGCATTATACTCTCTTGAGGTTCTCACCCTCCACCCCCAAATTGCCAGGAATTTCGCAGTCCCGCACAGCTGGGAACCAGAGAAGAAGAGTTGGTTTTTATATGCCGACTTTATCACTTAAGGAAGAATCATATCGGCTTACAATCTCCTTCCGTTCCTCTCCCCACAACAGACACCCTGTGGTAGGTGAGACTGAGTGTGTGACTAGCCCAAGGTCACCTTCATGTGTGTGTGTTAAGTGCCATCAAGTCGCTTCTGACTCATGGCGACCCTATGAATGAAAGTCCTCCAAAATGTCCTGTCTTTGACAGCCTTGCTCAGTTCTTGCAAATTGAGGGCTGTGGCTTCCTTTATTGAGTCAATCAATCTCTTGTTAGGTCTTCCTCTTTTCCTGCTGCCCTCAATTTTTCCTAGCACGACTGTCTTTTCCAGTGACTCTTGTCGTCTCATGATGTGACCAAAATATGATAGCCTCAGTTTGGTCATTTCAGCTTCTAGGGTCAGTTCAGGCTTGATTTTATCTATAACCCACTGATGGGTTTTTTTGGCAGTCCAGGGTATCCGTCACACTCTCCTCCAACACCACATTTCAAAGGCATCTATTTTCTTCTTATCAACTTTCTTCACTGTCCAGCTTTCACACCCATACATAGTAATAGGGAATATGATGGCGTGAATTAACCTGATCTTGGTGGCCAGTGACACATCCTGACACTCCAAAATCTTTCCTAGCTCCTTCATGGCTGCCCTTCCCAATCTCAACCTCCTTCTGGTTTCTTGGCTGCAGTCTCCCTTTTGGTTGATGGTGGAGCCAAGGAATAGAAAGTCTTGACCAATTTCAATTTCCTCATTGTCAACCTTAAAAGTTGTGTAATTCCCCTGTAGTCATTACTTTTGTTTTCTAGATGTTCAGCTGTAGTCCTGCTTTGGCACTTTCTCTTTTAACTTTCAGCAGTAGTCTTTTCAAATCTTCACTATTTTCTGCCAATAATGTAGTGTCATCAGCATATCTCAAATTATTAAAGTTCCTCCCTCCAATTTTCACTCCACCTTCATCTAAATCTAACAAATACAGTTCACCAGATTAGAGTCCTCCGCTCATGTGGAGGAGTGGGGAATCAAACCCGGTTCTCTACATCAGAGTCCACCACTCCAAACCACCGTTCTTAACCACTACACCACCCTGGCTGCAACCAGATACCATGTTGCCAACCAGGCACATGAATGATGATGATTATAATCCAAATGATGCAGATCTGGGATATGTGGCGAGGGTTTCTAGCTGAGATTGTGCAGCTTCCATGCCTACCTGAATCCCAGAAAGCCTTCATTTTAGAAAGGGGGAAAGAAGGTCTTAGTGACCCGGTGTGGAGTATTGGTTAGAGTGTTGGACTAGAATCTGGGAGACCCAGGTTCGAATCCCCACAGAAGCTTGCTGGGCGATTTGTTGGCCATTGGAGATTTGTTTGTGCCAGTTCACGCATTCTCAGTCTGACCTACCTCATAGGGTTGTTGTGAAGATAAGACAAAGGCATTGAAAATGACATAAGCTGTTTTGGGGAGAAAATGAAATAAATGAGCATCTGGTGGAGTCCCAACTAAAAAATGTTTTGAGATATTAAACTCCCAAACACACGTGGTCCTGCTATCACTTTTTAAAACTCTGATGTCATACACTGCTAGTTCTCACAAAGCATTTATATTGTTACATAACAGGACAGCCAACGTTTTTGCAGCTTTTCAGAAACCGCGACGTAGTCCCAAAGTTATCGATTCAATTTCTAAATAAGGTTGACCAGTATTACCCAAAGGTACATGTGATATTTACATTCCAGGATTAAGCACAAATGCATTATGCAATAGCTATATGCACATATGGGGTACCATCCTAAACGGAGTTAGGCCGTTTTAACCCCATTGACTTCGATGGAATTTAGGATATAACCCTGCTTACAATGGTACAGATATGGATTAACTATCCACCATAGGTTTAAAGTACATTCAAAGTACATGATTAAATGTATTCATGGGTTGTTGTTTCCTTGTGTGTGTGTGTGTGTGTGTGTGTGTTTTTTTGTGGTGGTTTTTGCTGGTTTTACAAAGGGAAAAAATCAATTAATTTAAGAACATAAGAACATAATTTCATTTTTTTAAAATTATCAGGGGCCACATTACATTTTCAAAATATACTCTGGTGTACTATCTGCTGCGACAGAGAGCTTCAGCGATTCCCCGTACGTATCTAATTTTCTATCTTTTATGGCTTCTTTCATGTCAGAAGCTGTCTAATTAAGTGGGACACGCCTCTCGCATTACCAGGGTTGCCAGGTCCCTCTTCGCCACCGGCAGGAGGTGAACTGATCTCTACCAGCTGGAGATCAGTGGTTAGCAGATTCCCCAGCTAGTATCTGGAGGTTGGCAACCCTACACATTATGCACCAATTGTAACCTAGAACGTCTAAGCTGGGGTCCCCAATGTGGTGCCTGTGGGCATCATGGTGCCCGTCGCCACTTTTCCCAGCACCCACCAAGTATTTTTCGAAGGAGGGTGGTGCCAGGTGGGGTTTCTGATTGGCCATTGGAGATTTGTTTGGCCGTGCAGATTTTTAAAAGTTGTTGCCACCACAGCGCAAGGATCTGCACTGTGTTACTGACATTAAGCTGTGGCAATCATTTTGCGGCTTTTCATAAGAAGAAGAAGAGTTGGTTTTTATATGCTGACTTTATCACTTAAGGAAGAATCAAACCGGCTTACAATCACCTTCCCTTCCCCTCCCCAGAACAGACACCCTGTGAGGTAGGTGGGGCTGAGATAATCAAACCCAGTTCTCCAGATCAGAGTCCACCACTCCAAACCACCGCTCTTAACCACTACACCACGCTGGCTCATAGCATAGGAGCTATTCTGTAGCTACACCCACCATGCCGGGTCAGAATCCAAAAGGTGCCTGCAGCCTGAACAAGATTGGGGACCCCTACGCTCACAAATCTATAGGGTTGCCAATCTCCAGGTACTTAGCAAAAAATAGACACTTCTGTGTATAATATAGTTACAACCAAATAGACACAGATACAATATTGGAATGAACATTGGAATAATATTGGAATGAACATACAGAGATTGGATATATTTGTAATACTTACCTGTATTATGGGTTAAACTTGTTAGTTTAGGAGATATATTTTCACTGATTGGTGTACTAATGCTTATATGTAACCTATTGTATTGATACAGGATCTGATATATATATATACACACACACACACACACACACACACACACACACACACATATATATCTATATATATTGTTGTAACCTCCAGGTACTAGCTGGAGATCTCCTGCTATTACATCTCCAGCCGATAGAGATCAGTTCCCTTGGCAAAAATGACTGCTTTGGCAATTGGGGACTCTATGGCATTGAAATCCCTCCCCTCCCCAAACCCCACCTCCGCTCCAAAAACCTCCAGGGATTTCCCTACCCGGAGCTGGCAACCGTATGAATCTACGTACTGGCTCTACACACCAAATAACAGATTTAATTTGGCTCCGCCAGACATTCATTCATACACATGAGCTGCCCATTCATTCATGCACACTAAAAACCACAGTATAATACAACGAAATGGGATTGCAAGATGAATTTTGAAAACAAAACTAAATTTAATTACCCCAGACAGAAATAAAAATGTGACAAAATATAACAACAATGGGGGCGAGTCTACAGATAAACCTCTATAAAAAGATTGCAAGATTATTACCACCTGTTATTGTGGTTATTATTATTTACTTTATTTATAGTTCACTTCTCTCACTGAAACTCAAGGCAGATTACGGGTTCTCTGTAATTTTCTTGATTATATTTGAATTGTACTTAATTATGTCTCATCCTGTTCTGCCAGAATTTCATGGCCCTTTGACATTACAGTTTATTTTGTGCATAACCATTACAGATATGGATATATAAATACATACAGATATATCTCTTCTTAGAGATGAGTCACTGCACATATCTGATCAGGTGGGTTCTAGTCCGCCAAAGCTAATGCTAGAATAAAAACATATTAGTCTTTACAGTTCTCCTATTTGTTCTATGACTGTTATCAGGAAACCTTTAGGTAGTCATTGTTCCAAATTTGGATACTTATTGTAGGAGCTGGAAATTATTAGGCTTTCCATGGAGGGTTCTCCTTATGGTGAAGAAAGTTCCATGGGGGCCTTTTCCAGTGTTTGTGTGCTGAAATTATTTTAGTGCCTCTCCTCTGAGCATGCTAATATACCTCCACTAATTCATTTGCTAATCTACCTTTTCGTGGAGAAAAGAAAAGTGAGCTCCAAAATATCTTGATAGGATGGCAAATTCCAGAAAGATAGGCTACTTTGTTTCAGCTGCAGCTGCAAAAAGAAGAGTCTTGTGGCAAACAAATGTATATTGTAGCCTTAGCACATGTGAAGCTCCCTTATACTGACCCAGACCATGAGTCAATCAAAGTCAGTGTTATCTACTGAGACCGGTAGCAGCTCTCCAGGCTCTCAGGCAGAGGTCTTTCACATCACCTATGACCTGGTCCTTTTTAACTGGAGATGCCGGGGATTGAACCTGGGACTTTCTACATGCCGAGGAGATGCTCTACCACTGAGGCACAGCCCCTTTCTGATTTCATGACGACTTTGAAAAGCGATACCAGTATAAACATTTCTGGATTTTATTTTGGACCGACATGGCTACCTGAAACCTCTATTTCATTTCAAATTACCTGAATTTGGCCCATAAAGAGAAGGATGTTTCAAGTGCAAGGGGAAAAAAACCCTCTGGAAAGTTTGTGGTGCCTAGGTAATGTTACCTAGGTTGCCTCCCATTGACTCCATCAAATAAAATTAATCTCCAATATTCTTAATCTAAAGATTACCACATTTCTCCTGTGTTTTCCGCCTTTTTAGGGACCAGGGTGTTGCATCTGGTATTTGAGAGGCACTTAGTTAAGCACTGGTTTTTATATTCATTATGAAGGCTATCCTTGTTCTCAACATCTTCCCCTCAAGAAAAGGGTGCCAGATACTACTCTGCCCAGGGTCCCTCGCTGCATCCTAAATCTCCAAACAGGAGCAGACAAAAGGCCTTAAAATCATGATCTGAAGGCCTTAAAAGCATGATCTAAAATCATGATCTCCCTGTGTGTGTGTCTGTGTGTTTTAATCGCCCAGCCTGCCAAAGAACTCTGGAGAACTTGAACGCTTGCATACCGTGTTGTTCCATTTTGTTTGGTCTAAATAAAAGGTATGACATGGATTTTGTTTTCTGGATTTTTCTTCAACGGCATGGTTACCTAGCACCATAATATATGTGTAGACTTCTGATTCCAGAGAGGTAGCTGTGTTAGTGTGTTACAGCAAACATAAGCCGGCGTCTACGTATGTACATGCTGTCAAGCCTCAACCGACTTACGGCGACCCCATCAAGGGACTTTCAAAAGCCAGTGTCTAATGGCACCTTAAAGACTAACCAGTTTTTATTCCTGCATAAGTGTTCGGGGATGAGAACCCCCTTTGTCCGATTCGTCAGATTCGTCTTCCTGGTGTCAGAATACCCTTGGCTGTTTTTGAAATAATGATGGCGATTTACCCTTCATAGAATAGATCTCCTCTGAATAGATCTCTCTCTCTCTCTCTCTTCAAGGTCCACATGGACATGGATAGATCTCCTCTGAATAGATCTCTCTCTCTCTCTCTCTCTTCAAGGTCCACATGGACACGGATTCCTCTGAGGGTCAGAAGACAAGTCCCGCTACTAAAGATGACTAGGGTCTTCCTGCACGATTGCCACACCAGCTTGTATTCTGCAGTGCTCAGAGGACGATTTCACTTTCTCAGGCGGGACTTTTGGTAAGAGAAAGAGAAAAACAACAACAAGAGCTAGTGAAAGTATGTCAGGGGTAAAGGTTCGCTTACCTCAAGTATTTATTACCCGTTTGAGTGTCTTCAGTAACAAGACAGTATACGAGAAATAGCCCCAACGAGAGAGAACGGAAAGCTGAAGGATCACAGATGTACCCCCTCTCCCAAAAAACCTTCCCCACCTTTCTCTTAGGGGAACAGTGCCCTACGTCTAGGGCGGGGCCCAGAGGATGACGTAAACGGCCACACTGATAAAACGAGGTGGGCTCAGGTGTGGTCGCTCAGAGTGCTTCTGCGGTCTACGATACCTGCCGAGTGATCGGACCAGCCGTGGGAGACGGGGTCAGCAGGATGAGGCCACCAAAACACCCTGAGGTGAGGGGGCTGGGGTGTCTCATGCTCCACTATTAATTGGGGGCTGAGGAAAATGGGGATGGGCGCAGGAGGAAGAGGTTAATCGCTCTGTTTTTAGCTGGTCCAGGATAACTCTACAATTATGGTTCTGCCTTGGATTGGGCCTTAGAAACAGGCCCTTCTGGACATCACATATGCTTTCTGGTGTCACCTGGCCTTGTGAATGCCAAAGGATTAAACATTAATGTTTAATGGGGGAGGGGCTGTGGCTCAGTGGTAGAGCATCTGCTTGGCACGCAGAAGGTCCCAGGTTCAATCCTCGGCATCTCCAGTTAAAGGGACTAGGCAGGTCGGTGATACGAAAGACCTCTACCAGAGACCCCGGAGAGCCGCTGCTGGTTTGAGTAGCCAATACTGATTTTGATGGACCAAGGGTCTGACTCAGTAGAAGGCAGCTTCATGTGTGTTCATGTTTGAGAGCAATCAGTTTGTGCTCACACAGAGCGAGATAAGGGACGTTCAGGGATAAGCTATGTGGAACCAACAAACCCTTAGCTTCTGGATGTGGCAGATTGTAGGCTCCCTTATCTATATGTTCATGCATGCTCACACATGCGGTTTTCATGCACAGCAGACATTTTAACATGCGCCATCATGTTCATTTTACATATCTTTCCAAAAAAGTTGCACGGCTCCATGCAGGTAGCTGTTTGTGTCCCAATCTATTAATCTCATTTATTTACCAGATGCATATTTCCATCTGGCTAGACAAAGGTCTGCATGGATTGTTTACTGGTTGAGGTTTATAGCCCACTTCCGTAGGTTCGAGGTGGGTAACAAAAATCAGCCAGCAATTGAATAATGAAGAGTATTTATTTTTTTTAAAAAATATTTCAATACCACTTATCTGCTGTATAGTCAAAGCGGTTTCATATAGACAGATTATATTAGAGCCAGCGTGGTGTAGTGGTTAAGAGCGGTGGTTTGGAGCGGTGGAGTCTGATGTGGAGAACCGGGTTTGATTCCCCACCCCTCCACATGAGTGGCGGAGGCTAATCTGGTGAACCGGGTTGGTTTCCCCACTCCTCCACATGAAGCCAGCTGGGTGACCTTGGGCTAGTCACACTCCCCAACCTCACCTACCTCACAGGGTGTCTGTTGTGGGGAGGGGAAGGGAAGGTGATTGTAAGCCAGTTTGATTCTTCCTTAAGTGGTAGAGAAAGTCAGCATATGAAAACCAACTTCTTCTTCTTATCGTTAACAACAATAGATCATCAGGAAATCAACATAGCAAGTTAGTTTCCAAAAGCGTTTTAAACTATTCCACTTTATGAACCGCCCCCCACCACACCATAATCACCAGAGATGGTTCTCCCCACATTTCTCTAGGTGGCCCATTCCAAAGGACTGGGGTTGCCACTAGGGAAAAGCCCCCATTAGGATAAATGTAACTGTCTCTTGAGGGCTCATACCAGGAGAACCTCAACAGAAAGGTCACACATGCCATTTGTGCCCGGGAGGTTTTGCCTTGGATTTGCCGCTCTCTAGATGCACATTTCCCCCATCCAAATTCTCAAAACTAAAAAATAAGCCCCCATGTAGAGTTTTGAGAAGTCAGATGGGGGGAAATGTGCCACCTAGAGAGAGGCAAATCCAAGGCGAAACCTCCCGTGCACAAATGGCCGCACAACACTGGCTCTGGAAAGTCTCTAGGAATACCTCTAGAAATGTTGCCTTTCCATCTGGAGATATCACTCTCTTTATTAGTGGAGAGTGCCAGTGTGAGGTAGTGGTTAGAATGGCAGGCTAGGATCTGGGAGACCCAGGTTCGAATCTCCACTCTGCCGGTCGAATCTCCACCTTGGGCCAGTCACACACTCTCAGCCTACCCTACCTCAGGGGGATAGATCACAATGGGTAGCCGTGTTAGTCTTTCACTAGCAGTAGAAAAGAGTAGGAGTCCAGTGGCACCTTAAAGACTAACAAAAGTTCCGTCAGGGTATGAATTTTCGTGACCAACAGCTGTGGCTCACGAAAATTCATACCCTGCCGGAACTTTGGTTAGTCTTTAAGGTGCTACTGGACTCCTACTCTTCTCAACCTCATGGGGTTGTTGTTGCGAGGAGAAAATGGAGGAGAGGAGAATCATGTCGTCTGCTTTGGGTCCACATGGGGAGAAAGGAAGGGTATAAATGAAGTGAATAAAAATATTTGTTTCCAGCATTTATACCCTGCCTGTCTACCATCACGGAACTTCAAGGCAGGTTATGTGAGCTAAAACTGAGTGTTCTAGGAGAGAGATCTTGGCAAACCAAGTGCTGACGACTACTAACGGAATGGAGTATTGATTCCAGAGATAAGGAGGTTTACCGGATCGACCTCCCTTCAAAAACGGGCCGAGGTTCCATGTCTCGTAGAAGCCATGATCGATTTGGGACCACCTACACATTACACGCAACTTCATGCGATAAATCCCCTAGAGGTTTTTGTTTTTCTAAAGTCAAAAAAGCAGCGTATGCAGGCTGCTATTTTGAGCAGACCAACGGGGAGGAAAGAGAGAGGGTGTTTAGCGCTAACCCTGTCTGCAGTTTTTTTTCTGCTCAAAATTACCTCCCCCATACCACTTTCCCCTCTTTCAGATGCATAATTAACTTTGCAAACGCATATCTGGAACCCCCATGGTGAGGGCATGGAGGGTGAGCAGGAAAAGAGCTGTCAAGGATCTGCACCGCCCCATTACTCTGTTGTTCAAAAGCGCCGTCTTTGTATGTCATTAAAATGAAAAAGACGACGATTGGGAGTTTCCTTCCACACGTTTCGGTGGAACACACAAGTGGCCCCTAAACTCCAGGAACTGGATGTAAGCTCTAGCCCTGCGGCCCCATTAAACAGACTTCAGCAGACAACCAATCCACAAAAGCAGTTTTATTGGGTAGAATCGACAGGTTTCAGAAGCCATATTCAAAAGGACACTAGTAAGGGTCAAAGGCAAGGTACACAGCATATATGGAAGAGCAAAAGGAGATAACCGGTTACCCAGGCAACCCCCCCCCCTCCAGGAGGCAGGAAGGAGTACTTGGCGATTTCCACAGTATGGGAATCTATGAAGACTAAACACGGGGCATAGACTGGCCTTGGACAGAATAGCACAACAGCACCTGGAAGCAGCACAATCGCACTACCGCATACCATCCTCATGGCCTGCTCCTGACATTCTGCCCCCCTAAAGACTCCCCTAAAGATCTAAACGCTCCCCAGAATTTGCACCTTTTGCAAATTTCAGGGGGAGGGGCTGTGGCTCAGTGGTAGAGAATCTGCTTGGCATGCAGAAGGTCCCAGGTTCAATCCCCAGCATCTCCAGCTAAAGGGATTAGGCAGGTTGGTGATGTGAAAGAGTCAGACCCCTGCCTGAGACCCTGGAGAGCAGCTGCCGGTCTGAGTAGACAATACTGACATTGATGGACCAGTAGAAGGCAGCTTCATGTGTTCATGGACTTTTGAACTGTAGATTAACACTTAGCATGGACTACAGAAACTAGAATCCTCCATTTTATATTCTTCCTAAGTGTGTTTTGTTCTGAACTTTTATGGTTATCTGGGTCTGCTTTACGGTTGCCAGGTGTCCCTGGCTGCCGGTAGGGGATGAGGGGATAGGGTTGCCTGATCCAGGTTGGGAAACTCCTGGAGATTCAGGGGAGGACCCAGGGGAGGACAGGGACCTTGGTGGGGTACAATGCCAGACAGTCCACCCTCCAAAGCATCCATTTTCTCCAGGGAAACTGATCTCTGTTTTCTGTAGATGAGCTGTAATTCTAGGGGATCCCCAGGTCCCACCTGGAGGTTGGCATTCCTAGTGATGATTCCGCCTGGGACAATTCCCCTTTGTGGAATCACTGCCGTTGCAAACGCAGAGGCATTTGTAGTGGCAACGCCGCATTCACATGGGGCGATGCCCAGTTCCTTCATCCCCACTCCCTCACGTCCACCATTCTGGAGAGCTTTTTCAGGGCTTAAAAAACCCGGTAGTTTGCACATTACAGTCGTTTTATGACAGCATAACAACCTACCTACCATCAATTTTTAAAAAGCTGGTAAAAAAAACCCACATTTTGGAGGACATTGATTCATAGGGTCGCCATGAGTCGGAAGCACCTTGACGGCACTTAACACACACACACACACACACACAAAACCCCACCAGTGACGGGAGGTGAGCGCAAATGGGGCGATAGGGAAAGAAAATGGTGCCGGATGTGGGCGGGAAAGCTTGGAAATCCACACTTCTCAAGTCCTCTCTGTGGGCAAACCTGCGTTGACTCTGACGTTTCTGGAAACATCTATGCAAAGCATGTTCCGGAAGCTTCAGCCAAGCCAGCGGACACCACAGAAGGTGATGGAAGAAACATATAGAGAAGATTATGTCGTGCGGATGCTCCGGAAAAGCAATTTGAGATCGAAGGCAGAGCAAGCCTTCTGTGTGGAAGCTGCCCATGTTTAGTTGTTGACTTCACAACATTTTTGTCTATTTACAGTACTAGCGTATGCCCTTTGTATGACAAGTTTTGATGGGTTCGCACTTTCTTTGGTCTTCCTGGTCGATCGGGTGATGCACAACAGAGTATCAGACTGCACTTAAATTCACCTTTGTCTATGGCAGCTATATATTTGGGGGCCATGTACTACACGTCTTGCTTGTCAAAGTCCTCTCTCTCCTCCCGCCCCAAGACACTTAGGGATGGAAAATGCCGCCTTAATAATTGTAACTGAGACCTGCTCCCACTTTTTGCAGTGGGGCCCATTTCTGAACCCGCTATGGTGGTGGAAAGTACCATCAAGTTCCAGCCAACTTACAGCTAGTCCATAGGGTTTTCAAGGCAAGAGACATTCAGAGGTGGCTTGCCATTACCTGCCTCCTGGTAGCCACCCTGGATTTCCTTGCTGGTCTCCCATCCAAGTCCTAACCAGGCCCAACCCTGCTTAGCTTCTGCAATCTGATGACATCGGTATACCCTGGACCACTCAGGTCAAGGCAAGAGACAAACATAGGCGCTTTGCCATTGCCTACCTTTGTATAGTAACTATTCCTGGCCCTGCCAGTGATGCTGGATGGTGGTCTCCCATCCAAGGACTAACCAGGACGAACCCTGCTTAGCTTCTGAGATCTGACAAGATTGGGCTAGCCTGGGCCATCTGGGTGAGGGCAAAGTGGCTGTACTTTTTGGTATACTGGCATTTTGGAACCCACACCCCTCTTCCTCCTCCTTCCTGTTGTTTGCAGCTTTTCTATAAACATATTTCCCTAATGGATGAATGCTTCATGCGTCTGATGAAGGGTGCTCTGACTTAACAAAAGTCTATTCTGGAACGTGCCACCGGATTCCTGCTTTATTATCCTTTTCTGGACTCCCTTCTAAACTTTTCAGTGACGTGCTTGAGAAGTAGCTTCACACCACTTGCCAGTTGCTCAGAATAAAATGTAAGGATCGCGCCTCCGTTAACCCTGAACAGATTTATATTTTGCTCTTCGTGCTTACTATTTATCAATATACACAGCATTATTGAACAACAGGCTGTATTTGATGACTGTTTGGCACATTCTCCAGGGGGAAACTCCAGTTTGCCACAAAGCTTTCAGGAGACTCTTCTTACCTCTCCCTCTCTTCCTTCTCTGCTTGGCTAACAACTGACTTTTGGGGAGGGTTGATAATTCCAGCTTAGCAAATTCCTGGAGATTTGGGGGATGGAGCCAGGAGAGGGCAGGGTTTGGAGTGGGGAGAGACCTCAGCAGGGTATAATGCCATAGAGTCCGCCCTCCAAAGCAGCCATTTTGTCTACGGGAACTGACCTCTGTCATCTGGAGATCTGTTGTAATTCCAGATCTCCACCCTCTACCTGGAGGCAACCTTACTTTTGGGTCCTGACCCATAAGGTTGCCAACCTCCAAGTACTAGCAAGAGATCTCCTGCTATTACAACTGATCTCCAGCTGATAGAGATGAGTTCCCCTGGAGAAAAATGGCCGCTTTGGCAATTGGACTCTATGGCCTTGAAGTCCCTCCCCAAACCCAGCCCTCCTCAGGCTCCACCCCAAAAACCTCCCGGCAGTGGCGAAGAGGGACCTGGCAACCCTACTGACCCATAGATTGAGAGCCACCATTTATGCCCATGCTAACATCATTTTCAAGAGGAATCTCCAACAGCTACCCAAAAGGAATAACAGAGGCAAAACAGGTAATGGTTTTTTCAGCGACCGGTAGCAAAATATGGAGCCTGTTCCTTATTTACATTGAGGCCAATCACGGCCATTTTATTTATATTTTGCATTTTATATATTCCCGTAGGGTTCTGCTTCTGCTCTGCAGGGCTTTGCGGACGAGATGAACAGAGAAAGGGCCGTATGTTGGAATAATGGGGCATCTGGAAGGGACCTTTATGTCAAACTTTGGTTACCCCGGTGCTCAGAACCAAACCACTTCCTGCTTCCTGAAATAAAAGTTATCATTACCGGTAAGAAATGGCAGCCATATTGTTTCTACTGTTGCTTTCATTTTAGGCGTTAGATTGGCTGGGTTGGGGGGACACAGCCTGCCCTCCTCCTCGGTTTTTTAACCAACTTGAAACCAACTTTTAACCAACTTGAAACCAGCGGCTGTAACTTTTCAGAACCCCAAGCTGAACTCTCGGTCATCTGGTCATGTCTTCAGCTAGGGTGGCCAGCTCCGGGCTGGGAAATACCTGGAGATTTGGAGGGTGGAGCCTGAGGAGGGTGGGGTTTGGGGAGGGGAGGAGCTTCAATGGGGTACAACTTCATAGAGTCCACCTTCCAAAGTGGCCATTTTCTCCAGGTGATCTCTGTCGCCTGGACATCAGTTGTAATCACGGGAGACCTCCAGCCACCACCTGGAGGTTAGCAACCCTAGCCAGGGGGAAAAATAGGGTTGCCAGGTCCTTCTTTGCCACCAGTGGGAGGTTTTTGGGGCAGAACCTGAGGAGGATGGGGTTTAGGGAGGGGAGGGACTTCAGTGCCATAGAGTCCAATTGCCAAAGCGGCCATTTTCTCCAGGTGAACTGATCTCTATCAGCTGGAGATCAGTCGTAATAGCAGGAGATCTCCAGCTACTTCCTGGAGGCTGGCAACCCTAGAGCAAAACCATAGAAGCAAGTCTAAGACACCAGAGAAGATTGTAAAATATCTCATTGAATTACTCATGTTGGGTAGTCTGAGTTTGTGACTCAGTAACGAAACGATACATTCATCTTGAGGTTTCTCCTTTCCCCCCACCCTAGTTTGGTGTTGCCCTTTCGTTTCATTGCCTGATTTACTGGGAACAGCCCATTTCCCGGTAGTTTGAGAGGGTTGCCATGTTGATCTGCGGTAGAAGAGATTCGAGCCCAGTAGCACATCAAAATGGTAAAGGTGCAGGCACCGGGTCATTCTTGACCCATGGGGTGATGTCACATCACGACGTTTACTAGGCAGACGATGTTTTACAGGCTAGTTTGCCACTGCCTTCCCGATAGGGTTGCCAACCTCCAGGTACTAGCTGGTGATCTCCTGCTATTACAGCTGATCTCCAGCCAATAGAGATCACTTCTCCTGGAGAAAATGGCCACTTGGGCAATTGGATGGTATGGCATTGAAGTCCCTCCCCTCCCCAAACCCTGCCCTCCTCAGGCTTTGCCCCAAAAACCTCCCGCCGGTAGCGAAGAGGGACCTGGCCACCCTACTTCCCCATTCGTCTACACTTTACCCCCAGCAAGCTGGGTACTCATTTTACCAACCATCGGAAAGATGGAAGGCTGAGTCAACCTTGAGCCGGCTACCTGAAACCAAGTTCCGTCGGGATAACCAATAGCACTTTAGAGACCAACAAAACTTTCAGAGTATGAGCTTTCGAGAGTCAAAACGTTCATCAGATACCTTCACCAAAGCTTCGTCAGACCTTTCTGACGTCGGGATAGCCAATAGCACTTTAGAGACCAACAACATTTTCAGAGTATGAGCTTTCGAGAGTCAAAACGTTCGTCAGATACCTTCACCAAAGCTTCGTCAGACCTTTCTGACGTCGGGATAACCAATAGCACTTTAGAGACCAACAACATTTTCAGAGTATGAGCTTTCGAGAGTCAAAACGTTCGTCAGATACCTTCACCAAAGCTTCGTCAGACCTTTCTGACGTCGGGATAACCAATAGCACTTTAGAGACCAACAACATTTTCAGAGTATGAGCTTTCGAGAGTCAAAACGTTCATCAGATACCTTCACCAAAGCTTCGTCAGACCTTTCACTCTGGAAAGTTTATACCCCAAAAATCTTGTTGGTCTCTAAGATGCGTAGGGTTTCCAACTTCCAGGTACTAGCTGGAGAGCTTCTGCCATTACAACTGATCTCCAGCCAATACAGATCAGTTTAGCTGGAGAAAATGGCCGCTTTGGCAATTGGACTCCATGGTATTTCCCAAACCAGACCTGGCAACCCTAGTAATACATTATAAGACAAGCATGTGTGTGTTTTCTAGTCCTTAGTTAATTAAAAGAACAAATACCCTCTGTTTCTAAATAAGAACTGACCAGGCTATATTGCAGAATTAATTAATATAGAAAAGAAATGTTGGAGTGTTCCTGCCCCAATTCTGGATAAGATAGGACTGTGGTCTTTATTTTAATTGGAGAAATTGCTGGAGCAAAAAAGATTTAAGTTAGTGGAGCCTGTTTACAACCCTTTCTTTCTTTTTTAAAATTTTTATATAAGAAGGGTACAGAAAGGGGGGAAAGGGAGGGGGGAAACAAAATATACGTCATCCTCCAAGCTTCCACAAAGATTAAATTTAAAAGGAAAGAGACGATATTACCAAATATTGTACCATTCGAAACATTCCTCCATCTCAAGATTCTCTGAAGTAAAGAAAATTATGTTTCGACCCCCTGAGCCTGTGCAGCAACTAAACATCTTAAACATATCTTCTGTTATCAACTAAACGTCTTAAACATGTCTTCTATTAAATGTCTTAAACATATGAACATTTTATATACTTTATATACCTCTATAAATCTCTTTTAAGTTTCATTCAGCCTTATTGAATAATCAACCGTTTACAACCACTTCGAGGACCAGAGTGACTAAAATTATTCCGATTGTGAGGCATTCCCTTTGCGGTAATATTTCCTCATAACTGCCTGTGGACTGTGCATACACTCTCTCACACACAACCCATATACCTACATTTCTGTGGTTTAACCCAAAAATCTCAGTTCTGTGGTATGATCTTTGTTTCTCAAAAGAGGAAAATCGTGGCGCAAAATTTTTTTGGCGCAAAAGGGCACGCTGAATTTTGGGTGCGTGTTTTAAATTTCATAATTTCCATTTAGTCAGAGAGAAGAGAAGAAAGATACCTGTGAGGGTAAGCAAATTAGATGGTGCAGTGACAAGAAAACGGGGCTTTGGCAGGTGGCTTCCTACCACTATATAAACACTGCCTTGTTTTTGAGGATTCCTCACTATTTATTCATCTGCTGACCTCCTCAGATCTCGAAAGCCCCAGGCGGTAAGTCGGCGTGGTTTCCAAAATATTTGGGCTGGAGAGGATTTGACAGAATTATTCTTTGGCTTAGGAATGGGGCAGGGGTATCGCTTTACTCTGCTCTGGTTAGACCTCACCTGGAGTACGGTGTTCAGTTTTGGGCACCGCAATTTAAGAAAGATGTAGACAAGCTGGAACAGGTCCAGAAGAGAGCAACAAAGATGGTGAGGGGTCTGGAGACCAAGTCCAGTGAGGAAAGGTTGCAGGAGCTGGGGCTGTTGAGCCTGAAGAGGAGAAGATTGAGAGGGGACATGATAACCATCTTCAAGGACTTGAAGGGCTGTCATAGAGAGGATGGTGCAGAGTTGTTTTCTGTAGCCCCAGAAGGTCGGACCAGAACCAACGCGTTGAAATTAAATCCTTCTAGACATTAGGAAATTTTTTCTAACAGTTAGAGTGGTTCCTCAATGGAACAGGCTTCCTCGGGAGGTAGTAAGCTCTCCTTCCCTGGAGGTTTTTAAAAAGAGACTAGATCTGTCCGCAATGCTGATTCTATGACCTTAGGCAGATGATGAGAGGGAGGGTACCTTGGCCATCTTCTGGGCATGGAGTAGGGAGGACATTGGGGGTGTGGGGGGAGGTAGTTTGGAATTTCATGCATTGTGCAGGGGTAGGACCCTGGTGGTCCTTTCCAACTCTATTTCTATGTAGAGCGAGGGAAAAAATGCTGATTTTGTTCAAAATATAGGCTGACCTGAGAATGACAATATTATAAAGCAATGAGAAAAGAGTCTGGTTGGTTGCGACTGACTCTCCAGCTTTAATGAGTACATGGCTGGATTCTGTCCATTGTTGCTCACATCAATCCCCTGACTGTGGGCAAAAGATGCCAGCTTCCAGGTGGGATCTGGGGATCCCTTGGAATTACAGCTCATCTCACGGGGAGGGGCCGTGGCTCAGTGGCAGAGCATCTGCTTGGCATGCAGAAGGTCCCAGGTTCAATCCCTGGCATCTCTAGTTAAAGGCAAGTAGGTGATGTGAAAGACCCCTACCTAAGACCCTGGAGAGCTGCTGCCGATCTGAGTAGACAATACTGACTTTGATGGACTGAGGGTCTGATTCAGTATAAGGCAGCTTCATGTGTTCATCTCCAGACTACAGAGATCAGTTTCCCTAGAGAAAATTGATGTTTTGGAGGGTGGATATTGTACCCCACTGAGGTCCCTGTCCTCTCCAGGTTCCATCCTCAAATCTCCAGGAGTTTCCCAACCTGGATTTGGCAACTCTACCCCCCTGCCACCCAGCAGTGGCCATGGGGGACCTGGCAACCCTACTGTGGGCCGTATTTAAGTTTGGCCCGTAGCTTGTCTATCACATAACTTGAGGTAATAAATTCCAGACGGGTAGCCAGCCGTGTTAGATAAACATGGCTACCATAGATACTAAAGTTTCATGGACTACAACCCTCTGTTGTTAAATGTAGCTAGAAGTGGGAGCTAGTACATGGAAGCTTATTCTAGAATAAAATCTGATTGGTCTTTAAAGTACGAGGAGAAATAAATTATTTTTGTCCATCTCTCTATCTACTTCCTCTGAGTAACTCTGAACACACACCACTGGATTGAGATCAGTAATTTATATTTTCCTGGGCTATGGGTTTCAATACTTGTGTGTGCTTTCCCCCCATTCGCTCAATTTACAACGAAACCGATTTACGTTCTGATTATTAGTCCCACATGCTAATGTGTAGCAGATTTTTAACTACCAACATTGGAGGATCGTCTTACTGTGTTCCTATTTTGATGGTGGAAATGTGACTTTCTAATTCTGGTACCATCTCTAACCTTTTCGTAGTATTCTGTCTCTGAATACTGTGGAACTAGATATTCCTGGAACACTGGGAAATACTCAGATTTGTGGTATATAAACGTTACGTAGTGGGCTTTCTAGGTGGAAAGGAACATTTTGAAGTTAAGGTGTCCAAGGCTCATGTCAGCTACCAGAATCCCTAGAAGCTTTTC
Organism: Euleptes europaea; assembly: GCF_029931775.1. NCBI lineage: Eukaryota > Metazoa > Chordata > Lepidosauria > Squamata > Sphaerodactylidae > Euleptes > Euleptes europaea. The sequence continues at coordinate 179,333,757 of NC_079312.1, read as the reverse complement.
AGTACCTGATTATGACGAATGAATGTGCTTATTTCCCTAATAAATATTCCCCTAATAAAAGTTGTAAAATTCAGAATAGGAAACATGTGACCCAGATTCAAAGGTCTGTGTACACTTTGATGCCTGTATATTTTCTCGTATAAGTGACGCATGATGTGAAGTCACCAGAAATTTATCTCCCTCTCTCATAATCGTATGACTTGGGGGTCATCCAGGGAAACTGGCGATTAATAGGTTCTGGATAGACAATAGAAAGTAGCTCTTCCACACAGTGCACGTTATGGAATTCCCTTCCACATGATGTGTTGATGACCACTGGCTTTAAAAGTGGATTAGACCAATTCATGGTTCATGGTAGATAGATCCATTAATAGTTATTGACCATGATAAATCGATGGAATGTCCACATTCAGGGACAGTTTAGCTCTTATTACTAGGTGCTGGGGATATACGATGGGTAATGAACTTCCTGAAGGCCTCTGGCTGGCCACTTTTGGGATGGTGAATGAGGTGGACCTTTGGCCCCTTCTAACAGTTTTTCTTGAGCTTCCCCATGGGTCTTCAATGATAGGACCATCTCTACCAACACAGGGAACGCCTTGTTTATAGCTCAGTGTACAAGGTTGATTGGTCTAAGCTAGTTTCTTAAGATATGTATCTATAGCTATATAGATATATATTGTTGAATATTGTGCTGTCATTGTGCTCTGGCAATCATTTGCAGTTGGGTATCCATCCATCCGTCCGTCCGTCCGTCGATCCGTCCATCCATCCATCCATCCATCCATCCAACTATTTTCATCTGTACACCCATCTATCCACCCACCTATCCACCCACCCACCTATCTATCCATCCATCCATCCATCCGTCCGTCCATCCGTCCGTCCATCCGTCTGTCTGTCTGTCCATCAATCCATCCATCTATCAATCCATCTTCGTCTGTCTGTCTGTCTGTCTATCTATCTATCTATCTATCTATCTATCTATCTATCTATCTATCTATCTTCGTTCTTTCCTTGTACACAGTGGGAACCACAATTCCCCTATAAAAACATTCAACAATCACAAGGGGATTAATTTTGGATTCCCATCATAGCATCATTAATTTAAAATTAAAATTAAATTCACTCTGAGAAGTTTGAGAAAGGCGATGGACAGGTGATCTATGGGGCTTTTAATTCTGTTGCATCTTGAAAAGCAAAATCAGGGTAAAGTGAAGTCGATGTATTTGATATATCACTGGGGTTTGACATAAAAGAAGAGAAGGAAAGCAAGGAGAACTACTCCCCATCTCGCAGGGTATCTGCGGATGGCTTTATGTGTCCCATAAATCGGTTTTGTGATGCCGAAAAGAACTTCTTGTTGAAAAATCTGGAGCAACCTCGAACAGGTTCTTAATTTCACACATTAAGTTATATGGTTGTGTTATCTATCACTCGGTACAAGGTGACTTAGAAAAGAGACATTGGACCAATTCAGTGTAAAAAGTACCTCAGGTTCCCTCTCCAAATATTTGAGAGGGTTGTGAAAGGACCCTACAGTGGGTGCAAGAAAACACAATGGCTGTTCTTCCTAGGGCACAGCAACAACAGGGGGGAATTTGAAGAAGGGATATTTTTCCTCTGCCCTCCATTGAGACCCCTTATCCCTGAAGGGGTATTGCTGAAGGGGAAAAAACCAGTGGGGGAGAAAAGCTAAGCATCCCTTCTGCTTCACAACCCCTGGTACTCCTCTGCATCAAACCTTCTTCCCCCAAAGCTGTACAGACCTAGTCGAAATGGTACGTGTGTTTGATTGCGTGTAGTGAGATGACCTGCCCGGGTCCTAGTTTTGTCGGCTTTAGAAGCTCTGAGCCAAAAGTACGGGGTCACAACCTGAGGTCCGGGGGAGGAATGTATTTAATTATTTACGCATCATTCTCCTCCGTTTTAATCCTCACAGCAACAACCCTGCGAGGTAGGTCAGGCTGAGAGTGTGTGACTGGCCCAAGGTCACCCAGCAAGCTTCCATAGCAGAGTGGGGATTCCAACCTGGGTCTCCCAGATCCAACTCTGACACTCTAACCTAGGAATGGCAGCCTCCAGGTGGGACCTGGGAATCCTCTGGAATTACAGCTCATCTCCAGGTTACAGAGATCAGTTCCTCTGGAGAAAATGGATGCTTTGGAGGGTGGACTCTGTGGCGTTGTCCCCCACTGAGGTCCTTGTCCTCCCCAGACTCCACAACCAAATCTCCAGGAATTTCCCAACCGTGATCTGGTGACCCTACCCCCTCCCAACTTATGGCCACCATGGGACCAATGCGTTTTCAAGGCAAGAGAGGTGGTTTGCCATTGGCTGCCTCTGCTTAGTAACCCAGGACTTTCATGGTGGTCTCCCATCCAAGGACTAAGAGGGCCAACCCTGCTTAGTTTCTGAGATGGGGCCAGCCTGGGCCATTACGGTCAGGCCAGGGACAAACAGAGGTGGTTTGCCATTGCCTGCCTCTGCGTAGCAACCCTGGACTTCCTTGGTGGTCTCCCATCCAAGTACTAACCAGGGCCGGCCTAGCTTATTTTCTGAGATCTGATGAGCTAGGGTTATTCAGGTTGCTCAAAGTTGCTGTGAAAGCGGAATTTCTAACCCGACGGAAGCGGTCTGATGTTCGGTACAGGGAAAGAACTCGGTACACCGTACCACCCATTTTTGACGTGCTGTCGGAGAGAATGCGTCAAAGTTTCGAAACTTGTTGCAAGGCAGTGTTTCCCCCTAACTTCTGGGAACGATTCATGGGCCTGCAACCGTCCAAACCCACTGATATGAAGCATGATGACATTATAACATCCCTTCACCTGGGTGGGGAGTTGCATCTGATGGTTAAAGCAAGAGCAGAGCAGGAGGTGGGAATAGAAGATCAATTACCAGAGGATGGTTATGGTGGGGAGGACAGATTTTGCATAGTTCTTGTGTGCCACGTGCAAGATAACAGTATGCAAAAATTGCACCACTGTGTTAAAGAGACAAAGCACAAACAAAATCTAACCTAGGAAGACCTATATGTAATATTAAGTGTGAATCACAATAAACACTCTTGTAAACCGATGTAAAGAACCAAGTTCATTTACAATGCAGGTAGTACATCAACTACTAGCGCTGTAATTTTGTATGCTGATTGTAAGCTGTGGGTTATTAAGGACTGATGCAGTACACAAGAGAAGGCAATTGGGACTGAATCATAGAATCATAGAGTTGGAAGGGACCACCAGGGTCATCTAATCCAACCCCAAGCACAATGCAGGAAATTTCAAACTACCCCCCACACCTCCAGTGACCCATTACTCCATGCCCAGAAGATGGCCAAGGTGCCCTCCCTCTCATGAACTGCCTAAGGTCATAGAATCAGCATTGCTGACAGATGGCCATCCAGCCTCTGCTTTAAAACCTCCAGGGAAGGAGAGCTCACCACCTCCCGAGGAAGCCTGTTCCACTGAGGAACCGCTCTGTTAGAAAGTTCTTCCTAATGTCTAGACGGAAACTCTTTTGATTTAATTTCAACCTGTTGGTTCTGGTCCGACCTTGGTTCTGGTCCGACCTTATGGAGCAACAGAAAACAACTCAGCACCATCATCTTTATGACAGCCCTTCAAGTACTTGAAGATGGATATCATATCCCCTCTCAGTCTTCTCCTCTTGAGGCTAAACATACCCAGCTCCTTCAACCTTTCCTCATAGGACTTGGTCTGCAGATCTCTCACCATCTTTGTTGCCCTCCTCTGGACACGAAACAGATTGCTTTTAGAAGACCATCTTCCTCCCAGCGTCTTCCTCCCATCGTTTTCTGCGGAGTGTCTTCAATTCATGGACTTGATTTAGTCACCTTGTGGCGAATGCCTATCATTTCAGTTGTAATTGAGGAGTTAGTAGTTGATGTACTACCTGCATTGTAAATAAACTGGATTCTTTACATCGGTTTACAAGAGTGTTCATTGTGATTCACACTTAGTGTTACATATAGGTCTTCTTATGTAAGTGCAAGATAACAGGCAGCCATGTTCTTCTGTGCATGCGGGCACAGGGACGCACATTCTAAGGAAAACATGACATGGTGTGTTTATGTGTGTAAAATGTGTATGCTAGATTCGAGCCCATTGTGTTAGAGACCAACACAATTTTTGGGTATAATCTTTTGACTGTCAAAGCTCCCTTCATTAGATACCTCTCGAAAATTCATACCCCGAAAATCTTGTTGGTCTCTGAAGTGCTACTGGACATGAATCTAGATGTTCTACTGTTAGGGTTGCCAGGTCCCTCTTCATCACTGGCGGGAGGTTTTGGGGGCGGAGCCTGAGGAGGTCAGGGTTTGGGGAGGGACCTCAATGCCATAGAGTCCAATTGCCAAAGTGGCCATTTCCTCCAGGTGAACTGATCTCTATCAGCTGGAGATCAGTTGTAATAGCAGGAGATTTCCAGCTAGTCCCTGGAGGTTGGCAACCCTATCTACTGTCAACCAACTCTGAAGCTAAACATGTATGTGAATCCTGTTCTTCAAATGCCTTAACCGTCAAGGACATGTTCACATTACTGACACGTAAACTGATTTCAAACACATTTTAGCTGTTATGAGTGGCTTTCCAAGTGACTGTAGTTCTGTCAGGACTCCTACAGATTTCTAGCAAAGAATTATTATAATTCCTGCAGAACTACATTTCCTATGGCTCTTTGAGTGGGAATCCTGACTCCTAAACTGGTCTCCAAGTCAATGTGCTGTGTAGACATGATCTTAGTTATACCAGGTACTGCCAGAAGGATTGTGTTGAGATTTTTACCCCTTCTAATAGCAGATCCCAACAGATTGACCAAAGAATATGCCATGAAACCAGAGAATCGTTTTGATATACAGTATTATATTTGTAGACCCCAGAACAAGGCCTATATTTCTTATTACCTAATCGCTATAGTATCCTGACCTGGATGGCCCAGGCTAGCCTGATCTTCAGATCTCGGAAGCTAAGCAGGGTTGGCCCTGGTTCGTACTTGGTATGGGAGACCATCAAGGAAGTCCAGGGTCGCTACGCAGAGGAAGGCAATGACAAACCACCTCTGTTGCCTCTTGCCAAAAAGTCGGCTGTGACTTGAGGGCACTTTACACACACAATTTCTACAGCATGGACTAGAATCTTGAGAGAGAGAGAGAGACATTGCCAAGGAAACGGTCACTGTACCGAACTTTCAAAAGGATTCCCTTTTCCTCCAGCAAGTTCTACATATCTTCAGAATCCTATCTTCAGAACCCTATACTGCCGTTTCTAGGTGTGCCTAAAAGGAACTTCCTGTTCAGAAAGCAAGCCTACTGATCCTCCGTTCTTCCAAATACGCACAATGTCATTTAATTTCTGTTCTTATTCCACGGGTCCCCCAATCTTGTTGAACTTGTCGTCGCGTTTGGAATGTTGAGAACGGGGAGTGGGCGCAATACCCCAATTGGAAAGGCACTTTGCACATTCTCCAAAGGAGTATGCTTCGAGGCACTTTGTTTTATAAATACATGTCTTCTTCAAGGCAAAAAATGTTTAGCACAGGGGTGGGGAACCTTTTTTCTGGCAAGGGCCATTTGGATATTTATAACATCATTCGCGGGCCATACAAAATTATCAACTTAGAACTCACCCGCACGCATTCTGGCTCTGCCCCCTTTAACCCCTCTATTGTTGCCACTTCCGCCCCCAGCCCTCTTGTAGTGCAGAGGGAATACGTTTCTCCACGGCCCGGGTGGGAAAGGGTTAACACAGTTTCTTGGGTGGTCCTAGCAGCTCCATAGCTAATGATTCTTCTGCAAGGGGGAAAAAAGGTTCATTTTCTTGGCAAAACAAACTCAAATCTGCCTTGAATAGAGGCTATTCCTGTCCATGGGAGGGGGCAGATCGCCAGTCTTAGATCCTTCTGAGCTAGAGATCTGCCAGGACCCACAAAGGGCCAGACCAAATGATTTTGCGGGCCTGATACGGCCCCTGGGCCTGATGTTCCCCACCCCTGGTTTAACACATCCATTCACCCCCTCCTTCTAGCAAAGCTGAAAAACAGATCTATTTATAGGACAGCTTGAAAAATATGGGTGTAGGTTGTGACTTACCCATTTTAATTATATGTTTAATAATTTTAATATATTATTTTAATTATTATTTATAGTCCATGTTTCTCACTGAGACTCAAGGGGAATTTTTTGTTGTTGTTGCCATCAAGTCACAGTTGACTTATGGCGACCCCGTAGGGTTTGCAAGGCACCCATAGCACCCCCCTCAGACACTAGTGGTTTTATGTTGGGGCAGCAACCATTCTTTCAAGTTTCGAAAATGATGATGGTTCATTTGTTGAGCATTTCTTTCGTGCTGTAATCTTGTGAATGTGGGTGAAACCGTCTTGAAAATCACATTAAAACCCAAGCATGTGTATTTATTTTTTTCATTGTTTCCTTTGTTGAATGCAGAATTGGTTAATGTTTCTTTTTCACCGAAGTCGGTAGCTTCATTCTGAAGCATTCCAAACAAATAGGTTTCGCTTTTAGACATTGCTCATTTTTCATGACAGTTATGAAAAATCATAAGCATTTGGGACGGGAAGCCAGTGTGGTATAGTGGTTAGAGTATTGGACTAAGGCCAGGACATGTGGGTTCGTATAGTCAGCCTGCTGGGAGCCTCACTTGGTGACTATGGTCCTCTCTCATTGTAACACCCCAACCCTTTTGATCCTGTGGGCACCTTTGCAGTTCTGACCTAGCGTGATGGGTGTAGCCACAAAATGGCTGCCACAGGAGGCGGAGTCAGCCACAAAATGGCTGCCACCACTTACCTTCAGTTATACAGTGAGGATTCTTGTGCTGAGGTGGCACCTGCTGCCAAAGCACCATTGTTAAAAAAAATCTGCACAGCCAATCAGTTCTTGATTGGCCAGTCAGAAGCCTTGCTGGGCACAAGCCTCACCTGCACCTGCCCACTTTCTAAAAACACTTGGCAGGTGCCAGGAAAGGTGCCCGCGGGCGCCATGGTTGGGAACCCTTGTTGTAATTAAAGGGTGTCAACCCTCCCAGCAAGAGATCAACAAAGAGTAAGTATAGGAAAGCCCATTTCCATCGCTGAAAATATGCAACTTAACATTACTACCTACCCCTCCAGTATACCTTAATGTAAAATGTTCATTTTATTTTTTTAAAGAGACATATTTGGTTTCATACTGAACCTCAGGTGTGTGGTTTATTAGGCATGAGGAACATGCTGCACATTGAAAAGTACTTCCAAAACACTTTTTGTAAACTGAGGGGAAAGAGTTTGTAGTCTGCCCCCATCTACAAAGTGATCAGTATACTAGGGTTGTGCATATTGATATACCCGAACCGAAAATAAACTCAAAATTAGCCATTTTGACAATATTAGGGTTTCAGGTCGACCAAATACCAAAACCTGGGAGTTTTCCCAAAGCCGAATAGGCGATTCCCGAAAAAGCCGAGTAGATATTCAGCTTTTTTGGGTTTCAGCTATTTTTGGGTTCCAGCTATTCGCCTTTGCTCACATGCACAGCGCTGTGCTTTCTCCATAGACTATAATGGACCTGAATTTTTTTGTTAAACCTGGAAATAAAGCCAAAATACCTCTTTACTGGTATGGGTATTCGGATTATTCCGGGTGTACCGAAAAAAACCTGGGCCAAATAAACCTGAACCCAAAATTTACTGAATTTTTTTTTTAGCATGGCCCTACAGTTTACTTATGGTACACAAGGGGGAACATTACAACCCTAAGAAGTATGAACAGAAGCACTGAAGAATCAAAACGAGGGGGGAGAGACACCTTTTCCATCATCAAATGAACATCGGTAGTATTTCTGAATGAAGGGAGGAAGCATTTTAACCTCCCATGCACAAACTAATCGCTATACTTCTTGTTTTACTATTACCTCTGTTGTCCCCAACCCCTCAAATTAATGGAAAGGAGAACAATAAAACAACAAATGTCACACATGTGGCATTATCAGTAGAAAAAGACAAGTAACACACAGTAACGAAATACACATTGGACTCATTTTGATAAGATGGCTTCATCAATGCGTAAATCCAAATTAAATTGTGAAAAGGTATAAGATTCTTTGATCCTCAGAGATATTACACACGGTGTAAGGAAATGTTCTGAGTCCACATGCGCCATCTAGTGGGCAACTGAAGAAGAAACAGGGAGCGAGGACCTGAACTCTTAAGACATGTGATCAAACATCTTGAGAGAGTGATCTCCAGGCGACAGTGAGTTCCACAAGCCAACCGTTCATGTTGTGAGCCATGAAGCTCGCTCGCTATTATTCACATTCTGCAGCTGGTGACCGGAAGCCAATGAGAATCAATCTGCCCTCTGTGACAGGAGTCTGGCCAGAATTAAGGTCTTCTAGATCTTGGAATAGGTGTCACATGAACACATGAAGCTGCCTTATACTGAATCAGACCCTTGGTCTATCAGTCAGTATCGTCTAATCAAACTTTCAGCAGCTCTCCAGGGTCTCAGGCAGAGGTCTTTCGCATCATCTACTTGCCTAGCCCCTTTAGCTGGAGATGCCGGGGATTGAACCTGGGACCTTCTGCATGCCAAGCAGATGCTTTACCACTGCTCCACCAAGCAAATACCCTGCCTACATTGCTTCTCACATGGACAGGGTTGCCAACCTCCAGGTGGTCAAATAAAACAGTAGTAGGCAAAAGTAAACAAGCAATGAACGAAAATAGCAAAGAGCATAGACAGCGAAGCTGTCGCTGTATTACAACAGTGCAACAAAATGAATAGGCAAAGCTAAGCAACCAGGATTACAAAGCGAAGATAGCAAAAACAATAGGCTAATGCTAATAAATATACAAAAGTTCATGTGAAGCATGTAGTTGCGTTCTGGTCCGTTTCAAGTTCTTCAGACAACGGAGAAATAGGTGGAAACGCGGCTCCCCTGGAGAAAAATGGGTGCTTTGGAAGGTGGACTCTATAGCACTATACCCCACTGAGGTCCCTCCCCTCCCCAAACCCCCGCACTCCTCAGGCTCTGTTGTAATGTATACAAGAAGCCCTTAGGGGGCGAGTTTCTGCTTTGCATCTCTTTTCGTTTTGGCCCTTCAGGGCTCCTGAATGTAGCTGTTTGCGGAGGTAGATGATGGAGAGCTGCAAGAGAGACAGAGAACGTAATAAAACTTTTCTTAAGTTAAGCAAAGGTGTGTCCACAATGCTACAGGCTCCATCCCCAAAATCTGCAGGTATTTCCTAGCCCAGAGCTGGCAAGCCTATTCATGGGAGAGGCTGGATGTATGTGTGTGTAGCGGTAGCTATGATATTGCTACTCATTTCCTTGCGGAGTTTGCAAGCGAACCGAGAGTTTTGAGCAGTTTGCATCTGTCAATGAACCTTGTTTACTTAAAGCTACTTTCATTTTAGACAGTTCATTGAAACAGCTACAGAAAAGTTTGATTAATTGCTTTTCTGTAGAGGTTAAGAGTTGAGATTGGCCTTATCTTGCTATATCAGGTGTAACTCATTGGCTTCTTTGTGCTTATGTAATTCAGTAAAAGATACAAAACTTCCACAGGTCTTCTGTCTGGCTTGCAGGTTAATAGTTGCCAGAACTCAACTCATCCCCCTTTATTCTTTTGTATTATCAGAATTAAAGGTTGTGAAATACCATTTATTTGATAAACCTTGGAGAACTCGGCTGCTAAACAGTTTTGCACACCTCAAGCCTTTAAAAGTGTTCAGTGCAGGTCCTCTGTGGGAGGAATCTCTCATTACATGTGTATACTTACCCGTTTAGGGTTGGATCCAGACTAAATCGGTGATTACCACTGATTTCCCCCTTCCCACTGCAGCCCCCCACCTCCCAAGAAGCTACAGTCCATGGAGATCAGTGGTCTACAGTGGCATGGACAAGTAGGGTTACCAACCTCCAGGTAGAGGCTGGAGATCTCCTGCTATTACAACTGATCTCCAAGCGACAGATATCAGCTCCCCTGGAGAAAATGGCTGCTTTGGAAGGTGGACTCTATCTCGTTATACCCCACTGATAGGATTGCCAGCTTCCAGGTACTAGCTGGAGATCTGCTGCTAATCAGCTGGTCTCCAGCCGATAGAGATCAGTTCACCTGGAGAAAATGACCGCTTTGGCAATTGGACTCTATGGCATTGAAATCCCTCCCCTCCCCAACCCCCACCCTCCTAGGCTCCACCCCAAAAACCTCCCACTGGTAGTGAAGAGGGATCTGGCAACCCTACCCACTGAGGTCCCTCCCTCCCTCCCCCAAACTCTGCCCTCCTTAGGCTCCACCCCCAAAATATCCAGGTATTTCCCAACCTGGAGCTGGCAGCCCTATGGACGAGGCAGGAAAGTGCTGTTCTGCGCCAGGAAAATTTCCTCTAGATCCAACCCAGTGTTCAGTTTCTTCTATGCTAGGAGTCAGGGCCCCTCTCTTGTTTCGGTGGGGCTTTCTTCCAGGCGAGTGTGTTTGGTGAGCTTTCAGAAATTCACACCTGTTTTGGGGCTGAAGGTTGTACAGAAAGCCCATGCAAATATCCCTACATCCGGTGTCGTTTTTTAACTCCAGACATTCCCAGTTCCCGATGCCTGGCTCCAAGCCAACCTCCTCAGTCGCTCCCAAGAGCTTCCTGCAGAGCAGCCCGAGAGGAGGCGCCCAGAACCGGCCGACGGTCGTGATCCGTGCTGCACCTGCCAAGCAACCAGTAAGTACCAGGAATTGAGTTGTAGGGGAAGTGTCCTAACCCACTTACGGCGGGCATCAGAGAGCATCCGTGTCCGTCGCTGGGGTCTGGGCCGCCTTTTTCCTTTGGCATGGAAGGTGCACAAGGCTTGGCTTGTTCAGATCTTGAACCGACAGAGCGCAAGTCCCCCTGCGTAGGTTTACCAACCTCTGGGTAGGGCCTGGAGATCTCCCAGAATTCCAACACATCTCCAGATGACAGGCATCAGTGTACAAGGCTGATTGGTCTAAGCTAGTTACTTAAGATCAGTTTATCTATAGCTATATTGTTGGATACTGTGCTATCATTTGTGCTCTGGCAATCATTTGCAGTTGGGTCTCCATCCATCAATCAATCAATCTATCCATCCATCTATCGATCTGTTTTCATCTATCGATCTATCTATCCATCCATCTGTCCATTGATCAATCAATCTATCCATTAATCCATCCATCAATCCATCCATTAATCCATCCATCTATCCACCCATCCATGCATGCATGCATGCATCCATCCATCTATCCACCCATCTATCCATCCATCTGTCCATCGATCAATCCATCCATCCATCCAGACCTGGATGGCCCAGGCTAGCCTGATCTCGTCAGATCTCAGAAGCTAAGCAGGGTCAGCCCTGGTTAGTATTTGGATGGGAGGCCACCAAGGAATACCAGGGTTGCTGTGCAGAGGAAGGCACTGGCAAACCACCTCTGTTAGTCTCTTGCCATGAAAACCCCCAAAAGGGGTCGCCATAAGTTGGCTGCGACTTGACGGCACTTTACACACACACATCTATCCGCCCATCCATCCATCAATCTGTCTATCGATTTATCGATCCATTTTCATCCATCCATCAGTTCCCCTGGAGAAAATGACTTTTGGAGAGTGCACTCTATGGCATTCTACCCTGCTGAAGTCCCTCCCCAAACCCTGCCCTCCCCTAGGCTCCGCCCCAAATCTCCAGAATTTCCCAACTCGGAGTTGGCAGCCCTATCATGTACGTCGCTCATGTTTATATCCCTCACTTTCTCTAGGGAGCTCAGGGCTGTGTGCACAGGCCTCCTGTTTTAACTCCACAACAACCCTGTGAGGTCGGTTGGGTCAAGGGTCAAACTTCCCTTCACTTCAGAATCAGGGCCATCATTGCACATCCACTAGTCCATAGAATCATAGAGTTGGAAGGGACCACCAGGGTCATCTAGTCCAACCCCCTGCACAGTACAGAAACCTCACAACTACTTTCCCCACACACACCCAGTGACCCCTACTCATGCCCGGAAGATGGCCAAGATGCCCCCCTCTCATAGAATCAGCATTGCTGACAGATGGCCATCTAGCCTCTGCTTAAAAACCTCCAGGGAAGGAGAGCTCACCACCTCCCGAGGAAGCCTGTTCCACTGTGGAACTGCTCTAACTGTTAGAAAGTTCTTCCTAATGTCTAGTCGGAAACTCTTTTGATCTAATTTCAACCTGTTGGTCCTGGTCAGACCTTCTGGGGCAACAGAAAACAACTCGGCACCCTCCCCTCTATGACAGCCCTTCAAGTACTTGAAGATGGTTATCATGTCCTCTCTCAGTCTTCTCTTCAGGCTAAACATACCGCCAGCCCTCTGGATGCCTGGGGCTCCTTTAACTTGTCTCCTTCATCTAGGGTTGCCAGCTCTGGGTTGGGAAATGCCTGGAGAGTTTGGGGGAAGAGCCTGAGGAGGGCAGGGTTTGGGGCAGGGAGGGATTTTAGTGGGACATAATGCCATAGAATCCACCTTTCAAAGTGGCCATTTCTCCAGGTGAACTGATCTCTGTCATCCGGAGATCAGTTGTAATAGCTGGAGATCTCCAGCCACCCAGTATGGGGACATGGTTGAAATATTAAACTAGGACAGGAGTCCCCAACCTTTCTTCCCTATTAGGGTTGCCAACCTCCAGGGACTAGCTGGAGATCTCCCGCTATTACAACTGATCTCCGGATGACAGTGATCAGTTCCCCTGGAGAAAATGGCCGCTTTGGCAATTGGACTCTATGGCATTGAAGTCCCTCCCCAAATCTCCAGGTGGTTCCCAACCCAGAGCTGGCAACCTTACTTTTCATCTCCCCCACTGCCCGTAGCAGACCTCAGTGTTGCCTTGGTTTCTTCAGATTTCCAGGCCAAGTTGTCTCTTGTGGGCTTCCAAAAAAACTGGATGGCCTAACTTCATATGACCAGAATAACGGCCATGTTGTCTGCTGCTCTTGTGCAGGTCCACCCACAGCCGATGCAAAGCCAACCCAGGGCTGTGCCTGCTTGCCCTCGGGACAAATCGGACCAGGTGGTGCTGATCCAACAAGTCTTGCCAGGACCCACGAGTGCCCCAAGAGTCAAGGCAAGTATATGAACCAACACATGGGGCGAGGAGACCTAACCCCAAAACACAAATCGTGAAAACCAAACAGGAACAGAGTTAAAATATGTACAAAGACACACACACACAAAAAGCCATTAAAACGTTGGCCAGGAAGGACGGATCATCGAGGGAATGTAAAATGAAACAAACAAACAGTCTTCACCTCCTGGAGGAAGATGGCAGCAGAAGGGGACAGATGGATCTCCCAGGGGAGAGAATTTCCAGAGCTTTGGTGCCGTCACCAAGAAGACACTCTCCCAGGTTGCCACCCGCCTAACCTCAGAAGGTGGGGCACCTGAAGCAGGCCCCCGGCCCCCGCAGATTCTGTGCAGATTCTTGGACTTTATTTAACCCCGCGCACCCTCCTTTGTTCCTCTCAGGTCTCCGTGATGGACAGCGGTCAACCACAGCCTCTCCTGCCCTTTCATGGGGCATTCCGGCGGTCAGATGTCCAGGCAGCTTGCCCAGGCCAGAGTCTCTCCCACTGTAAGTAGAGTCAAGTGATCCCTGCTGCATTCCTCATTGTATTTATGTTTTGGTCAACTGTTTTGGGGAGCCTGGCTAGCGCAGTTCGTTTTGTGGACTCGTTGGCATTGTGTGTGGTTATTAGATGCAATTTACCTGGCATTTAGACATGCAATAAGAACATAAGGAAACCCCTGCTGGATCAGATCAAGGCCCATCAAGTCCAGCAGTCTGTTCCCACAGTGGCCAACCAGGTGCTTCCAGGAAGCCCCCACACAAGACGACTGCAGCAACATTATCCTGCCTGTGTTCCACAGCACCTGATATAATAGGCATGTTCCTCTGATCCTGGAGAGAATAGGTATGCATCATGACTAGTATCCATTTTGACTAGTATCCATGGATAGCCCTATCTATACTCCATGAACATGTCCACTCCCCTCTTAAAGCCTTCCAAGCTGGCAGCCATCACCACATCCTGGGACAGGGAGTTCCACAATTTCGCTATGCGTTGTATTAGGTATCAGAAATTCACAGTGACCCCTATTGGGTGTCTCCCTGCCTATTCCTCTATCTTGTCTCTCGCAGTTCCAGGGGTGAATGCTGCAAGGTGGAACTGGAGTCAAGAGGTCGCTGCCCATGCATCCCACTCCCAAGAGAGATCCCCGGGTAAGAAATTACCCGTGGACTCCACACCCTGTTTCCACTCCTTTCTTGGTAGAAGGTAAGTTGGTCTTGTCTGCCACCACCCTTGATAAAAACATAGCTCTTTGCACAGCCAGCGCCCCCATTGGCTGGCTGCCTTCTGAAATGAAATGCAAGTAGAAAACAACGCACCTGCTTTCAGAGTTCTGTTAGGGTTGCCAACCTCCAGGTTCTAGCTGGAGATCTCCCTCTATTACAACTGATCTCCAGCCGACAGAGATCAGTTCCCCCGGAAGGAAATGGCCGCTTTGGCCATTGGACTCTATGGCATTGAAGTCCCTCCCCTCCCCAAACCCCGCCCTCCTCAGGCTCCGCCTCCAAAATCTCCAGGTATTTCCCAACCCGGAGCTGGCAACCCTAAGTTCAATGGATGCCCCAAGCGTTTCACCCATCTGTTTTCCTACCGCTTCTTCCTCTAACCCAGGGGTCCCCAACCTTTTTGAGCCTGCAGGCACCTTTGGAACTGTGGCACAGGGTGCCGTGTGGAATTGCAAAAGGGCTGGTGCAAGAGGTGGAACCAGCCAGAAAATGGCTGCCACCGCTTGCCCTCAGTCACACAGCGAAGATCCTTGTGCTGTGGTGGCAGCTGCTGGCTGCCAAAGCCACATTTTAAAAAATGCGCACAGCCAATCAACTCACTGGTGGCCAATCAGAAGCTTTGCTGGGAAAAATCCCCACCTGCCCCAGGTATTTGTCTAAAAAAAAAACTTGTCAGGCACCAGGAAAAGGTGTCCGCCGGGACCGTGGCGCCCACAGGTGGCCAATGATTTAAGCAGACCTGCAAAATTTGGTGTTTTTTCCTAAGTTAGGGGCTCCTCGTGATCTGAGGCCCTAAACTGTGGTGTACTTAGTTGGCGCATACATCCATCTCTGCTAGGGTTGCCAACCTCCAGGTGGTGGCCTGAGATCTCCTGCTATCACAACTGATCTCCAGCCGATAGAGATCAGTTCACCTGGAGAAAGTGGCTGCTTTGGCAATTGGACTCTATGGCATTGAAGTCCCTCCCCAAACCCCACCCTCCTCAGGCTCTGCCCGAAAAACCTCCCGCCGGTGGCAAAGAGGGACCTGGCAAGCCCATGTGTTCGCTCCTTGCACCTGTTGCCCAGCCATCCTGTAAAAAAGAGGTCCCGGGTTCTATTTTGAGCTCTACAGGAGAAAACTGAGCCTAGAGCCTCCGGTGGGAAACGCGGAGAAACCCTTCCTGGGTTTTCTCCTCCCATCGTAGTTGACAGAAAAAGGGTTGTGGGTTGAAGGTGGGCTATGAGCCGGCCTGTTGTTGTCCCCAGAGCTGCGTGCCGGGAGCAGACAGCGAATGACATCGAGCGGCTGATGCAGGAAGAACTGGTGAACCGACTGAAAGAGCAGGTAAGGATGGTGCGGCGGCTGAGCAGTGATGGCCCCAGAGCAGGCCTGCTCTGCACATGTCTTGGGACATGTATTATTATTTTATTAGACATATAGCCCTCCCTCCCCGGGAGTGCGCGCAACAACCCCCTCCCATTTCTACAGCCTCCCCCACCAACTTGGGGGCAGAAGCACAGAACAACCAACTCACTGCTGGTAAGGTTGCCAACCTCCAGGTACCAATTAAGTAAGAGCGTGTTGTATATAGAGGCTGGCTAATCTCCTGCTAAGGAAAAATATCCCAACACGCAGCCACTTCCAATTCTTTTGTTATTTTTATATTTTTCCCATGCTTAGTATCTCTTTAAATACCAGTTCACAAAGTTTTCATAACACAATTTACAATACTAAACCACCATAGACAAGATAGATAAATTGTCCACAATGTCCTGCAATCCAAGTCCTCAAAGGGAAAGGTGCCTATAAGGCTCATGAGCATGGAATTTTGAATTGCAAAATTGTGATTGGATGAAATTGTAATTATCTGAAGAAGCAGAAATCCAGCGAAACAAGGCATAACCGGTTGCTTGTCATATTATCATTGCATTAGCCTGCATATATTCTCTACGGTGGATACTGAGTATGGATTGTTAAACGGCTGTGCAAAAGCGGAATCCTATTGGTCAGCTTGTCAGCTGACTTTTAGAAGACATATTGCAAGACGACACTGTGCAGCAAGACATCTGTAATTTCTCTTTCAGGACTTGAATTGCAGGACATTGTGGACAATTTATCTATCTTGTCTATGGTGGTTTAGTATTGTAAATCGTGTTATGAAAACTTTGTGAACTGGTATTTAAAGAGATACTAAGCATGGGAAAAATATAAAAATAACAAAAGAATTGGAAGTGGCTGCATGTTGGGATATTTTTCCTTAACAGGAGATTAGCCAACCTCCAGGTACCAGCTGGTGATCTCCTGCTATCACAACTGATCTCCAGCCGATAAGAGATCAGTTCCCCTGGAGAAAGCGGCCGTTTTGGCCATTGGACTCTATGGCATTGAAGTCCCTCCCCAAACCCCGCCCTCCTCAGGCTCCGCCCCCAAAGCCTCCCGCCGATAGCAAAGAGGGACCCGGCAACCCTACTCCAGGTGCCATCTGGAGGTTGGCAACCTTAGCAGTGGGAAGGCTTGTGGTTGGACAGGGGAACGATATTTGGGCAGGTGGTGGAAGGAAGACATGAGCTGGAGGCCTGATGTCGGAGGAGAGGGGGGACGTGGGAACTCCGCCAAGGGCCCACCAAACCCCGGAACTGGCTCTGAGCAGATGCTGTGGAACATGCCACCCGGTTGCCCACATGGGGCAGGTGCCAAATGAAGAACCCGAGTCCACCATTCTCTTCTTCTTCTTCCCCACTCTTCCAGCTGGCCCAAGAGCAGCGCAAATTGTACATTATGTGGGCGGATCAGGGCCACAAGCCTCCTTCGGGGCACCCGTATGCCCCAGAAGTCACCCTGTCAGGTCAGAGCGACAGGCCGAGAAGTGAGGATCCCACCCAGGGGCGCGTCTTCCACAGGCACGGAGCCCACACCTGCTCAGGTGAGCGAGAAATGCAGCAGCAGGGAACGGAGGCCAGGAGGTTGTTTGCCTCCCCGGCAGGGTTGCCAGCCTCCAGGGAGCACCTGGAGATTTCCTGCTGTTACAGCTGATCTCTAGACTACAAAGATCTGTTCCCCTGGAGAAAATGGCTGCTTTGGAGGGCGGGCTCTATGTAGGGTTGCTAACCTCCAGGTAGTAGTTGATCTCCTGCTACTATAACTGATCTTCACAACACCGGTGGGAGATCTATGCATAGGTTTCCAGATATCTAAAGGTTTCCAGATATCTAAAAACAAGTCCTTTCACTATTATCGTCTATATGACATGTGTTCAAATAGTGATAAAGTTGTAAGGTCTTCAATCCATAGATTTACAGGTGGTGGGCATTTTCTCTCACCAACGTTGTAATGCAAGTCTTTTAGCTGTAGCAACGGCACGGAGGGTCCATTTCCCTCACTCATTTGTTATCCTCCAAGAGTCAGGCTGATAGTTTTAAAAGTACATAATCATCTTTGGAGGAAACACGGGATAAACATGTACTCAAGAGACCGTGGCGCAGAGTGGTAAGCTGCAGTACTGCAGTCCAAGCTCTGCCCACGAACTGAGGTCGATCCCGACGGAAGCCGGTTTCAGGTAGCCGGTTCAAGGTTGACTCAACCTTCCATCCTTCCAAGGTCGGTAAAATAAGTACCCAGCTTGCTGGGGGTAAAGGGAAGATGACTGGGGAAGACACTGGCAAACCACCCCGTAAACAAAGTCTGCCTAGTAAACGTTGGGATGTGACTTCACCCCATGGGTCAGGAATGACCCAGTGCTTGCACAGGGGACCTTTACCTTTTTAAGAGACTATTATTATGTTTGCTTTTTGCAGCTCAAAACTGGCTTGCAGAGGGCTGCCCCTGAGCGTATGCAGAGTGTCTGTCTGCACCGTAATGGGTCAGCTTTCTCTAGCTTAAGGGCTCTGTTCCAAGCAGGAGCGAAGCAAAGGGAGTCTCTTTTCTACTGAGTTCCCCCAACCCCAAGAGAAGGATTGGGTGGTGGCAGCGGGGTTTGTCCCCACTAATCTCTCTACCCTCTTTCTTTGCCCCCAGAGAGAAACCCCAGCGGGGACTGTGACCAGTTCAGCAGCTCCCGCCCTCCCTACACGTACGCCACCCTCATTAGTTGGGTAAGTTACTGCCAAAGGGTATGGGGAGGCGTTCATACTGGGAGATACCCTGCATGAGTTTTGTTTTTTTAACAGGAAGTTTTCATCAGTTCTGATTCATTATAAGGCAACTTGGTGCGTGTTCTGACTGCAGGCAAGTCAGGCACTGAATCTAGTATCCTACAAATCTTGTATCTTTGTAGCCTACAAAGCAGTACAAATGACCTTTGAGCACCTTTTCAGGAAGGCGCTTGGCCTACAGATGCCAACTGTACAACAGGAGAAGCTCGTGTGCGCATCAGTAAAGCACGCTGTGCTCACAGCCCCTCCCCAATTCCTGCTGCATGTATCCAGTTTAGCACTAGAGTGGTGTAGTGGTTAAGAGCGGTGGTTTGGAGTGGTGGAGTCTTGATCTGGAGAACCGGGTTTGATTCCCCCACTCCTCCTCATGAGCGGCGGAGGCTAATCTGGCGAGCTGGATTTGTTCCCCCACTCCTACACACGAAGCCAGCTGGGTGACCTTGGGCTAGTCACGGCTCTCTTAGAGCTCTCTCAGCCCCACCTATCTCACAGGGGAGGGGAAAGGGATTGTGGGCTGGTTTGATTCTCCCTTAAGTGGTAGAGAAAGTCGGCATATAAAACACCAACTCTTCTTCTTCTTCTATGTCTCAGGCAATAAACACTTAGCAAAAAGCCCCCTCTGCCTGCCGTTCTCCCCCAAAAAAACTGTTTCTCCCCCCCCCGCCCCAGCCCAAGCTAACGCCACGTGTGTCTGACTTGCAGGCCATTCTAGGATCGCCGAAGAAACAGCTCAGCTTGAGCGAGATTTATCGCTGGTTCAGCAGAAACTTCAGCTACTACCGGCGAAACGTACCCACCTGGAAGGTGAGGAGGTCTCCATTTTGGGCTATGGGGGAAAAGTATTAGGGGCAAACGAGGAAGCAACAAAGCAAACAGAAGGGGGAGGCATCTGAGGCCAAGAGAAAAGGGAATGAAAACACGGAGAGAGAAGGAAATGAAGATGACGGTGGGGAGGACTCCCTTGCAGCATTAAGAAGCCCAGCGTTATTTCAAGAAAAATTCTATTAAAAAAAAAAGTCCAGCGTTATGAACCCCAACCCTGAAATCCTGTCTTAAAAAAAGTTAAATGTGAATTAATAATAATGAAGGGCCATCAAGTCACAATTGACTTATGTTGATGCTTCAAGGGGTTTTCAAGGCCAGAGACGAACAGTGGGGGATTTGCCGTCTCCTACCTCTGCATAGCAACCCTGGACTTCCTTGGTGGTCTCCCATCCATGTACTAATCAGAGCTAACTCTGCTTAGCTTCTGAGATCTGATGAGATTGGGCTAGCGTGGGCCATCCAGGTCAGGGCAAGAGACATTCAGAGGTGGTTTCCCATTGCCTGCCTCTGCATAGCAACCCTGGACTTGCTTGGTGGTCTCCCATCCACGTCCTAACCAGGGCTGACCTTGCTTAGTTTGAGAGCTGATGAGATCAGGCTAGCCTGACCCAGACAGGTGAGGGCACAGACAAACAGTGGGGTTTTGCCATTGCCTGCCTCTGCGTAGTAACCCTGGACTTCCTTGGGGGTCTCCCATCCAACTCCTAACCAGGGCTGACCCTGGCTTAGCTTCCTAGATCTGACGAGATCAGGCTAGTTTGGGCCATCCAGGTCAAGGCAAGAGACATTTAGAGGTGGTTTGCCATTGTCTGCCTCTGCATAGCAACCCTGGACTTCCTCAGTGGTCTCCCATCCAAGTACTAACCAGGGCTGACCCTGCTTAGCTTCTGAGATCTGAAGAGACTGGGCTAGCCTGGGCCATCTAGGCCAGGGCTCTGTACTTTACAGATTATTTAGCCCTAGGACACTGTGGAATAGGGGCAAAGGGCTGTAAGAACCAGACAGCCATAGACTAAGAAGAGTTGATTTTTATATGCCAACTTTCTCCACCATTTAAGGAAGACTCAAACCAGCTTACAATCACCTCCCCCCACCCACACACAACAGACACCCTGTGAGGTAGGTGGGGCTGAGAGGTCTAAGAGAGCTGTGACTAGCATGGCTTTGTGTGGAGGAGTGGGGAAACAAATCCAGTTCACCAGATTAGCCTCCACCGCTCATGTGGAGGAGAGGGGAATCAGTCCCGGTTCTCCAGATCAGAGTCCACCGCTCTAAACCTCCATTCGTAACCACTACACCATGCTGGCTCAGGAGAACGACATGTCATGGGCAAATGGGTGGAGGAAGCAGACTTTGGCGAGCGGACTAGAGGACTGCCAGCCGAGGGTGGAGGTGGAGACAGGCCCCACGCCCCACTCCCTCAGCATCTTTTTCCCCCCACAGAACGCCATTCGACACAACCTCAGCTTGCACAAGCTCTTTGTGCGCGTGGAGAATGTGAAGGGAGCCGTGTGGACGGTGAATGAGCTGGAATACCAGAAGAAAAGGAACCAGCAGCGCTCCAGTTACCCGCACCTGCTTCCGGACAGCGAGGAAGGGGGCAGGCCTTTGGCGCCGTGGGATGGAAGAGACCAGCCAGGAGCAGAAAGGAGCAGCCGCTGGTGTCTGGAACCTTCCCGGTTTTATCAGGGCTCCTGAGCTGCAGGGGGTGGCCCTGCCTTCCCCTGGGGCGCTTTAAGTTGCGCCTCCCCACCCCCATACCCTTAGTGGTTCCCCCATCATGCACACACCATTGGCCATAGTGGGCAACTAGGAAGCAGCTTTGTAAAAGGGCAATAAAATACCCAAACACGTTTCAGCCTTTGCAGCCTTCTTCAGCGGTCATATATACCTTCGTGCATATTTCAAAAAACGCATCCAGCAATACATAAAAAGGTATGCTGTAACGTAATAACCTTCTAATTTGTGTGGCCCGACGTCACTTGTTGCAGAATACTGAATTTTCACCATTTAAATCGGCACACACAGAGGTCTTGTAATGTATTTCAATGTGGTGTGGATGTGTATATTGTCAGTGATAAGACATATTGGTCATTTACACTGATTCCTCATCATCAACTATGTTGGAAATTTAGCAATTATTTTTATATTTTTTAAAAATCTGATTAGCCTGTATATGCTGTTTCTATTACCTTAAGCAGATGATGAGAGGGAGGGCATCTTGGCCATCTTCTGGGCATGGAGTAGGGGTCACTGGGGGTGTGGTGGGGAGGTAGTTGTGAATTTCCTGCATTGTGCAGGGGGTTGGACTAGATGGCCCTGGTGGTCCCTTCCAACTCTGTGATTCTATGATTTAAGGCCCAGTGTTTTTAGTTAGTGTACACTCCATAATAAATTACATTTGTATTTTGGATAACTCTCAGCTCAACTTCTAGGTTCTTTGTCTAGTTCAGGTTGAGTTTCTTTCCTCTTTCCTTTTCGTAAGTTTTGTTGCTTTGTAAAAGGTATCAGATTCAGACACAGGGTGGTGGTGGAAATAAGTTTCAGAGGGTAGCAGCGTTGATCTAGATTTGAGTCCAGTAGCGCCTTAGGGACCGGCACAATTGTCAGAGTACGAGCTGCATGTGTGTTCATGTGTTCAAAGCTCCCTTTGTCAGCTCTATTTGAACACATGAACACACATGCAGCTGCCTTACACTGAATCAGGCCCTTGGTCCATCAAAGTCAGTATTGGTTCTCGTAGGTTATCCGGGCTGTGTAACCGTGGTCTTGGTATTTTCTTTCCTGACGTTTCGCCAGCAGCTGTGGCCGGCATCTTCAGAGGAGTAACACTGAAGGACAGTGTCTCAGTATTGTCCACTCAGACTGGCAGCAGCTCTCCAGGGTCTCGGGCTGAGGTCTTTCACATCACCTTCTTGCCTAGTCCCTTTAACTGGAGATGCTGGGGATTGAACCTGGGACCTTGCACATGCCAAGCAGAGGCTGTACCACTGAGCCATCGCCGCCTCCCCTAAGCTTGGACTTTCAGAGGAGCTCATACCCCCAAAATCTTGTCGGTCTCTAAGGTGCTACAGGACTCGAATCTAGGAGAACACGAACGCATCCTTGAACAACTATGCACTCACGTGGATCAGCACAAGTATTCTGCAAAAAGGGGGGCTTTATTGTTTTCCAGGGAGGGACAGGAAAGAGGCGCTGGCGTCAACCGACGGGGTGGAACGAATCCCGGTCTTGCCAGCCCTTGGCTTTTTCAATGTACAATCTGTGGCAGAAGGATGACCCCGGGCCTATGCTTCCCCGGGCGGCGTGTCGGCTGGGGTTTTGAGGCCACTCCGTAAGGCTGGCGGAAACTGGAAAGGGGAGCCGTGCTCACTCCCCGCGCCCCCGCAGCCAAAGAGGCACTGCAGAATCTGAATGGGAAAAGCCCTTTGGTGAGGGGGCTGGCCATGGGGCAGGGCTCTTCATGTCTCCCGGGTACGGCTCAGCAGTGCTGCGTTCTCCTGCTTCAGAGCCCGATAATCATTGAGGATCCTCTCCAAGTTGCTCAGGGTTTTCTTGCTGGTCTCGCTCTCGATCTGGAAAGGACAGAAGGCCGGGTGAGAAGGTGGTTTTTTTTTTTTTTTAAGTTTATGCTCTGCAAAGAGGAGGAGTAGGAGTTTGTTTTGATATGCCGACTTTCTCTACCACTTAAGGGAGAATCAAATTGGCTTACAATCCCCTTCCCCTCCCTGCAACAGACACCCTGCAAGGTGTGTGGGGCTGAGAGAGCACTCAGAGAGCTGTGACTAGCCCAAGGTCACCCAGCTGGCTTCATGTGTAGGAGTGGGGAAACCAACCCGGTTCATCAGATTAGCCTCTGCCGCTCATTTGGAGGAGTGGAGAATTAAACCCGGTTCTCCAGATCAGAGTCCACTGCTCCACACCACCGCTCTGAACCACTACACCACACTGGCTCCCAATGTAATGTAATGCCAGCCCGGTCCAGAAAGAAATATTTTAACTACATATCTTGCATGTGTGCTTGTACATTTCTAAATATAGTTTAGCAACACTCACTTGGATTACACCTTATAATACATACCCGGACTGACACAAAGTGATTATATTTGTTTATGAAATTTTATGTGTGCAAAATATGTTGTATTAGATGACTGAAGAATGCCTGAGGGCCGAAACCCTGTTATCTGTCGCCACAGGGGCACGAGTGGTGGACACTAATCTGGTGAACCGGGTGTGATTCCCCCCTCCTCCACATGAGTGGCGGACTCTAATCTGGTGAACCGGGTGTGATTCCCCCCTCCTCCACGTGAAGCCTGCTGGGTGGGAGTGTCGTGATCCAAATAAACCCACAAACGTAAACCCTGCTCTCATACGAGGGTGTGAGCAGGGCCTGGGGGTGGACGGAGGAGAGGCGGAAGGCCCTGCGAACTCTCTGCCTGGGGCCTCCCCAAACCTGAAGCTGGGTGTCTGGAAGTCGCAGGCACAAGCCCGGCCACGCTCCCACGCAGTTCTGCCTTACCTGCTCCTCTAGATCCCGGATCTCCCGCAAAATGGTGCCGGTGTCCTCAATCGTTTGGATCAGCTGACTGCAGCTCTGGGGGAAAGGAGAGGTGGCCTTGTCTGCCGAGAAAGGCATTTGGGATGGACACCCAAACATTCCCTGCCCAGCAACACATCACTGCCTCCAGAATAGGGTTGCCAACCTCCAGGTGAGGCCTGGAGACCTCCTGTAATTACCTTTCCCTTCCTTTATCCTTTAGTAGCTCCTTGATCCATTGATGTTGGCCAGCATAGTTTTAAATCTAATGTTTGAGGGATATAAGGACTGAGATAAATCTTGCCACTGCCAATGTAGCCTTGGGATCCCTATCACTTAATAAAAAAGGCATGGTATCAGACACAGAGGCATTGGATTTATGTACTGAAAGAGGACAAATATATCTTGATCTAAGATCCTCATAGAAATGACCTTCCAAGAGCACATGAGCTAATGAGTCGAAGGAGCCAGAAGCACTGGGACAAGACCTTTCTGAATACGGTAAATTCAAAATTCTGCCTTGCATTACCACAGAAGGGTTAGCGTTTGATCTGGCTAGAAAGAAGGCTCTAGAGAGACGAGGGACTGTCCAGTAATAAGTATAGGCAGGCAAGCCACGTGGTGGTGGTATTCCGAAAAACTGAGATGAGCAAACACGACGAGCACAGAAAGTTGTGCTATCATAATCAACCTCTTTTGATATGCTTTTCTCCGGTAATTACAAGAGACCTCCAGACTGCAGTGATCACTTCCCCCAGAGAAAAGGGCAGGTTTGGAGGGTGGATTCTATGGTGTTATACCCTGAGGTCCCTCCCCAAACCCCACTTTCCTCAGACTCCACCTCCCAAGTCTCCAGGAATCTCCCAGTCCGGAGTTGGCAACCCTACTCCAGAAGCCGCTTACCTCATGCAAGGCTGCCAAGTACTTATATGCTTTCCTCACGGCCTCGTCTCGTTTGGCGTCCTGCAGAAGGACCATGGAAAAAGGATGGGTGGGAAAGGCAGCTCTCCTCCCACCCCTGCTGCCAGTTCTGAACCCCTAGACCCCACCCCCCACCTTAAAAACCAGCTCATCGGTGACGGCAAAAGTCCGGTCTAGCTTCCCGGTCAGGCTGTTGATCTCCTTCTGGAGTTCCTTGGTGTCGGACAGGATCTTGAGAGGGCAGAGAAAACAGATGGAACTTAAAGCTAAACAAATGGAGAACGTCAGAAGAGCCCTGCTGGATCAGACCACAAAGGGTCCATCCATGCCAGCATCCCGTCTCACACAGGGGCCAACTAGTTCCTCAGGAGGCCCAATAATAGGGCACAGAGGCCGAGGCCTTCCCCTGATAAGAACGTCAGAAGAGCCCTGCTGGATCAGACCAGTGAGGGTCCATCCAGCATCCTAACTCACACATCGGCCAACCATTACCTCTGGAGTGCCAACAAAAGGCAAGCTTGTGGCCAGTGAAAAGGACCAGCCAGTAGGCGATGTGAAAGAGACCCTGGAGAGCTGCTGCCAATCTGAGTAGACAAGTCTGGCCTTGATGGACCGAGGGTCTTGTTCAGTATAAGGCAGCTTCATGCGTGTTCATTTGCAACTGGATTACCCAATACAGATAGGACAATCCAGAAGGCGAATGACGGTTGGATATTGAGCTAATGTTGTGCTGTAACAATGTGCGGCCGCAGCCTTTGCTTTTTTCCGTGGGAGGGGAGGAAATCATTCAAGCATTTGACTTCCCCACCCGCACTCTGAAGTGGTACAGTCCAGTGACAGACACATTCCAAGCAACTCTGTGAACTTAGGCAGATCAGGAGAGGGAGGGCAGGAAGGTTTGCGTCAGTGCTTAGCTCTCGTGGCCCTTTCTTGCATGCCCAGAGAAACGCTGATCGCCACTTTGGGGTCAGGAAGAAATTTCTCCTCCTGGCCAGATTGGCCAGGGATCCTGGAGGTTTCTTGCCTTCCTCCGGGCATAGAGCAGGGGTCACTGGGGGAGAGGGAGGGAAGGCAGTTGCGAATGTCCTGCATTGTGCAGGGGGTTGGACCAGATGACCCTTGAGGTCCCTTCCAGCCCTATGTTTCTGTGCCTGCTGACCGTGTACAGAAGACCTCTGACATCAAAGTTAGCCTTGAAATCCCTCCCAGGTGGAATGTATTAATTTTTTTTTTTACCTTGGTGATTTCCTCTTTCTGCTTACGGATGTTGCTGACTATGTCCAGAATGCGCTGAGTGTAGGCGGAGCGAGAGACATCTTTGGGAAGGGATTCCAGCTCCAGGAGCTGCAAGCAGGGAGCGCAAGCAAGAACGAAAACAGAGGCGACAGATCAGCCGAGGCCCCACAACTCTAAGCACCCCTAAAGTATTCTCCACACCGCAGCCCGTTGTGCTGAAGAACCTGGAGGCCTGGTTCTCATCAAGGTGGTACAACCTGAGCCCGGGCTACGCCACTAGTTTTTTTCCTTTTTTTGAATTAAATTTTTTATAACAACATAACATTGAGGCCCAGGCTTTTATTAGTGCTTGTAACATTATCTTATTACAAGAAACCTGGTGCAAAGAATGTTTTTATTTATCAGACTTTGAATCTTTTGTTAGCCCTGCCCTCCCCAGCTTAAGGGGGGTCTTGCTTGTTTAATTTCCCCTTCAATTAAATGCTGTAGAATTAAATTGATTTTAGCTTTGGAATATATATTGGCAGTTAAATTAGTCTTTGAAGGCCATATTTTAATTTTGATTACCATTTATATTTCATCAGGGGCACCAATGGATGGTTACTCCTCCAAGTAGGATTCTATTGTGCCTAGGATATCAGATATTTCAGAAGAATATCCTGAGCCATTCCTTTTGATATCAGGGGACATGAATTCTACCCGTATAAGATAGAAATAATGAGTCTTATTTTCTTTATACTGTAATATTGTCTTGACTGTAAAGGCCTACGGCCATGCACAATAAACATGACTGACTGACTGACATAGGCATCTGAAACAACACAACACATACATACAAATATAAAACACACACTCCTCATACATAACTATTGCTTCATATCTATAACAAGAACCTCACCAACTTCCGCACTGGAGCAGAGATAAGTCATTCCATAATGTGTGTGTGTAAAGTGCTGTCAAGTCGCTGCCAACTTATGGCGACTCCTTATGGGGTTTTCATGGCAAGAGATGAACAGAGGTGGTTTGCCAGTGCCTTCCTCTGCACAGCAACCCTGGTATTCCTTGGTGGTCTCCCATCCAAATACTAACCAGGGCTGACCCTGCTTAGCTTCCGAGATCTGACGAGATCGGGCTGTACCATGCTGTCTTCCCTTCCATTCTATAATACCTACTATTAAACATCTTGAAAGTGATTAAAATCTTTAACGTAACTAAAATACACACATTTAGACTCAAGCCATGTGATCTAGCTACCGTAGGCAACTATGTTATACCTTATTATATTAATATGCTAACAGTTTATCAAACCTTTTAGCCAATGTACCTAAACAATACATAACACTGCTTATTTATCATTGTTAACTAATAACATAAACCTGTATTTATACCCCTCTACTAAGTTAATACCTGGCGTATATGGTTTATAGACTCAGAGGAAAGTTTCTTATTGATATATGAACATATAGCAACTTATTCAAACGCCTATTCTCCAATGTTTCCCAAACTTTTCGGGCCACTGCTCCCTTGGTTCCACAACCCCAGCACCCCCTACTCTATCCTATAAAAAGCATTATTCAAAATAGGGGTTTGTATGACTCACTAAAGAAGATAATAATGATAAAATTTCAAAACAGTAACAATTAATTGCACATCTATTCAAAATCAAATTAAAACTTTTTAATTGAAATTTATTCAACAAAACTGATGAATTTGATCCAGTGGTACCAGCTCTTCAAAGTCTGGGAAAAAATTCTGATAGTTTCCACCAAATTTGCCAGCATGGTGCCATAGCTTGATCTATTGTAAATTAGTGAACAACACAGTTGAAGGGGCCCACCTCTTGTGCCCCCCTGCTGCCCTCTTGCCTCTTAGAGCCCCCCTAGGTAATCCCACCGCTCCCCAGGGGGTGGTACTACCCACTTTGGGAACTAACTTATAAATTCACTATACCACTTTGAACTGCGGGAGGAGCTCGCACGGCTGGACGCTCCTCCAGTTTCCGGCTCCAGAACACACCCACCCAGGGCGGGAATGTGACACGAACGAGCTCCCACCCCGAGCCACTAACCAACTGCTTGTAAAGGTCATCTTTGCGCTTCGCCTCGTCGGCAGCCGATCGGATCCGCTCGTGTAGCTCCCTGATCTCTGAGAGGCGCCGCGACGATTCCAGCTGCAAGAAGGAACAAGGGAAACGTCACCGCTGTTTGGCCCGCCCGCCCCAAGGAGGAGACCTTTTGCCTTCTTTTCCCACGGCCTCACCTCCTTGGAGTCATGCAGGGCCTTGAGCTCCCGAAATTCCTGGATGAGCGGCACTCGGTGCTTCTCCCACTGGGCGGCCAGCTGGATGATCCGTTGCACGCTGCTCTCGACCACCACCTGGGAAAGAAAAAGGATGTCCAGATTCTGGCCTCGGTGACACCACTCTGAATTCCAGGGATTTGCTACATTCAGTTCTTCAGTATTTGTGGGGTCAGCAGACGAACGCGCAAAAGTAAAATCATGAGCCTCTACATACACTGAACCTTTTTTTCCATTATCTTCATAGGGCGACAGGCCCAGAATGTGGTTGGAAGGAACAATGCAGCAAGCTCATGGAAGTTAAGGAGATTTGGAGAGACTACCTGGGAACTAGGGTGGTGTAGTAGTTAGGAGCAGCGGACTCTAATCTGGAGAGCTGGTTTGATTCCCCACTCCTACACATGAGCGGTGGATTCTAATCTGGTGAACCAGGTTGGTTTCCCCACTCCTACACACGAAGCCAGCTGGGTGGCCTTGGGCTAGTCACAGCTGTCTCTTCCCCACCTACCTCACAGGGTGTCTGTTGTGGGGAGGGAAAGGGAAGGAGATTGTAAGCTGGCTTGATTCTCTTTAAAGGTAGAGAAAATCAGCATATAAAAACAACTCTTCTTCCTCATCTTTTTCTAAGTACAGTTTTGTGATGGGAAATCTCTAAGTTGAAATCTTCAGTGACCCTGACCTCACGGATCACAGATCTACTTGGTGAGCTTACTGGAGGATATTCAGGATTGAGAAGGGAAATTTTCATTAATAAGAACTCCTCTAAAAGGTTTCCAAATATCTAAAAATATGTCCATGCACAATTGTCATCTATATGCCATACATTCAAATGTTGATGAAGCTATAATGTCTTCAACACACTGGATTATGGGAGGTGGGCATTTATCTCTCCAGCGTTGCAATATAAATCTTTTAGCAGCAGTAAGGGCATGGAGGCTTCATTTATATTGACCATCAGTTACCCTCCAGGAGACAGGCAAATAAAAGAATTAGATCCGTTACTTTAGGGGTGTCAAACATACGGCCCATGGGCCGGATTCAGCTCCTTGACAGCTCTTATCCGGCCCGCGAGCCAGCCGAGGCAGCCACCCCCGACCCCGATCTGGGCTGGCGAGGCATGGCCCGGCCCGACCAAGTGACATTTATGTCATATCCAGCCCTCGTAACAAATGAGTTCAACACCCTGCATTACTTAGTACTTAACTAAAAAGATACTGTGGTGTTCAATATATCCTAAACATTTTTTTTTTGCTAAGTTATAGCTTATAGATGCTTACCTGTAGGCTCCCCACCATTGTTATATTTTTTTATTTTGTTTGGGGGGTTGATTTGAAATAAAAGTTAATTAATACAAGCCTCTCTCAAACATGACTCGCAGTATCGTTCCTTCTTGTCAGGGCCTTTTCCACATGCACCTTCCTGTACATATTCACTGCCATCTGCTGCCATCTCTCCCCTGCCCCAAAACCACATGTGGTCCACATCCCATTTGTCACACGTACGAATCACCCCTTCATCCCCAACCTCTTCCTACCTAGTTGCTCAACACCACCTTCCCCTTCCAAACGCAGCTCCCGATGCGTTCTGTGCCGCCCCCACCAGGTACCTGCAGCTTGGCCATGTTGTTCTCCGCGTCAGGGAGCAGCTCCACGGTACAGCCCTTGACTCGCAGGGTCTGCTCCAGATCGGTCACGCCCAGCTGCCGCCGCCGCACCTCTCCCTCTACCTGAGGATGGCCAGAGAATCCTTCAGGGCGCATTCCAAACGGCACCCACGTTCACTAACAGGGTTACAACCCGTCAGGAAACCCCTGATGCACAAGTGGCAATAAAACGGGGGTCCCTCTTTCCATGGGGCTTCCGCAGGACAGCTCCCCCACAGGTTGGGTTTCGTAGATCCCAGCAATTCTCCACTGTTCTGTCAATGACAACCCCCACCCCCAAGGAGCCCGGAATAAGCTGCTGTTCTCCTGCCCGCTCCTTTGAAAGAAGTCTTAGAGCTCAGCAGCACACTGCAATTTCTCCTGCATTCATTTCACATATTTTTGTTGTTGTTGCAAATTTAGCCATCGGCAAGGAGGAGAACAGCACGGGGACAGATGACAGCTTAAACCTTTTGTTCCTCTATGAGTTTCTCCTTAAAAAAAGTCACCCTGGAGCCGTTTTTATCCCCTTCATGGGGACAAAAATATAGATACTAATAAGTTTACCCTAGTGGGGAAAGCTGGGGTTGGTTTTCTCCGGCAGCAGACATAGATGGCTTTAAAAGGGGATTTGACAGATTCATGGAGGAGAAGTCTATCAGTGGCTACTAGCCCTGGTGACTTAAGGGAACCTCCACATTAAGAGTCGGTAAGCCCCTGAATACCAGTGCCAGGAGGCAACATCAGGGGTAGGTCTGGGCCTCAATGCCCTGTCGTTGGACCTCCAGAGAAACTGATTGGCCACTGAGATGGGATGCTGGACTAGATGGACTCTCACTGGTCTGATCCAGCAGGGCTCTTCTGAGGTTTTCATCAGGGGAAGGCCTCGGCCTCTGTGCCCTGTTGTTGGACCTCCAGAGGAACTGGCTGGCCCCTGTGTGAGACCAGATGATGGACTAGATGGACCACTGGTCTGATCCAGCAGGCCTCTCTATGCCCTGTTGTTGGACCCTCAGTGGTCTGATCCAGCAGGGCTTTTCTTATGCTCTTACAAAGGTTTTGGCCTCTGTGCCCTGTTGTTGGACCTCCAGAGGAACTGGTTGGCTTCTGTGTGAGACGGGATGCTGGACTAGATGGACCCTCACTGGTCTGATCCAGCAGGGCTCTTCTGAGCTACCTATCTTCCGAATATTCTTATGAAACAGTTATAGTCTCTCTGTCTCCCTCTGATTTAGCATTCCAGGCTGCAAGAGAAGGAAAACAAACATGGCGGGAACCTAATATGTAGCCGAGATGGAAGAAAATGCTTCTGTGCTTCCACTTGATGACCTGTAGAGGACATCAGAGACACTTTCCCCCTTTAAATCATGCAGTACCCTCAGATATGCCCGCCCCCCCACCGCTTCTCACCTGCGTGAGAGTCAGCCCCAGTGTGGCCATCTGGCCCTCCAGCTCCTCAATTTGCCCCACCAGGCGGCCCATTTCCCTTTCCAGGGCCTCCACTTCAGCTGCTTGTCTTTCCTGTAAGTCCTGGAGGGGTTTTTTTTTTGGGGGGGGGAGAGGGAAGGGAGATAAAGAAGTGAAAAACATAAAACTAAAGAATCAGTGAGGTTCAGCGAAACCGCTGTCAAAGATCTGGAAACTTTTAACTGCAGAAATTCTCAACCAAACCTCGATTATGCCATTGAAGGCGGGTGTCTTATAAGACAGATTAATGTATAAAAGGCCAGTCTTGACCATTGCGGGACTTGTGGACCAGTCTTTATCACAAGTTTTAAAAGGAACCTCGGGACTATGCAAAAGGTTAGCGGGTCAGAGACTGAATTCTGTAGCGAGTAAATTATTACCCTTCTAACTGGCAGGGGGAAGGGATGGCTAGAGGTGAGCAGCCCTTAGATTCGAAACGGCTTTCTGTTTTCTTGCAGGCACAAATCAAGGCGCTGGCTGTTTATCATTATTAATTACAAAACTCATATTGAGCGACAAGTAGATCTAGCAAGAGTGCCCCTATTTATGGCTCCCCCCCACTCCAAATTTATCCTTGCATCGGCAGCCTATCTCCATTACTTAGAGATAAACAAATATAGGACAGCTTTTACCTTGGCTAGGTGTGCAGCCTTACCTTCTGCTATGTTAGAGGGGAAATTCAAGAAGATACCCAAGGCAGAGAGACTATGCCCCTGTAAATCCGGGGATTTAGAAATCACTGAACATATTCTCCTGAATTGTAACTTTTATACAATACCCCGTTCTAAGTTTACTGAGCCCCTCATACTGAGAATGGGACCGGACAGGGAAAGAGAAAAGATAGAAAAGCTCCTACAAGGAGATAATCCCTCAATCACCTCTCAGGTAGCAAACTTTTGTACGGCTGCAATGAAAATTTATTGCCACAGAGTAGTCTCTTAGTCCAAATGGCAGATGTAACTTGGATGTTATTTATTTTATTATTTATAATTGATTTAAGACTCAGACTGTAAACCTTTGTTGGTAAGACCATTTTAGTCCATGTATCTTGTTTTATCTGGCCAAGGGACACAAATAAACAATCTAACTTACAAAACTCAGCTGTGATTTCTGCTCAGTAAACACTGAGCAGAAAACACAGCTGCCCACAATTTACAAATGAATCATAGAATCATAGAGTTGGAAGGGACCACCAGGGTCATCTAGTCCAACCCCCTGCACAATGCAGGAAATTCACAACTACCTCCCCTGCGCGCACACACACACACTCCCAAGTGACCCCTACTCCATGGCCAGAAGATGGCCAAGATGCCCTCGCACTCATGATCTGCCTAAGGTCATAGAACCAGCATTGCTGACAGATGGCTACCTAGCCTCTGCTTTGAAACCTCCAGGGAAGGAGAGCTCACCACCTCCCGAGGAAGCCTGTTCCACTGAGGAACCACTCTGACTGTTAGAAAGTTCTTCCTAATGCCTAGACGGAAACTCTTTTGATTTAATTTCAACCCGTTGGTTCTGGTCCGACCTTCTGGGGCAACACAAAACAACTCGGCACCATCCTCTATACGACAGCCCTTCAAGTACTTGAAGGTGGTTATCATATCACCTCAATGCTCAAGTTTAGCAAGCTAAAAGTGGAAGTTGAGAAAACTGGGAGCACCAAGTGGTATTCAGAGATGAACCTGGAGTACTTTTGAGTACGGCATGATTATGCTGTGTAAACACGTGCATGGATTCTGTCACTTCAAAAGGCAGAAAAGGAAATGGGGGAGACAGACACCGATTTTAAAGGATTTTGAGGCAACTGCTTACCTGTTCTGATGTCCGGGAGATTGGCAGTGCCTGGATTTGGGTTGTGGGTTCTACCTCCTGCTGGAAAACCATAGAGTCAAGGTAGAACTATTTTATCTTTTCCACCTGTTCCCACATGCCCCTAAAAAAATTCCACAAACACAATTTCCCAGCTGGTGACTGCTGAACATCCCAAACAACCCTGTCCCAAAATAGAATCACAGAATCATAGTTGGAAGGGGCCATAGAAGCCATCTAGTACAACCCCCTGCTTAATGCAGGATCAGCCTAGAGCATCCCTGACAAGTGCTTGTCCAGCCTCTGCTTAAATACTGCCAGTGAAGGGAAGCTCACCTCCTCCCTGGGTAGCCCATTCCACTGCTGAACAACTCTTACTGTAAAAGCTTTTCCCCTAATATCCAGCCGGTACCCTTCCACCCACAATTTAAACCCATTATTGCAAGTCCTCTCCTCTGCTGCCAGCAGGAACAGCTCCCTGTCCTCCTCCGCATGACAGCCCTTCAAATACTTCAAGAGAGCAATTGCGTCCCCCCTCAACCTCTTCTCCAGTCTGAACACTCCCAACTCCCTCGGCCTTTCCTCGCAGGGCTTGCTGTCCAGGCCCCTGATCATCCTCGTCGCTCTCCTCTGCACCCGCTCGATTCTGTCCACATCTTTTTTGAAGTGAGGCCTCCAGACCTGCACACAATACTTTAGGTGCAGCCTGACCAATGCAGTGTACAGCGGAACTATGACATCTTGCGATTTGGATGTTATGCTCTCTTCCCTTTCTCCTTTGTTGTGATGGGCACATGCCAACCCAAAAACATCTGAATAACTCTGGTCTCTGCTGGTGGTGGAGAGTGCTGTCAAATCACAGCCAACTTAGGGCGACCCCATAAGGTGCTCAAAGCAAGAGACGAACAGAGGTGGTTGGCCATTTCCTGCCTCTGCGTAGAGACCCTGGGCTTCCCTGGTGGTCTCCTGTCCAAACACTAACCAGGGCTGACCCTACTTAGCTCCCTCCATCCTCATACCTGCTTAAAGGCCAGGTGCTGAGTGTGGGTGAAGCGAGAGCCTTTGGCTAGAGCCCCCGCGCGCTCCTGCCCCGCACAGAAAGTCCCCAGGAGATGAGTCAGATCGCGTGCTGCCGCTCCCTGCGGGGCAGGCCCACCCTGAGGGCACGCTTGGCGTAGCTGGTCCAGAAGGCGACGCTGCAGCCGCTGGTGCTTCCACTGATGGTATTCCTGGAAAGGGCAAAGGGGAAAGAGAGTTAGGAACATCCCCCCCACTTCCCCTGGGGAGAAAGGGGAAAGGAGACCACTTGGACACCGAAACTTGCCAGACCAAGATTGCAGCTGGCAGATTCTATGCCACTGGACAGAGGCGAAAAGCCAGTCTGCTCAAAATGGGTGTGTGTAAACAGGGCTCACCCAAGACTAGTTAGGAGAATCCAGGTATCTAGCAGGGCTGGAGTTGCCAACCTCCAGGTGGGGCCTGGAGATCCCCTGGAATTACAACTGATCTCCAGACAACAGAGAACAGTTCCCCTGGAGAAAATGACTGCTTTGGAGAGTGGACGCTATGGTATTATACCCTGCTGAGGTCCCTCCCCAAAACCTGCCCTCATCCTGCGGCCACCCCCGCCCATATGCCCACCCCAAGATCAGCAATATGGGAGAGAAGAGTAATTGTTGTAAAGCAGGGATCTACAAACTTCCTGAGCCTGTAGGCACCTTTGGAATTCTGCTACAAAGTGGTGAGCGCAACCACAAAATGGCCGCTGGAGGCAGAGCCAACCACAAAGTGTTGAGTTATGCATAACTCTAATAGCAACTATTCAACAATTCAGACAGAAGCTCTGTTTAACAGGATGCCTTCTAAAGTCAACACGCCATTTAAAAATATTTTCTGGCATGCACACACAGAATACCTTCAGTTGTACAGTGAAGATCTTTGTGCTGTGGTTGCAGCTGCTGTTGAAGCAACTTCCTAAAAATCTGAACAGCCAATCAGATCTCCAATGGCCAACCAGAAGCCATGTTGGGCAAGAGCCCCTCTTCCCCCCCCCCCCCCGCGTGCCCACCTCTGGAGTCATGCGGGATCCGAGGCCTTGGCTCTTCCACTCGTTCTCCCAGTCCTGAGCCGCGCTCAGTTCGGCCACATTCCGCTCCAGCAGGGACGGCGCGAAAGACGCAGGTCGGGGCAACTGTGCTGACACCGGAGGCAGGAACGTGACAAAGTAATCTTTTCTCTCTGGGGAGGAGAGAAGAGGGGCAGGACGATGAGACCCACATGCGCTGGGAAGCTAGCCCTGTCCTAAATAATTCCAGGGGTCACTGGGGTTTTCAGACGCACAATCAAAACACTGGGGTGCAGTCCCCCCACCTTTTAAAATCCAGGAGACCTAGAACTTCCTCTGTCACAATACTTTTCTCCCTCTCTCATGATACTAGAACGCACGGTAATCTGCTGAAGCTGGAGGGTGAGAGATTCAAAACTGATAAAAGGAAGCATTTCTTCACACAATGCATAGTTATACTGTGGAACTCCCAGCCTCAGGAAGTGGCGATGGCTGCCAACTTGGAAGGCTTTAAGAGGGGTGTGGACATGTTCACAGAGGAGAGGGGTGTTCATGGCTACTAGTCAAAATGGATACTCGTCATGAGCATGCCTATTATATTAGGTGCTGTGGAACACAGGCAGGATAATGCTGCTGCAGTCGTCTTGCTTGTGGGCTTCCTAGAGGCACCTGGTTGGCCCCTGCGTGAACAGACTGCCGGACTTGATGGGCCTTGGTCTGATCCAGCAGGGCTTTCCTTATGTTCTTATGGAGGATGGGGCTATCCACAGCTGCTAATCAAAACGGATACTAGATGCACGCCTATTCTCTCCAGGATCAGAGGAGCATGCCTGTAATATTAGGTGCTGTGGAACGCAGGCAGGATGGTGCTGCTGCAGTTGTCTTACTTGTGGGCTTCCTAGTGGCTGGCCCCTGTGTGAACCAACGGCTGGACTTGATGGGCCTGGGTCTGATCCAGCAGGGTCTTTCTTATGTTTATATGTTAATAAAGTACACAGATTTACAGGGAAAAATTGATGCTGCAAAGGAGCACACTGACATGACAGTAAGTCTTGGCGGGACATACTTTCAATCACAGAGGGAAATGGATAAAAACCTTCCCGGGGAGTTTCGTCCGTCTCCCTCTGTCATTGTCTTCCGCCAGTGGAAGATAACATTTTTTTTGTTCAAGACATTGCTTCAATAGCTCTCACTGACTCTCCTCCCCGTTTATGTATTTTATTTGATAGTTTTGCATTTTAGATACAATCATCTATATTTCAAACACAGTTCGGACTGCTCACTGCCTCGGGGACCCTATGTTGGGTGGAACAGGCAAAATCCTAGCAGCAATGTAGCAGTTTCCCAGGATCCCCGAACCTCGTTCTCTATCGAGCAGAACTCACCTTGGGGCATCTTCCCTATGGACGGGCCCGACTCCTCAGGAAGGACAAAGGGCAGAGCTTGGAATTGCTTCAGCAGGCACGAACCCTAGCGAGAACGAAGGGGAAAGAGTCTGAGAAATCCCATCGTCCGTTGGAAAAACACGACAAGGGGCACAAGGAGAAGACCATTTCTGGAAAGACTGTGGAGTCGGATCAGGGTGGCAACTATTATTAATATTATTAAAATATTTATATTTCACTTTTCTTGTGGCTTGCAGCTCATGAGACAATTAGCAAGAGATAGGGAGAAACTAATTCCTCACTCTAGGGGTTTACGTATTTTGCTTAAAATACGCAGGCCAAAGCAGGCCCGGTTCCGTATCGCTTGGATATGCTGAGAAAGGATAACACAGAGCGGGAAAGGATTGTCAAACGAAGGAAAAGTGACCAGGAACCTTTGGCAGGGAATTCCCTTATATCTTGAGGGGTGAGTGGATCTCTCTACCACTATGAGGGCTAGAAACTAAAAAATAAAAAAAAAGCAAATATTCTCAGAAATCAAAATCACAGCAGCAAATTCTGTATACAAAGTTCAGGACATATACATGAACACATGAAGCTGCCTTATACTGAAGCTGGGTACCCGAGGTTGGGTGAGAGGAAAATTTATGTAGGTCCATGTAAAAAAATATTGCAAGTATAATTTATTAGAAGCGCTACACAAAATTTAAAATTCTTTAAAAGCATTAAAATAGCACAATGGCAAATCTTGAGGTTGATATCTGTAACCACAAACCAAACACGTTTTGTATAGTGCTTCTAATAAATTATACTTGCAATATATTTTTACATAGACCTACATAAATTTTCCTCTCACCCAACCTCGGGTACCCAGCTTTTGTTTTTAGGTTGGGTTTCATTCCCCTCTTTTTTCTTCCACCGCTGCCTTATACTGAATCAGACCCTTTGTCCATCAAAGTCAGTATTGTCTACTCAGACCAGCAGCGGCTCTCCAGGGTCTCAGGCAGAGATCTTTCACATCACCTGCTGCCTGGTCCATTTAACTGGAGATGACGGGGATTGAACCTGGGAACCTTCTGCATGCCAAGCAGAGGCTCCACCACTGAGCTGCAGCCCCTCTCCAAAGGAGAAAGATGTGTGGGGGTCACTGACCTGACCAGAAAAGTGGGAAGGAAACACACCTGTAACAGCTGCAGGCGGGGGGTACGGCAGGTCGGGGGCACCCAGGGGACAGCCAGTTGTTCCTTGACGGTAGCAGCAATGGCTCTGTGAAGCGCTGTCGATTTGCCTGCAGGGGCACAGCGTTTGAGAGGTTACCACCCCTTCGAACGCAGTCCCCGAGGCCCCAATCCAATTGTGCTTTTCTTTCCCCAGCTTCCTCCATACCCACAGGCTGGCTGGCATCCTCCGAGGAATCGCGCGGGAGCTTTTCCACGAGGAAGAGGAGAAGGCGCCGGATTTCAGGCTCGCTGCTGTACAAGAAGGTCTGGTAGCCGACTTCTCCTTGGTACCCCAAGTCCTGAATGAGGGGAAAGACGCATGTGAGCCAAGAAGTGAGAGAGGGGGAGGGAAGGAGTGGGGCGGATCAAGTGGACAAAGCTTTGGAATGAGGATCCTGCACATCTGGAA
The DNA here is from genome assembly GCF_029931775.1 of Euleptes europaea. Lineage (NCBI taxonomy): Eukaryota > Metazoa > Chordata > Lepidosauria > Squamata > Sphaerodactylidae > Euleptes > Euleptes europaea. The sequence continues at coordinate 179,295,472 of NC_079312.1, read as the reverse complement.
TTCCCCCCCCCCATTCCATGCACAGAAAGCCTACAGGTCTGGCATTAGTTAAATTGTGGAACTCCCTGCTCCAGGATGTAGCGATGGCTGCCAACTTAGAAGGGTTTAAGAGGGGAGTGGACACGTTCATGGAGGAGACGGCTATCCATGGCTACTAGTCAAAATGAATACTAGACATGAGGCATACCTATTGTCTCCAGAATCAGAGGAGCAGGCCTATTACCTTAGGTGCCGTGGAACACAGGCAGGACAATGCTGCTGCAGCCATCTTGTTTGTGGGCTTCCTAAAGGCACCTGGTTGGCCACTATGTGAACAGACTGCTGAACAGACGCCCCGGGCACACACCCCAGGATGCCAGCACAGGGCTTTGCGTCAGTGGGACACCGGCAGAAGGCCCAGCCGGCAGGAGACCGGCATCCAGGTCCCCCCGCCGGCATCCGTGTCAACTTGGAGAGCGTAAGTGGCACGCCGCAGCTCTTTCCTGGCCTTGAAAGGACTTTCGTCCTTTCAGGTCAGGAATGGGCTGTAAGACTGTTATTGTTTTAAGCATGTTTGTATCTTAAGTAAAAAATAATATCATTAATTGGCTTTGCCTGCGTCTTGTATAAAGTTTGTATCATCGGTACCTGGGATTAAATTTTATGGTACACACAGCTCGGCCCTACCAAGTGACCTTTATGTCATATCTGGCCCTTGTAATAAATGAGTCTGACACTCCTGACGCAGGGGTTTTGCTTGGAATGAATTGGCACAGTGCAGGTCCCGGAGGCTTCTGGGAAACTACCTCATTCCAGCGTGAATTACCAGAGGCAAAAAGCCTACTTCCATCAGAGGCGTCAAGATGCACCCTCGGCAGGGTTTACCTGGCAGGCTTGCGCCATGCTCATGCCGATCCGGAAGCGCGCGGACATTCCAGGAGGGAGAATGTGGCTCAGGCCAGCCCCCGCAGAAGGGTTGATGACCCGGAGGCATCGCACGACGGCCTCCACGATCAGCTCGGTGGTGAACTCCCGGATGCTCTGCACTTCGTCGGGGATGTCCCTGGGAGGAGGGGAAAAGAGAAGAGGGCGTTAGACATTAGACACCCACCCATCGTCTGTGCCACTCACTCACCAGCGCAGTCCTTTCCTGGTGCTGCGATGGAAGAAGAGGGGGGAAAGAGGGGGGAAAAGGGGGGAGAGGGGGGGAAGGAGTTGGTTTTTATATGCCGACTTGCTCTACCACTTAAGGAAGAATCAAACTGGCTTACAATCACCTGCCGCTTCCCACCCACCACTCGTGACGAAGCAATCAAGCACACGCACAAAGACAACACACAAAACCAAGATGGCCTTACATCCCAGAGAGGCGGAGGGAATGTATGAGGATCTTGTCCACCTCCTCCATGGTGCTGTGACATTGAGGGTGACAGCAATTCCTATGAAAGAGAAGCAGGAAAGTTATACACACAGCCAGGGGTTCAAGTCATGCAAAGTCCAAGTTCTGCAGCTTGAAGGCCTGGACGCACAAAATATTTCTTCAGGACCCCCCCCCCCCACTTGATTAGAACAGGCATGTTGCAATTCTCCATCCCCCACACATACATATTCTGAGAGGGGGAACAAAGGCTACATACCATCACTCTTCTCTGAAATCTCCCACATTGTGCCCATGGGCACCATGGCACCCATCAAGCCCAGCAGTCTGTCCACACAGTGGCCAACCAGGTGCCTCTAGGAAGCCCACAAGCAAGATGACTGCAGCAGCATTATCCTGCCTGTATTCCATAGCACCTAATATAATAGGCATGCTCCTCCGATACTAGAGAGAATAGGTATGCATCATGACTAGTATCCATTCTGACTAGTAGCCGTGGATAGCCCTGTCCTCCATGAGAATGTAAGGAAAGCCGTGCTGGATCAGACCGAGGCCCATCAAGTCCAGCAGTCTGTTCACACAGTGGCCAACCAGGTGTCTCTAGGAAGCCCACCAACAAGACGACTGCAGCAGCATTATCCTGCTTGAGTTCCACAGCATCTAATATAACAGGCATGCTCCTCTGATCCTGGAGAGAACAGGTATGCATCATGACTAGTATCCTTTTTGATAGTAGCCATGGATAGCCCTCTCCTCCATGAACATGTCAACTCCCCTCTTCAAGTCTTCCAAGGTGGCAGCCATCACCACATCCTGGGGCAGGGACTTCCACAATTTAACTATGCGTTGTGTGAAGTAATCCTTCCTTTTATGTTTTGAATCTCCTTCCTTCCTGGCTTTTGGTGCAAGTCAGTGACCTCTGCTATCAACTGCAGGCAGGCCTGCTGGCCAGCTAACATCATAACCCAGGAAGAAACAGGACAGGGATCACGGAAACACAGGACTCGCACAATGGCAGTGCACGTTAAAGGAGATTCTCCAACCTTTGGTTTGAAGCCGTGGGTTTTAAAGGAAGATCATTTTATGCCTGCCAACCTGAATGACAACTCATCTCCAGGCGACGGGCATCAGTTCCCCCGGAGAAAACGGCAGATTCAGAGGGTGGCCTCTATGGCATGATACCCCGCTGAGGTCCCTCCCCACTTTCCCACAGGATCCGCCCCCAAATTTCAAACCCAAAGTTGGCAACCCTAGTTCATTTCTCTATTTGTTCGTTTAGACCAATCTGGTCCTTTTGCCAGCCACATTGTGTCCAGCTGGAGCACAGCAGGGGAAAAGCAAGGGAAATAAAAACATATCACTAAGTACGAGGACCTTGGACTGCCAAAAAAAACAAATGACTGGGTTCTAGATCAAATCAAGCCTGAACTGACCCTAGAAGCTAAAATGACTACACTGAGGCTGTCGTACTTTGGTCACATTATGAGAAGACAAGAGACACTGGAAAAGACAGTCATGCTAGGAAAAGTTGAAGGCGGCAGGCAAAGAGGAAGACCCAACAAGAGATGGATTGACTCAATAAAGGAAGCCACGGCCCTCCATTTGCAAGACCTGAGCAAGGCTGTCAAAGATAGGACATTTTGGAGGACTTTCATTCATAGGGTCGCCATGAGTCGAAAGCGACCTGACGGCACTTAGCACACATACAGCACCTTAAACTCTCCCAAGAAGTGAAAAATGACTCAACTGAGGCTGTTGTACTTTGATCACATTATGAGAAGACAAGAGTCACTGGAAAAGCCAGTCATGCTAGGAAAAGTTGAAGGCAGCAGGAAAAGAGGAAGACCCAACATGAGATGGATGGACTCCATAAAGGAAACTACGGCCCTCAGTCTGCAAGACCTGAGCAAGGCTGTTAAGGATAGGACGTTTTGGAGGACATTGATTCATAGGGTCGCCATGAGTCGGAAGCGACTTGGCACACACATGCAAGCAAGCAGTCCGCCAGCGGTTCCCCCCCCCCCCCAATGAATGCAACATCTCTGCACGTAGGAAGGGGGGAATAGACATTTAGGGGAAACCCCCCCCCAATTTGTGGAGACTGAACTGCGGCTGCTGCAGCTTTCCCTTCCTTTGGAGGGGGCGCCAGCCAAGACACACCCCCTCCTACAAGACAGCTGTGTGACAGCAGGTAGACTCTCGTATCAGCTGCGAGAGACAAGTGGCAGAAGGTCCCCTATCTTGCAAACGCTTCCAGCATGCCTCCAAATCTAGCCCTGCGGTGAGCTCTGCAAAGAAGAGGAAGGAGAGACGCCCAGCAGCGGGGCGAGCATTGCACAACCCTGGGGGGGGGGTCTCCTCCGCAGAGCGGGGGCTCCCCGGCGTTGCAATGGAGGAGCATCTCTTAATAATAAAAATGCAGCCAAAGCCACCCCACGGGAGAGGGGACGAGGAGAGAGAGGCAGGCAGGCAGCGCTACTCACCTCTCCCTCTAAGCTGAGCAGGGCCAGGCTGTCAGTCACGAGACCTGCCCCCCAGAGCACGCCGGGAGATGGAGTTCAGATGCTTCCCCCGCCCCTGAGTAACGGAGCTTGTAGTCCAGGAAGTGCAGCCGGCGCTCAGCGGGGGGGGGGGGTTCCCATGCCGCCGGGATGCAAGGCATGCTGGGAGGTGTAGTCTTCAGAAAGGGCGCTGGGGAGGACGAAGGGAATGGAGGGGGGGGGCGGCGGCCAGGAGCGAGAGGGCGGCGCGTCAGGAGGAGCGGCGGTCTCCTAGCAACGCAAGCAGCCCGGGCGTGAGGCCTAACTGAGGCCTAGGCGCGGGAGGCGTTCTTAAATCCCGACACCTGACGATTTTTTTTATCATCCTCATCACTATTATTATTATTATTATAATATTTACTAATTTATTTATTTACTAGTTTATTTACTTATATATATATATATATGGTTTATATATATGGTTTATATATATATATATATATATATATATATATATATATATATATATATATATATATATATATATATATATATATAAAATATATATATTATTTACTAATATATATATATATATAAAGGGCAAGCAGAATTTCAAAACACTATAAAACAAGAAACAACAAAACCAAATAACAATGGAAATTGCAGCAAAACCACACAAAACTAAGCCTACAGCACCATAGGGTTTCCAGGTCCCTCTTCGCCACCGGGGGAAGGGAGGTTTTTGGGGCGGAGCCTGAGGAGGGGCGGGGTTTGGGGAGGGGCTTCAATGCCATAGAGTCCAATGGCCAAAGCGGCCCTTTGCTCCAGGGGAACTGATCTCTATCAATTGGAGATCAGTTGTAATAGCAGGAGATCTCCAGCTAGTACCTGGAGGTTGAGCGAAAAAATAGTATTCAGCTCACAGTAATTATGCAAAAGTGCGATGTTATTATTTACAAGTGCAAGAAGCCAACAATACTAGAGATACATGCAACAAAATGTACACAAAGATAAAGTGTAGCTAAAGTTGAAACTGACCATCTGCATTGGTAGCTCTTTAGCTACACTTTATCTTTGTGTACATTTTGTTGCATGTATCTCTAGTATTGTTGGCTTCTTGCACTTGTAAATAATAACATCACACTTTTGCATAATTAGTGTGAGCTGAATACTATTTTTTCACTCAGCTAGTCTACTTAGTATTTGGTGCTTCTTTTTGCTAAGTACCTGGAGGTTGGCAACCCTACAGCAACAGGAAAAGGAAAAAAAAACCTAAAAAGGCAGAACAGAGCCCTACAATTATTATTCTATTTTATTCCGTTTATATTCCACCCTTCCCAGCCAAAGGCTGGGCTCAGAGTGGCTCTTTTAGGCTTTCCACTTCATTTCTGAGCCTGAAGAGGAAAATAAAAACAGACAAAAATGCAGCCTCTAAAGACGGCTCTAGCACATTTGCATGGGTTGAGTGACTTAAGAATAAATGATTTGATTAGAACCTAATATCTACCTCGTAGTACCTGGAGGTTGGCAACCCTAATCATCATCATCATCTGTTTATTTACCAATATATGGTTGAACAAAGGGCAGGCAGGCTTAATTTCAAAACACTATAAAACAGTAAACAGCAAAATCAAATAACAATGGGAATTGCAGCAAAACCCCACAAAACTAAGCCTACAGCAACAGGAAAAGGAAGAAAAAACCTAAAAGGGCAGGAGCCCTACAATTATTATTTTATTTTATTCCATTTACACCTCACCCTTCCCAGCTTTCCACTTCATTTCTGAGCCTGAAGAGAAAAACAAAAATGCAGCCTCTAAAGACCGCTCTCGCACATTTGCATGGGTTGAGAGGCAAGATTGTGTGTGCACATTTAATTAAAACATCCCAATTGTGCCTGGGAGCCAAAGAAAAGAGTGGGGTTTTTCCCCGCCCCCAGCCTGCCCAGCTTTCCCCACCTATGCAAGGACAAGTTGCGCATTCCAGAATTGCCTCATGGCACAGTACAAGTCTTGCCAACCTCCAGGTGGGGCCTGGAGATCTTTCAGAATTAGAACTCACCTTCAGCCAACAGAAATGGAGAAAATAGCTGCTTGATAGGGTTGCCTGCTCCAGGTTGGGAAACACCTGGAGATTTTTGGGGCAGAGCCTGAGGAGGGCGGGGTTTGGGGAGGGGAGGGGCTTCAATACCGTACAGTCCAATGGCCAAAGCTGCCATTTTCTCCAGGCAGACTGATCTCTATCGGCTGGAGATCAGCTGTAATAGCAGGAGATCTCCAGCTGGTACCTGGAGGTTGGCAACCCTATTGGCAACCCTACAGGTTGAGTTGCCAGCTTGGGGATGGGGAATTCCTGGAGATTTGGAGAGATTGATAGGGTTGCCAAGCTCCAGGTGGCGCCTGGAGTTTCCCTAGAGTTACAACGGATCTCCAGGATACAGAGATCAGTTCCCCCCCCCCCCCCCGGAGAAAATGGTTGCTTTGGAGTGCGGCCTTTTTGGCATTATACCCCGCTAAGGTCTCCCCGCCCCCCAGGCTTCTCCCTCCAGATCTCCAGGTATTTCCCAAGCAGGAGTTGGCAATTCTAATAACAGAGCCTGGTTGGGGAACAGAGAGACTTCAGCAGGGTATAATGCCATAGAGTCCACCCTCCAAAGCAGCCATTTCCTCCAGGTGAACTGATGTCTGTCACCTGGAGGTCAATTGAAATCCCAGGAGATCTCCAGCTACCACCTGAAGGGTGGCAACCCTAACTGATCTATCTAACCTAGAAACCAGTTGTAATTCTGGGAGAAATCCAGTCACCACCTGTAGACTGGAAACCCTATGGCTGCTTTGAAGGCAAGGGTGTCCATGGGAGGGCCGCTCCCCCCAAATCCTAATTTTAGTATTTCTTCGTTTGCATTGCTTCTGTTGAGTGTCCATAGCGAAAAGTTAAAGCGAAATTTATAAAAGAAGTTATCAACCATTTTGGCCAAGATCATCGAAGACTCTAGCTTTTGTTCAAAGAATGGTGTAGTGGTTAAGAGCGGTGGTTTGGGGCGGTGGACTCTAATCTGGAGAGCCGGGTTTGATTGTCCATTCCTCCACATGAGCGGCGGACGCTAATCTGGTGAACCGGGTTGGTTTCCCCCACTCCTACACATGAAGCCAGTTGAGTGACCTTGGGCTAGTCACAGCTCTCTTAGAGCTCTCTCAGCTCCACCTACCTCACAGTGTGTCTGTTGTTTGGGGTGGGGAAGGGAAGGTGATTGTAAGCCGGTTTGATTCTTCCTTAAGTGGGAGAGAAAGTCGGCATATAAAAACCAACTCTTCTTCTTTTCTATTATGGTAAGACTTTTACAAAGAATTCAGATTATCTTCAGATATGCCTTGCTTCCAACAGCAAAGGCAGATTCTATGTAAAAGCTATGAAATGCAATGTTAGGAGCTTGGCTTTAACTTTAGAATCCTATAATCTTGTCGTTCATTGGACAAATGAAAGTTGCATGTTCTTTAGTCTGTGAGGAGCCTGTATTTAAGCAAAAAAAAAAAAGTTAGAACAACAATGGCAAGCTTGAATTATAATAATTGTAAGTAAATTCGCATCTATGAATGCAAATTAGTATCTGCAATTTTTGCACAATTTTTGTCCTTCCCCTCCCCTTTTTTTGCCCCCTTTTTTGAGGGTTCTTGACCTCTTTTCGGATCACCCCTAGACGGTCACCCTCGTCTCTTTGTTCCCCGTTTCACTCAAACCATTGACAACACTGCCCTTCCTTGGGCCTAGCCGGCCTGGCGAGCTGGGATGCCCCCAGCGCTTCACATTCAGTGACCTAACCAGCTGTGAGTTCCCTCCTCCCTGCCTCCCTGCGCTGCCCTTTAAAGTAGGCAATCTGCCTTAATCCTCAACCGAGCGAGGGAACGAAGCAGGGGAAGCGACAGAGAGAGAGAGAGGGAGCGTGAAACAGACAAATTCTTTGCAGAGGGACCCCCTGGGGTGAAAGCGACGGCCCAGCGGAGCGGGACAGGGAAAGGGGCTGTCGAGACTCCGGCTTCTGCTCTTCCATGAGAGCACCTGGGATTAATTTGGCCCTCCCTCCAGGTCAAAGGAGAGAGGACAGAAGAATGAGGGGTCCCCCTTGCAAGGTGGAACGAGACTTGGGCTGAGGAAGATTCCCGCCACCCCCCTGCAACCGTCCTGCGAGATGTTGGAGTGCAATGGGAGACGTGAGTGACCCCATGTTCACGCTCATGGCTTAAGGACGAGGGGCGAACTACTGGGAGATAAAAGCTTCAGCTACCTCTTAGGGGCTCATTCGGGGGACACCAGGGGCAATAAGATAATAGTAAGCTGCGGGCACTGAGGCAAGTCCCGTTGTGTAGGGGGTTTCGTTGGAAATGGGTGGACCAGGGTGCAGCTATTCAGATCAGCAGACAAAATTTGGCATGGCAGGGGGACTCTCTCTCAGAGATGGGCCCGGGGTGCCATTGTGTCTAGGTTCGAAAAGAGGTTGGGAGACAGGACAAGAAGCTTTGGGAATGGTAACCAAAAAAAGACGGATTGGCTGCTAAAGTCAGACTGGGGGCATTTGGGGTCTTACTGGAAACAGGACTGGATGAATTGTAAAGGGCTGAGCCCGCACCAGACGAGCAGATTTTATTTTAGCCCAGGATCACGGAGGCCTCAGCCTGGTCTCCGTCTTGCATCTCACACTCCGGAGCATGCAATCTTATATTTCTATGCTCACGGACTTCTGTCTTTTTAAGAGCCCGGCAAGTGGCGTTTTCTGTGTGTTAAGTTGCTTCCAACTTATGGCGACCCTACAAGTTAATGACCTCCAAAACGTCCTGTTGTTAATGGTTGTGGCTTCCTTGATTGAGTCAATCCGTCTCATATTCTGTCTTCCTCTTTTCCTGCCGCCTTCAACTTTTCTTAGCATTATTGTCTTTCCCAGTGAGTCTCGTCGTCTCACAATATGACTAAAAAGTGGAGTTTTAGGGAGGTTAGCCTGACATTCGGTATCTTCCCCCGGACTGAGAAATGTAGTAGTAAGCGTCAACTAACTGCCTCAGCACCTGTTTTTCCTTCCCTGCCCCATAGCGGCTGGCAGTCCAGAGACCCCGCCGCGTTCAGCAGCCGAGGCTTTTGTGGAGGCAACGGGCCAGGCCCTGGCATGGACGCTCACCAACGGGGGTACAGATACTCTGGGCTCAACGGGCAGTGGTGGACAGAGGAAGCGCCTCCAGCACAACAAACATAAAACCCAGGGCACCAACGTGGTGCACCGTTCTCCACGAGCCCTCTTCTGCCTCAGGCTGAACAACCCCATTCGCCAGGCTGCCATCCACATCGTCGAATGGAAGCATCCTTGCCTTTGAACAAATTGGGAGAGGGTTGACGGGAGGGAGGGCTGTTTTGTACGTTTGCTGACTTGAGGGAGGGGGGGAGGGAGAAGAGATTCCGGTACTGTTCCTTAACCGGGTGCCTTCCCAGACCCTTTGACATCCTGATTCTCATGACCATCTTTGCTAACTGTGTGGCCTTAGGGGTCTATATCCCTTTCCCGGAGGACGACTCCAACGTTGCCAACCACAACCTGGTAAGTGTCTTTCTGAAAGCCTTGGAAGGAAGGAGAGGGAAGGGGGCATAGCTCTGTAGCAGAACATATTCCTTGAACGCAGCTCCTGGCGTCTGCAGTTCAAAAGACCTTGGACAGCAGGGGAAAGGGGAAATGTCTGCCTCAGGCCTTGGAGGAGGCCCTTGGAGACCTGCTCTAGTCACACTAGACCAGTGATACTCAGTGGCTTGGGAACCACGTATGGCTCTTTGACATGCCACTTATGGCTCTTCTGACCATCATTCCCCAGTGTGGCACCTGCCTCATGTTTCAGGAAGGTGGGCAAGACCCTTGCATGGTGGGGTGCGTGGTTGGCGGTTCCCTGAGGAGCAGGCCTCATGCCAGGGATGAAAATAAATGGTTAATGGTAATTGTAGATTTGATGGTGCTGGGGGCTAGATGAACCAGTGATATGACTCAGTAAAAGACAACAGTGTCAATATAGCTAATTCTCAACATGGCCCCATCTGCGGATACTTAAGTCCGGAGATTGGAGCCATGGACAGACAAGTCTTCTTATAGACCTGAGAAAAGTCCCAGGTTAGCAGAAAAATATGAAATATATATATGTGTGAGAGTGTGTATAAAATAAAAGCTGCACCTATAGCTTTAAGAAACAAATGCCCTCAGTGGCCATTGCTAGGCAATCACAACAGTATTGCCAGCCTTCAAGCCTTTGTTTCCGCCAGTGAAGGCAGGGAGAGGGGCAAGGACCCTTTCCAGGGCTGTTTTGGCCTTTAAGAGAGGACTCGTCCTCCTATGATCCTAAGAATCATGGCTCCCTTAGCTGTAATGCACAGCCAGTGTGGTGTAGTGGTTAAGAGCGGTGGACTCTAATCTGGAAAACCGGGTTTGATTCCCCACTCCTTCACATGAGTGGTGGACTCTAATTTGACGAACCAGGTTGGTTTCCCCATTCCTGCACACGAAGCCAGCTGGGTGACCTTGGGCCAGTCACAGTTCTCTCTGAACTCTCTCAGCCTCACCTGCCTCACAAGGTGTCTGTTGTGGGAAGAGAAAGGGAAGGAGATTGTAAACCGGTTTGATTCTCCTTAAAAGGTAGAGAAAGTTGGCGTATTAAAACCAACTCTTCTTCTTCTTCTTTCCAAACAACCTAGGAGTCCCGTCTCACAGCTCTCTTCTTCTTCTAGGCCAGCAAGTTCTTTGTTGAATCCTCCTTCTCCCTTAGTGATTCCATCTTTACTTCTTGATTTCTGCCAAAGGCAACACGTTAAAGCTAATTAAATCTATTATCTCTTAATAACCATTAATCCACCACTTGACTGGGGACGGATGAGGCAATGGTCTCCCCCCTCCCCCCCAGCAAACCAGTTTGCCTCCAGTGACTAATGGGAGGGCCTTGCAACCATGCCAGAGAAGCTCCCCTCCAGATCTGAAGTCATCTGCTGATTGCGGTTGGGGTCAGGGCTAGACTCAGCTTCCCGGGAGTAAATCCAGAATAATCCCTTGACTAAAACTGGACCTTGGCCAGTTTCTGATCTCTGCTCTCCCTTCCTGGGTAAAACCAGACACACTTGACCTTAGAGAGGTCAGGGAAAGACCTTGATCTCGTTTCTATTTTTTCTTGCTCTTAGCATCGGGCTTAAACTTTGAAACTTTCATACAATCACACAACCCTTTGGGGGAAAAGAGTTGTGTGTTTTACGGCTTCCAAAAGCAGGGTGGCAGATCCAGGATTTCTGGGTTTTTGTTCTCACTATAACAGAAGAATAAGAGCCCCGTGGCACAGAGTGGTAAAACTGCAGTACTGCAGTCCAAGCTCTGCTCACAACCTGAGTTCGATCCCAACGGAAGTCGGTTTCAGGTAGCCGGCTCGAGGTTGACCCAGCCTTCCATCCTTCCGAGGTCGGTGAAATGAGTACCCAGCTTGCTTGGGGGTAAAGGGAAGATGACTGGGGAAGGCACTGGCAAACCACCCTGTAAACAAAGTCTGCCTTGGAAACGTCGGGATGTGACGTCACCCCATGGGTCAGGAATGACCCGGTGCTTGCACAGGGTACCTTTACCTTTATAATAGAGGAGAGAATATACTAATTTGGAAGGAAGGAAGCAGGCAAGCAGGGCAATTCAAATCAATTCACTGACCCACCAGTCTTTGGCCTTTTATGCATGGGTGGTTTCCATCGCGATCATCCCTCGACTACTTGGGGGCTTCGTTTTAGTTATGCAGGTCTTTCCCGGCCTTTAGGAGTCACTTCGCCCTCTCTCCACATTTCCCCCACATTTTCTGAATGTTGTTTCTGGCAGCATCCAGGAAACACAGGTAGGGTTGCCAACCTCCAGGTAATAGCAGATCTTCTGCTATTACAACTGATCTCCAGCCGATAGAGATCAATTCACCTGGAGAAAATGGCTGCTTTGGCCATTGGACTCTATGAGATTGAAGTCCCTCCCCTCCCAAACCCCGCCCTCCTCAGGCTCTGCCCCAAAAATCTCCCGCCAATGGTGAAGACGGACCTGGCAACCCTAAACACGGGGAGAGAGCGAAGTGACTCCTAAAGGTTGGGAAAGACCTGCATAATGAAAATAAAGCCCCAAAGCAGTCGGGAGGCGATTGCCACAGAAACAACCCATGCATAAAAGATGTGACCCTGTTTAGGATTGCACTAAGAGGACTTTTTCCCAGCTCTTTAGAGAATAGCAAGGAGGATCTATCAACCAGGATTCCCGGGTTTTGTGTGAGGACTTTATAAGTCATTCCTTATCTCTCTGGGTGTACGTGTACCCAATACCCAGCATGGTGTAGTGGTTAAGAGTGGTGGTTTGGAACGGTGGACTCTGATCTGGAGAACTGGGTTTGATTCCCCACTCCTCCACATGAAGCCAGCTGGGTGACTTTGGGCCAGTCACGGTTCTTTCTGAACTCTCTCAGCCCCACCTACCTCACAGGGTATCTGTTGTGGGGAGGGGAAGGTGATGGTAAGCCGGTTTGATTCTTCCTTAAGTGGTAGAGAAAGTCGGCATATGAAAACCAACTCTTCTTCTTCTTACTACATACCATGATGCATGTGCACGCTTGTTTACTGGTGTGCGTATGTTGTGCGTTCCTACACTTGCGGCCAGGGTGTGCACGCATTTGCATTGCTACGCTTGTATCTGGGGTGTGTGGCCACATGTGCGCGTTGTACTCCCAGTTGTTTGCCCTGTTGCCGTTTCTGGGTGCGTGTTGCTCCTCTTTCTACGCTGGCTCCATAAGCGGCTCATGCGGGTTTGAACGGAGAGGGTGCTAATCCAGAGAAATCCTTGCCTGTTGCCTTTGACAGGAATTTCGAGCCGCTGTCTCTCTAGCGTCAGCTTTCCAGAACGGAAGCTGTCGACCTTTCATTTTGAAGCTCTTTGCAATCTGCCCTGATTCGGGAGCGTCGGCAATTAAGTTCTGGATTGAAATCCAGAGCAAGTAGGACTGCTTCCCCAGGTAGAAACAGCAAATGCTTGGGGTGTCCGCCCCGCTTCCTCCCAACTCCGCAGGAGCAAGTGGAGTACATCTTCCTCATCATATTCACCGTGGAGACATTCCTGAAGATCCTCGCCTACGGTCTGGTCATGCACCCCAGTGCCTATATCCGCAATGGCTGGAACCTTCTGGACTTCGTCATAGTTGTGGTGGGGTGAGTTTTTAATGTGACAAAAAGAAAGGGCTGCAAACCACTCCAGCAGGTGACTTTTAAAGTTTTTTGGACCATTTGCAGGAGACCATTTGCAGAGGGTTGAGAGCCAGGGGGACAGTTTTGGAGAAACTGCAGGAGTTTAGTCTTCCTGACGCTCCAGGCTGGACAATAAGCGCCTGGAGGAGTGACACAGAGGGGTTGCCAACCTCCAGATGAGGCCTGGAGATCTCCTGGAATTACAGCTCATCTCTGGACTATGGAGATCAGTTCCCCTGGATAAAACAGCTGCTTTGGAGTGTGGATTCTGTGGCAGTATACTCTGCTAAGGTCCCTCCCCAGGCTCCACACCCAAATCTCCAAGAATATCCCAGCTCAGAATTGGCAGCCCTATAGAGTTGCCAACCTTCAGGTTTTAACTGGAGATCTCCTGCTATTACAACTGATCTCTAGCCGATAGAGATCAGTTCCCCTGGAGAAAATGGCTGCTTTGGCAATTGGACTCTATGGCATTGAAGTCCCTCCCCTCCCCAAACCCCGCCCTCCTCAGGCTCCGCCCCTAAAACCTCCCGCCAGTGCCGAAGAGGGACCTGGCAACCGTACAACCCTAGCACAAAGAGGCCATATGGTAGGCCTCGGTCGGGGATAGAGGGCAGGATACAAGTCGAATAATAAAATAATTCAAATCTCTAAGATGTTGCATTGAATGCAAAGAGACCAGGGGTCAGGCAGGCATAGGGTTGCCAACTTCCATGTTCTAGCAGGAGATCTCCTGAAATTATTAGATGAATCTGTTTGCCTGATCCTGTGGGGCAGTTCTGATGTTATATTCTCCCAAGGCCCGTCCAACACTTTGAGACTTAGGGCCAGATGTCCAGGAGCCAGTTCATCCTCGTACCTGGGTGGAGACCACATTTCTTGGGAGGAACAGCTTCATCCTCTGATTTCCCCACAGGCTCTTCAGTGTGATCTTAGAACAATTTTCTCACAAGTCCGGCGATGCCCATCACATGAGCGGGAAGCCTGGCGGTTTTGACGTCAAGGCCCTGAGAGCGTTCCGCGTTCTGCGGCCTCTGCGCCTCGTGTCTGGTGTCCCCAGTAAGTTTCTCTCTCTTTTTCAAAATTTATTTTATTGTTATTTATTAAAACATTTATACCCCTGCCTTCCCTCTTGGTTCAAGGCACCTGACAACAATACTCACATGCACGTATAATTATAGGGTTGCCAGTAGGGCTGGATCTTGGGGTGGTGGTGGTGTCTGACACAGGCATTTGCCCCTGGTGCAAGGAGAGGGGGGTGCCAGCACAAGCAAGGGGAGCGCAGGCATGGGCAGAAGGAGAGCCGCTGCACCACAGACCTGACACAGCTGCCCACTCGCGGCCCGACTGGTGCATAGGCTGCCCAACCAGCCGCTGCTCTCCCTCTCCTTTTATTTCTCTTACAATCTCATAGATGCATAAGAATCATAGAGTTGGAAGGGACCACCAGGGTCATCTAGTCCAACCCCCTGCACAATGCAGGTAATTCACCACTACCTCCCCCCCAACACACACACCCAGTGACCCCTACTCCATGCCCAGAAGATGGCCAAGATGCCCTCCCTCTCGGGATCTGCCTTAGGTCATAGAATCAGCATTGCTGACAGATGGCCATCTAACATCTTCTTAAAAACCTCCAGGGAAGGAGAGCTTACCACCTCCTGAGGAAGCCTGTTCCACTGAGGAACCGCTCTAACGGTTAGAAAATTCTTCCTAATGTCTAGTTGGAAACTCTTTTGATTTAATTCCAACCCGTCGGTTCTGGTCCGACATTCTGGGGCAACACCTTGTGAGGAAGGTGGGGCTGAGAGTGCTCAAAGAGAACTGTGATTAGCCCAAGGTCACCCAGTTGGCTTTATGTGGATGAGTGGGGAAACCAACCCAGTTCGCCACATGAGAGTCCACCACTTTTGTGGAGGAGTGGGGAAGCAAACGTGGTTCTCCAGATTAGAGTCCACTGCTCCTAACCATTACACCACGCTGGCTCCCAGGTGTAGCGGTTAGAATGTGGGGGTTGTCCGACATGATGCATTTGTCTCTGCCCCAGCACCTGGCTCAAGCACCCTCCCTCCCTCCCCCCTGCCCTGGGTGCTCCTTCCCCCAGCTCTGTGCCTGGTTGGCAGCTCTGGGTTGGGAAATTCCTGGACATTTCAGGATGGAGCCTGGGGAGGGCAGGGTTTGGGGAGGGAAGGGACCTCTGCAGCCTTACTCTTATGTCACAATTTATGCTGGCTTCCAATAGACTGCAGCCCAGAAGTGGTTTCTGCTATATATAGTCCTGCCCGGGAATTAAGATCACAGGGAGAGGCTCTCCTGACTGTCCCGTTAATACAAGAAGCTTATTTGGTGGGTATATGAGGGAGGGCCTTTTTGGTGGCAGGCCCACTATTATGGAACAACCTCTCAAGAAAGGTATGCTCAGCCCCGTCACTTTTGATCTTTAGTCGGATAGAATCATAGAGTTGGAAGGGGCCATAGAGGCCCCTGCTCCATGCAGGATCAGCCTAGAGCATCTCTGACAAGTGCATGTCCAGCCTCTGCTCAAAGACCGCCAGGGAGGGGGAGCTCACCACCTCCCTAGGTAGCCGATTAAACTGTCGAACAACTCTTACTGTAAAAAACATTTTCCTAATATCCAGCCGGTACCTTTCCGCCCTCAATTTAAACCCATTATTGCGAGTCCTATCCTCTGCTGCCAACAGGAACAGCTCCCTGCCTTCCTCTAAGTGACAGCCCTTCAAATACTTAAAGAGAGCAATCATGTCACCCCTCAACCTCCTCTCTCTAACTCCCTCAGCCTTTCCTCATAGGGCTCGGTCTCCAAGCCCCTGATCATCCACGTCACTCTCCTCAGCACCCGCCACAGAGTCCACCCGCCGAAGCAGCCATTTTCTCCGAGGGGACTGATCTCTGTAGTTTGGAGATCAGTTGTAATAGCAGATCTCCAGGCCCCACCTGGAGGTTGGCGACCCTGACATACACACTGGCTTTCTTTGAGGAGGGGACTGGGTATCAGAGCTGCTGTTTCTGAACTACACTTTTGCCGAACTGCTAGGACGAATATTCCGAGGTTCTGAATTTCGACGACGTGAAATTTCATTCTTTGTTTTTGCAAGGGGGAAACTTGAGTACCGGTAATTGTATTCTGGACAGTGTAGGGGGGGCCCTCCTTTTTTCTTCTCAAGATCGGAATGACCTCACGGTGTAGCACTGTACACTAATAGGATCTGAGCAGGCTGTGACTAACCCGGGAAGAGGTCGTGGGGTCAGGGTGGATAGCTCAGTGGAAATGTCAACTCGGTTGGTGGTATCAGTGGTGAAGAGAGGCACATTCTGTGCTGCAGAGCCAAGGACTAAAAGTCAAACAGTATCAGAATACCATCGTATAAATCTACGGTGCAGTCGTATTGGGAGGCAACTGAAGATGGTTTTATGTTTTGAATATATTTTATTCTATGTGTTGTCGTTAGGTTTGATTCCCCACTCCTCCACATGAGCAGTGGAGGCTAATCTGGTGAACTGGTTGGGTTTCCCCACTCCTCCACATGAAGCCAGCTGGACGACCTTGGGCTAGTCACAGCTCTCTCTGCCCCATCTACCTCACAGGGTGTCTGTTGTGGGGAGGGGAGGGGAAGGTGATTGTAAGCCAGTCTGATTCTCCCTTTAGTGGTAGAGAAAGTTGGCATATAAAAACCAACTCCTCCTCCCCCTCCTCTTCTTCTTCTGCTTCTGCTTCTGCTTCTGCTTCTTCTGTAAGCCTCCCTGAGCTCTGTAAGGAAGAAAGGTGGTTAATACATATTTTAAATAAATATGTATGTATGCAAGAAACCCTAACCCAGCATTGACTCGTCTTTAGCACCAGATTCTCCCCAAACAGGAGAGACGGCCCCTTTCCTGCTGGACGCTGCTCTGGTGACACATGGCTCTCTACCCCTAGGCTGTTGTAAAATGGAGCCTGCATGTTGTAGAAGTAGAAGAAGCAGAGTTGGTTTTTACATGCCAACTTTCTCTACCTTTTAGGGAAAATCAAACCGGTTTACCATCTCCTTCCCTTCCTCTCCCTACAACAGACACCCTGTGAGGTAGGTAGGACTGAGAGAGCTCTAAGAGAGCTGTGACTAGCCCAAGGTTCCCCAGCTGTAGGAGTGGGGAAACCAACCCGGTTTACCAGATTAGAGTCTGCCACTTTTGTGGAGGAGTGGCGAATCAAACGCAGTTCTCCAGATTAGATTCCACCACTCTTAACCACTACACCACGCTGGCTCCCAGGTGCGGTGGTTAGAGTGTTCAACTAGAATTCAGGAGACCCAGGTTCAAATCCCCATTCTGCCATGGAAACTTGCTGGGCAACCTTGGGCTAGTCACACACTCTCAGCTTAACCTACTTCACAGGGTCGTAGTGAGGATAAAATGGAGGGAAGCGGAACAATGTTAGCCACTTCAGTTAGGGCTGCCAGCTCCGGGTTGGGAAATACCTAGAAAATTTTGGGGGTGGAGCCTGAGGAAGGTTGGGTTTGGGGAGGGGAGGGATGGGATAGGATGGGGCTTCAATGGGGTACAATGCAATAGAGTCCACCCGCTAAATAATCTATTTTCTCCAGGGGGGAACTGATCACTGTAGTCTGTTGAGAAATACCTGGAGATTTTGGGGGTGGAGCCTAAGGAGGGTGGGGTTTGGGGAGGGGAGGGAATTCAATGGGGTATAATGACATAGAATCCACCCTCCAAAGCAGCCAGTTCCTCCGGGAAAACTGATCTCTGTTGCCTGGAGATAGGGCTGCTAGCCTCCAGGTACTAGCTGGAGTTCTCCCACTATTACAACTGATCTCCAGCCGATAGAGATGAGTTCCCCTGGAGAAAATGGCCATTTTGGCAATTGGACTCTATGGCATTGAAGTCCCCTTCACAAATCCCATCCTCCTCAAGCTCCACCCCAAAAATCTCCAGGTATTTCTCAATCTGGAGCTGACAATCCTACCTGGAGATCGGTTGTAATCCCAGGAGTTTTCCAGCCACTACCTGGAGGTTGCCACCCCTAACTTCGGGTCCCTGTTTGGGAGAAAGACAGGGGTATAAATGAAGTAAATAAAATCAGGGGGCAGTTGAGGTTGCCATTGCCTGTTGAATCATTGATAGTAGGACCAATATGCACAAGCGCATGGAAGGCTTTAAGAGGGGAGTGGGCATGTTCATGGAGGAGAGGGCTATCCATGGCTACTAGTCAAAATGGATACTAGTCATGATGCATCCCTATTCTCTCCAGGATCAGAGGAGCATGCCCGTTATATTAGGTGCTGTGGAACGCAGGTAGGAGAATACTGCTGCAGTTATCTTGAGTGTGGGCTTCCTAGAGGCGCCTGGTTGGCCCCTGTGTGAACAGACTGCTGGACTGGATGGGCCTTGGTCTGATCCTGCAGGGCTTTCCTTATGTTCTTATGTTCATGCGTATTCTCTCCAGTATCAGAGGAGCATGCCCATTATATGAGGTGTTGTGGAACGCAGGCAGGACAATGCTGCTGCAGTTGTCTTGCTTGGGGGCTTCCTACAGGCACCTGGTTGGCCACTGTGGGAACAGACTGCTAGACTTGATTGGGCCTTGGTCTAATCCAGCAGGGCTTTTCTTATGTTCTTATGCTGCTCTCCTTCCTTCCCGCCAGGCCTGCACATTGTCTTGAACTCCATCATGAAGGCCATGGTGCCCCTCTTGCACATCGCGCTGCTGGTTCTCTTCGTCATCATCATCTACGCCATCATCGGCCTGGAGCTGTTCATCGGGCGCATGCACAAGACCTGCTTCATCATTGGCTCAGGTGCAGTTGCTGATGGGAGGGAAGGAGGCGACCCCTGGCTTTCCACGTCCCAAAGTAATAAACGTATGATAGTGGGACCAATACGCACGAGCGCATACAGGCCTGCTGTTGGGAACAGCTCTGTTTGTTCCTTGCAGAATGGGGAACAGCCTAAAACAATGCTGAATTTGCACTGATCTGGATGGCCTAGGCTAGCTCGATCTCGTCAGAGCTCAGAAGCTGAGCAGGGTCGGCCCTGGCTGTTACGGGGATGGGAGACCACCAAGGAAGTCTGGGGTTGCTATGTAGAGGCAGGCAATGGCAAAAAACCCTCTGTTCATCTCTTGCCTTGACCTGGATGGCCCAGGCTAGCCTCATCTCATCAGAGCTCAGAAGCTAAGGAGGGTTGGTCCTGGTTAGTACTTGGATGGAAGTCCAGGGTTGCTACGCAGAAGCAGGCAATGCCAAGCCTCCTCTGAATGTCTCTTGCCTTGAAACCCCCATGAGGGGTTGCCATAACCCAGCTGTGACTTAATGGCACTTTCTACATGCATACTGACTTTGGGGAGGGGCCATGGCTCAGTGTTAGAACATCTGCTTGGCATGTAGAAGTTGGCTCCAAAGATTGGCATAGTTCTCTTTCTTTCTTTCTTTCTTTCTTTCTTTCTTTCTTTCTTTCTTTCTTTCTTTCTTTCTTTCTTTCTTTCTTTCTTTCTTTCTTTCTTTCTTTCTTTCTTTCTTTCTTTCTTTCTTTCTTTCTCTCTTTCTCTCTTTCTCTCTTTCTTTCTCTCTTTCTCTCTTTCTTTCTTTCTTTCTTTCTCTCTTTCTTTCTCTCTTTCTTTCTCTCTCTCTCTCTCTCTCTCTCTCTCTCTCTCTCTCTCTCTCTCTCTCTCTCTCTCTCTCTCTCTCTCTCCTCTCTCTCTCTTTCCGTTGGTTGTTTCATTTGTCATTTCTTTCTTTCATTCATTCATTCATTCATTCATTCATTCATTCATTTCATTCATTCATTCTCTCTCTCTCTCCCTCTCTTTCTTCCCCTCTTCTGTAATGCTTTTAAGTTAAAGCCAGCGTGGTGTAGTGATTAAGAGTGGTGGTTTGGAGTGGTGGACTCTGGAGAACTGGGTTTGATTCCCCACTCCTCCACAGGATTGGCGGGACACTAATCTGGTGAACTGGGTTGGTTTCCCCACTCCTACACGCGAAGCCAGCTGGGTAACCTTGGGCTAGTCACAGCTCTCTCAGTCCCACATACCTCACAGGGTGTCTGTTGTGAGGAGGGGAGGGGAAGGCCATTGTAAGCCGGTTTGATTCTTCCTTAAGTGGTAGAGAAAGTCAGCATATAAAAACCAACCCTTCTTCTTCTTCTTCTAAAGTAGTTTACAAAATCTTGCCCCTCTTCCCCAGTTTTTGCCACCCACCTCTAAATCTTTTCCTCCTTCAGACCTGGAAGCTGAGGAGGATCCCTCCCCTTGTGCCTTCTCTGGGCATGGCCGGGAGTGCACGGTGAACAACAGTGAGTGCCGCGGCAAGTGGGAAGGACCCAACGGAGGCATCACCAACTTCGACAACTTCTTCTTCGCCATGTTGACTGTCTTCCAGTGCATCACCATGGAAGGCTGGACTGACGTACTCTATTGGGTGAGCTGGCGTCTCCTCCTAGTTGTGGGGGCAAGAGAGCAGCATTGCCGTTATCTCACCCAAAGCAATTCCCATACCTACACTCCCTGATCTCTTCCCTCCCTCTCTTCCAACGTGGCGTAGTATTTAAGAGCAGTGGACTCTACTCTGGTGAACCAGTTTGATTCCCCACTCCTCAAACGAGTGGTAGACTCTAATCTGGTGAACCGGGTTTGATTCCCCACTCCTCCACATGACCAGCGGACTCTAATCTGGAGAACCAGGCTTGATTCCCCACTCCTACATATGAAACCTGCTGGGTGACCTTGGGCTAGTCACAGTTCTTTCTGAACTCTTTCAGCCTCACCTTACCTCACAAGGTGTCTGCTATGGGGAGAGGAAGGGAAGGCTATTGTAAGATGCTTTGAGACTCCTTAATGGTAGAGAAAAGCGGAGTATAAAAACCAACTCTTCTCCTCCCCCTCCTCCTCTTCCTCCAGATGCAGGACGCAATGGGTCATGAGCTGCCATGGATTTATTTTGTCAGCCTCGTTATCTTTGGTTCCTTCTTCGTGCTCAACCTGGTTTTGGGTGTGCTGAGTGGGTAAGTTCAATGCTGAGCATGTGTGGTTTACGAATCAGCACTGCAGTATATTTACCCAAAGTGGGAATGACGCAAAAGCTAGCCTACAGTTACAACGAGAATGCACTCTTTGACAGCCTTGTCACATCAGGAAAACATTACTGTTGTTATTGTTTTGTTGTTTTGTTGTTTTGTTGTTGTTGTTGTTTTTGTTTTTTATAATAAAAGGGATACAAAATGGGCGAAAGGGGGGAAAGGGGAAAAAGTAATGGTATCCAACATACAATTGAAAAATCCAAAATTCAAAAGCAAATCAAGCAGACTACATTACCCTGCTTTTCAACAACATTTTACAATAGAATAATCGCCCGGTTATATAATGAAGGAAAAAAATGTTCAGGCCAACTGCACATATAATATACTTGAACGATAATCACCCTTTGTGTCTATCAAACATTTAGGGTCTCGACATTTAGTGTCTCAGCAAACAAAATAATTATCTCAAACTAAAATTAAAGTTTCACTACCATTAATTAATATCTAATTTTTGTTTTGTTTTCTTTAACCTTGAGCCTCTACGTATTTATAGAATAGTTTCCATTTCACATAAAACCGCTCGTAAGTCATACCTTGTTTTGATGTTGTTGTTGTTATTAACAAGTTTTTTACCCTGCTTTCTCCTCCCGTAGGACCACCAAGGCGGCTAACAAATTAAAACATAGAAATTAAAATCTCATCTTAAAAGCAGTTAAAACCAACACACGAATACATCATTAAAACAAGTTACGACCTGAGCTAAAAATAAGTACAAAAGATTTTTTTAAAAAATAGTTAAAACATTGAGCAGGAAGGAGGGGCCACTGAGCGAATGCCGAGTGTAGGCTGGTGGAAGGCGGCAACAGAAGGGGACAGGCAAGCCTGCCTGGGGAGAGAGCTCATAGTTTTGGTGCCGCTACGGAGAGGGCCCTTCTCTGGGGTTGCCACCCGCCTAATCTCAGAAGGTAGGGGCACACAAAGCAGGCCCTCTGAAGATGACTAGAGTGGCTGGGTGTGTTCTTAAGGAAATAGGCAGTCCTCCACATTATACAGGTAATGTTTGGCGTATGCCAACCTTGCCAACCTCCAGGTGGAGCCTGGAGATCTCCCAGAATTACAGCTAATCTCCAGACTACAGGAATACAGACAAGATGGAATACAGACAAGACAAAATGCGTTGGAGAGCGGACTGTATGACATTATTCCCTGCTAGGGTTGCCAACTCTGGCCTGGGAAATTCCTGGAGATTTGGGGTTAGCGCCTGTGGAGGGGGGAATCTCAGGAGGGATTTCACCTGGAATTGATAGTATACCATAGAGTTTGCCCTCTTAAGCTGCCATTTTCTCCAGGGGAACTCATTCAGGTAGTGTGGAGCCTCCAGGTACTAGCTGGAGAGCTCCTGCTATTACAACTGATCTCCAGCCGATAGAGATCAGATCACCTGGAGAAAAGGGCCGCTTTGGCAGTTGGACTCTGACATTTAAGTCCCTCCCCTTCCCAAACCCCGCCTTCCTCAGGCTCCGCCCCACAGACCTCCTGCCTGTGGCGAAGAGGGACCTGGCAACCCTATCAGCAACCCTGGTGTGTTTTGATGGTATGTGCGTGATCCTGACTTGGGGACTTCATGTATATGCATGTGGCCTGTATTTTATAACCTGATGATCCATTCCAACAGTTCGACTCCACTCTGTGTGTGTCTTAAGCTCTCTGGCTGTGCCAGACATAGACAACCAACCGGATCAAAGGCTGTCTTACCAGCAAGTGGGCTTTTATCCGAGGGAATGTTTCAACCGTCTGCCGAGCAGTCGCGTGCACGGCTAATTTGACCCGTCCCTTCCCGCAGAGAATTCTCCAAGGAGCGAGAGAAGGCCAAAGCCCGGGGCGACTTCCAAAAGCTACGGGAGAAACAGCAAATGGAGGAAGACCTGACGGGCTACCTGGATTGGATCATGCAGGCCGAAGACATCGAGCCCGACGAGGAAGGGGACGAGATGGAGGACAAACACACCCGTAAGGGCTCCTGCCACTGTCCTTTCCTGGGGCCCCAGCCCAGTTTTGCCGCAGAACAGTGCTCTGCCGTCCCATGGGGACGGTGGAGCCAGTGGCCCGGATGCTACCATCTGGGCCTTGTGGCAGCTCCGGGCGAGGAGATTAGAGAGGAATCAATCCAAGCTGCGGCGATACAAGATTAGCAGGAACTGTGAGGAAATTGCCAGCTCTGGAAAGGTTCCCGCTTGGGGTGAAAAAGAGAGAGAGGCGGAAGCATGAGGGGTCGGGCACGGGCCGAGGCAAGCAGGAGAACCCTACCCGTTGGAAATGTGTGGGGCATGCCAAGTGGGGGGCAGGGACAGAGTTGTCTGCTGTATCTTTTTATTGGCATTTCTGCTTTCTCTTTCTCTCCCGCTCCCCTTCCCGCCTTCTGGTGACGGGAGGGAGGTTGCATTTGTCCCTCCGGCCATGCCCTGAACCAGCCAATTAGCAGCAGCTTTTTTAGCTTGCGTCTGCCCTTCCCCACAGCTAGAATCTGTGGTGGGAGAAAATGGGACCGAGTTGCAAGGGGACCTCCTCTGGCACCGAGTTAATTAGATTATCTAGGTCTCGCCAGCCACTTGGGGGGCCGCTGAGCCAGTGGCGATATTAGCTAAGGTAGGAATGCCAAATAGATGTTTCTAAGTGAACGGTTCCTTCCCTGCTCAAGCCACTGGTCTGTTTTCCTTCTTTGGTCTACTTATTTATTTACTTAAAGGGAAGGAAGTCCCCTGTGCACGGACTAGACCATTACTGACCCATAGGGTGATGTCACATCATGACGTTTACTAGGCAGACTATGTTTACAGGGTGGTTTGCCATTGCCTTCTCCAGTCGCCTACCCTTTACCTCCAGCAAGCTGGGTACTCATTTTACCGACCTTGGAAGGATGGAAGGCTGAGCCAACCTCAAGCCAGGATCAAACTCAGGTCGTGAGCAGAGCTTTTTACTGCAGTACTGCAGCTTACCACTCTGTGCCATGGGGCTCTCAGTTTACTTACTTTTGTATATACCCCGCCTTTCTCTCCAACGGCGACCCAAAGCAGTTTGCATCATTCTTCTCTCCTCCATTGTATCCTCACAACAACCCTCAGAGGTAGGCTAGGCTGAGACTGTGTGGCTGGCCCAAGGTCGCCCAGTGACCTTCCATGGTAAAGTGGGGGTTTGAACCTGGGTCTCCCAGATCCTAGTCCGACACTCTAACCACTACACTACGCCGGCTGTCAAATCCCAGAGCAAATTCTAGGAATTTCTAGGAAATTCTAGGAATTAACCCATCTCTATTTTGGAAACGGAGACAGATTTGGGAGACCCAACTTGGAGGCAAACAAACATGGACTTTGATTTGGATGATTTAACCCTTCCCCCTTTTTTCTGGCATCTTTGTCATGTAACTCATATGGTTTTGTTTTTTCCCTCCATCCATTTCCCACTTGCCCATGTTCTTTTCCTTCTTACCCCTCCTCCCCTCCACGCACCCTTTCATCCGTGGTACCTCCCTTACGGAAGGCATGTCTATGGCACATCTGAAGGGGAAGAAGAGAGGCAAGAAATGGTTCAAACACAACCACCACTCCACCGACATTGAGAGTAATTTCCTCATTTTTCCTCTTTTCTCGTTTCCACGTTTCAGTCCCTTTAAGGCCTAAGCAGCAGAAGAGATTCCAGAGACATCACATGTTTCCATTCCATACCCCACCTGTGCTTCGCCCAGAGTCCATGGTGATGTAATTGAACTCAGAACTTTAGGCTATTGTTCTTTATTCTGGTTTGTTTGGGAACCGCCAGATTGTCTTCTTCTTTACAACCATCATGTTGGTAATCCCTTGGCGAGATGAAATGTTAGTCTTTCCTCTTGGTCCCCATTCACTACGATATAACCTTCCTCCAAATATCTTAAAAGCATGCCTGCTGGATCAGGCCAGTGAGGGTCCATCTAGTCCAGCATCCTGCTTCACACAGCGGCCAACCAGTTTTCCTGGAGGGCCAACGCACAGAACATAGGGAGGCCAAGACCTTCCCCTGATATAGCTCCTCAGCACTGAGATTCAGAGTCTTGCTGCCTCTGAACATGGAGGTTCTCTTGAGTCAACATGGCTAGTAGCCATTGATTAAGGTTGCCAACCTTCAGGTGGCATCTGAAGAGCTCCTGCTATTGCAATCGCTCCCCAGATGACCGAGATCAGTTCCCCTGGAGAAAATGGCTGCTTTGGCGGGTGGACTCTAGGGCATTATACCTCGTGGAGGTCCCTCCCCTCCACAAACCCCAGCCCTTCCAGGCTCCACCCTCAAAATCTCCAAGTAATTCCCAACCCAAAACTGGCACCCCTGCCACTGATGGATGCCTTCTTCATGAATCTGTGGCCATTAATTGTATCTGCTGGCAATTTATTTATTCACGCTAATTATAGCTCCGTCTTTCTCACAAGGACTCAAGGCAGATGACACATAGTGAGTCACTACAGTCAACAAAAATGGGACATCCAATAACCAGTGGATTAGGATTTTAGAAGTCTGGAACCACAAGAAAGAACCGAAGCATAGTATAAGTATTAACATGGCACATTGTCCTTTTATGCACAGGTTGTTTCCGGGGCGATCACGCCCCCTGACTACTTCGGGGCTTCGTTTTCATTATGCAGGACTTTCCCGACCTTTAGAAGTCGCTTCGCTCTCTCCCCGCATTTTCTGGATGCCGCCAAAAATAGCATCCAGAAAACGCGGGGAGAGAGCGAAGTGACTTCTAAAGGTCAGAAAAGACGTGCATAATGAAAACGAAGCCCTGAAGTGGTCAGGGGTCATTGCCCTGGAAACAACCCGTGCATAAAAGGCCATTAAGTGGTACAGAGGTTACATAATAGGATCCTACTTACGATGAGCTATATGCAGCAGAATACACCACAGTCTCGATCATTTATCTAGCAAGTGTGAGAACTGCTTTGCACAGAGCAACCCGATTACCTGTGCAGAAAAGCCCTCTCGACTCGAAGAGCTCTATTTTGCAGTTTGTTGAAGGCCAGGAGAGGGTGAGCTTTCCTGACCTCCTTGGGCAAACCGTTACCCAGGGGCGGAGCCACAACGGAGAAAGCACAGGCATAGGCAGTTGTCGATTTTGCCCATTTGCAAGTCGGCGCCTGCAGAATCCCACAACCTTTTGCCCATCCAGAATCTATATATCTAGTTCCTGCCTGTGCCCCCTGCTTGCAGATACCTACATCCGCAAAGGGGGGGGCACACTGACCCCCAATGGATGTTTCTTCAATTTCTTTGCAGAAAAATTTGAAAACTAAAAACAAAACCCGATTTTTTAAAAAGTTTCTGCACATGCACGGACGACACACTTACCATTGGGGTGAGGAGCATGGCAGCAGCTGCTCCGGAGCCTGCCAAGAGAAGGACTGAGGGTGGGGGTGGGATAAAGGTAGGCTGTGGGGCCTGGAGCTGTGAGGGGGAAGGGAGATGAGATTCCCCCCCTATGTGTTTTGTAGGCCCCCACTTGTTAATTGTCTGTCTATTTAATTGGGTGCCGCAGTTGCAACATTATGGGAGAGAGGGGGAAAGCTGTCTATCAACTTTTCCACCCCATGCATAATTTGATAACCTCTGTCACATCTCCCTTTTGTCGTCTGTTCTGTAAACTGACCAGCCCCTGGGAGAGGTGCCCCTACCCATTAATCATCATGGGTGTCAGCTTCTGTACTTTCCCCGGCTCTGCGATATCTTTTTTTGGGAGATTCTGAGACCGTTGCAAATGCAGGGATCTTGCTCCCAGCAAACTGAGTTCTTTCCCAGTCCTGTCCCTGACTGCTTTGCATACATTAAGATCCAGGTTCAACCGTTAACAACTTCAGTTGGAGGATCTCTCATAAAAGGGTTGGGGGGAAAACCCTGTGTTTGACATCCTGGAGAGCTCCTTTCAGTCAGAGTATTGACTGGGCGACATGGACCAATGGTCTGAGCTGGTATGAGGCTGCTTTATGCCTTTCCACTCTGGCGCCCGATCACCCATCCACTCTTGGAAGTTTTTTTGCTGGAAGAGATGCATGACAGCGGCACACCTGCTCCACATACCGAATGTGCTGGTGCGTCTGGCAATCCAGGTGTGAAGCTGCAAGGGAGTTGAGCTGGAAGCCCCCAGGGGCTGATCCAGTGTTTGCCTTCACCTACAGTCTGAAGACAAGTGGGACTTTTCCCCGGAGTGTTTGCGAAAGGGATTGCTGAGAGCGATGAGTACAAATATAGATTCCCCTTTGGCAAGTTTTTGCAGTTCTCGGAAAACCCACAAAATCCTTTTGGCAAGAGGCAACTGTAAGACAGCCACAAGGGCCTTTATTCAGGGATGTTTCCTCGCGGTCATCCCCGCCAACTGCTTTGGGGCTTCCTTTTGATTATGCATGTCTTTTCTGCCCATCAGAGATCGCCTCGCTCTCCCCGCGCGTTTAGCCCGTGTTTTCCAGATGCTGCTTTAGCCAGAATCTGGAGAATGAGAGCAAAACGCATGGAGAGAGCGAGGCGACCTCCGACTGGTGGTACAGGCATGCATAATCAAAAGGAAGCTCTGAAGCAGTCGACGGGGGTGACCGCAGGGAAATGTCCCTGCATAAAAGGCCCCATAAGTTACCCATTTTCTTCTCTGCACTTGGAATTTCTGTGTGTGTGTGTGGGGGGGGGGGCTCTGCCTCCCATGGCAGCCATTTTGTGATCGAACGCATGAGCCTGTGTGCCCAGATGCTGAAAAAGGTCTGGTTTAAATCTATAAAGCAATTTGAGTCCTGAACGGGGCCTCATGCCTTTGAGCGGAAGTCAGGTGTGTTATCTGAATACCGTCTGCAAGGTGAAAAAGAAAAAACACACACCTCGTTTTCCTCTCCCCAGCCAGTCTTGCAGCCAGCGAAACCGCATCTGTGAATACGGAGAACGTTGGGGATGAAGACCATCCCCCGAACCGTTGCTACACTATGTGCTGGTGAGTTTGCCCAACCAAAGCGACGAGGTGGGGAGAGAGGGTGGGGCCAGTGCAAACTTTTCTATATGTTGGGGTGCATCACGCTGACTCCCATAAAGGAGGCAATGAGAAATACAGGTCTTCATCTCCTCTTAAGGTTGCCAGGTGCAGGTTGAGTATCCCTTATCCGGACTGCTTGGGACCAGAAGTGGTCCGTATTTTGGATCTTTCTATATATATTGGAATATTTTGGAATTTTTGCATATACATAACGAGTAGGGTTGCTAGCTCCCTCTTCGCCACCGGCGGGAGATTTTTGGGGTGGAACCTGAGGAGGGCGGGGTTTGGGGAGGGGAGGGACTTCAATGCCATAGAGTCCAATTGCCAAAGCAGCCATTTTCTCCAGCTCTATTGCCTGGAGATCAGTTGTAACAGCAGGAGATCTCCAGCTATTACCAGGAGGCTGGCAACCCTAATAATGAGATACCTTGGGGATGGGACCCAAATTCATTTCTGTTTTATATACACATAGCCTGAATGTAATTTTATATACACGTAGCCTGAATGTAATTTTAAACAATATTTTAAATAATTTTGTGTATGTTAAACCATCAGAAAGCAAAGGTATAACTATCTCACCAGAATACCTGTATCAGCTGTTAAACAAGAGCAACAACCGACTAACAATGGCAGGCTTTCAGTCTCCACCTATGCTGCAGTGTACACGTTATTTTATTTCTTTTAGGTGAGAGGATACATTGAAAGCAGGCAGCGCGGATCTGCCTGCATGTCGGCTCAAAGGCCCCGGTTTTTGGATCAGTCTGGATATTGGGTGTCTGGATAAGGGATACTCCACCTGTACTTTAAAAAAAACAGTGGACCCACCGACGCTTGGTGCTACCTCCTCCCGGTACAAACAGTGCAAAAGATGCTGTTTTCACTGGCAGGAGCATCCAGGCCAAGCAATAGCGGCTGCTACCACTCACACTTGGGCTTGGAGCCGCCTCATCCAGAAAGCCAGCGTGGTGTAGTGGTTAAGAGCAGTGGTTTCCCCTGTGGGAAATGGCTGCTTTGGAGGGTGGGCTCTGTGGCATTATAGTCCCTGGCGTTCCTCCCCTCCCCAGACCCCGCCTCCCCAGACTCCACCCTCCAAATATCCACAAATTTCCCAACCCATCGTTGGCAACTTTAAATAGGAGAACTTTCTCATCTGCTGAATTTCTTTCCTCTGCCGAATTTCTTAGATAGGAGAACTTTCTCATCTGTCAAATTTTATCAGGAGGAAGGGCTGTTAAAAGCATGGAAGCATATCTGTGAATTATGAAATACCATTATGAAATGTCAATGGCGTTTCTCTGGGAACTGTGGTCCCTGCACCCCTGATAAGAGCCTGTAGATTTCCAAGTGGGTGAGAGATCTCTGCAATTGATGGCTCCTTGTGACTTCTCTCTCTCTCTCTTTTTTTCAATGTCTGCCATTCCACAGCGGCAAGCTCTCTAAGACGAAATTCGGGTGAGTAGTATGTCCTTCTTCCCATCCGCTGCAAACCTGGCCCGGGGAAACCGCGCTCTCTCTCCCGCGTTTTATCAGCGGCTTCTGCCCTTCCCTTTTCTGCTGCAGCCGCCGAGTGCGACGGGTCAACCGCCTTTTCCGGAAGAACTGCCGCCTGGCTGTCAAGTCCGTCTCTTTCTATTGGATGGTCCTGCTCCTGGTTTTCCTCAACACCCTCACCATTGCCTCCGAGCACTACAACCAGCCCGACTGGCTCACAGAGATCCAAGGTGGGGAAGGCAGCTGAGCTCCAGCTAGGGGGTATCGGACAGGAGCGGGGAAGGTTCCAACGGTGGCAAATCACTGTGAAACCACACATGCGTAACGGATTTTGAACCCAATTGTGGGTGTCTTCAAACGTTCAGTGGGATAAAAGGCAAATGGAGACCCCCAAGGAAGCCCAGGGTCACTACACAGAGGCAGGCAATGGCAAATCACCTCTGTTCTTCCCTTCCCTTGACTTGGATGGCCCAGGCTAGCCTGCTCTTGTCAGATCTCAGAAGCTAAGCAAGGTCAGCCCTGGGTAGTACTTGGACGGGAGACCCCCAAGGAAGCCCAGGCAATGGCAAACCACCTCTGGAGACCCACAAGGAAGCCCGGGGTCGCTATGCAGAGGCAGGCAATGGCAAATCACCTCTGTTCTTCCCTTCCCTTGACCTGGATGGCCCAGGCTGGCCCAGTCTCATCAGATCTCAGAAGCTAAGAAGGGTCAGCCCTGGTTAGTACTTGGATGTGAGACCCCCAAGGAAGGTCAGGGTCACTACGCAGAGGCAGGCAATGGCAAATCACCTCTGTTCTTCCCTTGCCTTTACCTGGATGACCCAGGCTAGGCTGATCCCGTCAGATCTCAGAAGCTAAGCAGGGTCAGCTACTTAGTACTAGGATGGGAGACCACTGTGTGGATGTCCAAGGTTGCCACACAGAGACAGGCAACAGCAAACCATCTCTGTTTGTTGCCATACGTTCGGCTGTAACTTGACAGCCCTTTCCACCCCCACGTTACATTACTCACGTTTTACAGAAAGAGAACTGAGTCTCGCAGTAGAGTACCTGCACAGTCGCTAACGTGATATGTGGCTTTGCTTATCTAGAGAATGGCCCAAGGCCGCCTCCAGGGATGCTCACCCAATTGTCTCCCCTACGTAGGGCTGCCAGCTCCAGGTTGGGAAATACCTGGAGATTTTGGGGGCGGAGCCTGAGGATGGCGGAGTTTGGGGAGGGGAGAGGCTTCAATGCCATAGAGTCCAGTTGCCAAAGCGGCCATTTTCTCCAGATGAACTGATCTCTATCGGCTAGAGATCAGTTATAATAGCAGGAGATCTCCAGCTATCACCTTAAGGTTGGCAACCCTATAGGAACAAATGTGTTCTGTGAGTAGGTGCATAGGGGAAGTAGTTCTGGGGAACACCAGCAGAGAATGTATAGATAGCAAGAACTAATTACTAGGGTTGCCAGCTCCAGGGTGGGAAATGCTTGGAGATTTCGAGGGTGGAGCCTGAGGAGGGTGGGGTTTGGAGAGGGGAGGGACTTCAATGCCATAGAGTCCAATTGCCAAAGCGGCCATTTTCTCCAGGGGAACTGATCTCTATCTCCTGGAGATTAATTGTAATAGCAGGAGATCTCCAACCGCCACCTGGATGTTGGCAACCCTACGCCTTTTCCCCTCCCCAACAGATTACGCCAACAAGGTGCTTCTTTCGCTCTTCACCCTGGAGATGCTTCTGAAGATGTACAGCTTGGGCTGGCAGGCCTACTTCATCAGCTTCTTCAACCGCTTCGACTGCTTCGTGGTGTGCGGCGGGATTCTGGAGACCGTCTTGGTCGAATTTGAAATCATGCAGCCCCTTGGGATCTCTGTGCTTCGCTGCGTCCGTCTCCTGCGGATCTTCAAGGTTACCAGGTATGGTGGCATTCGCCAGCTGGTTTTGGCCGGGGGCGGGATGTTTGAGATTTAAGGTTGAACGGGAGTCATGCCTATTAACTGTTGTCACAGCCGGGCAAGTTCGAACACACCGAAGCTGCCTTATCCTGAATCAGACCCTTGTTCCATCAAAGTCAGTACTGTCTACCCAGACCATCAGCGGCTCTCCAGGGACTCAGTCGGAGGTCTTTCACATCACCTCCTTGCCAAGTCCCTTTAACTGGAGATACCGGGGATTGAACCTGGGACCTTCTGCATGCCAAGCAGATGCTCTGCCACTGAGCCACAGCTCTCCCCACTACTGGACCGGGCATGGGGGCACGGTGTCCTCTTCGCCATACAAAGCCTAGCAGGAATGTTGAAGTGAAAAATACTGCAGACTCCAGACTTTCCTTTTGCTAGCTATTCTATTCTTTCGGCACTTTCCCAACAGCACATTTGCGAACTTTTGTTTTTTAAAAAATTGGCGGGGCCATGGCTCAGTCTGCTTTGCATGCAGAAGGTCCCAGGTTCTTCCCCCCCCCCCATTAAATTCTTATTTATTACAAAAACAAAACAAACACACACACTTACATAAAACCAAACGTACAGTTTATCAGACCTTACAAAAGGTGCCATATATTAACTGCCTTCAATATCAGCTAATAAGAAAAATCAAACTTGGAAGACCCCATTAAATAAAACTTCTAAGTCCTTTATTTAAAATATAGTATACTGTCTAACAATTTATAAGATAGTCCTACGATTAGTCCTACTTATTTCGCTACACCTCAACATCTGGTCTACAGTTTTCTTTGAGTAATTTATTTATACTTTATCACCGTTTGACGTAAGTATAGAGTTAATCAGATTGTGCGTTTCCAGAAGGTCCCAGGTTCAATCCACGTCACCTCCAGTTAAAGGGACCAGTTAGGATGTGATATTAAAGACCTCCGCCTGCAACCCTAGAGAGCTGCTGCCAGTCTGAGTAGACAATACTGATCTTGATGGACCAATAATGTCTTGCATTAATGTCTTACCAATAATGTCTTACCTATTCTCTCTAGTATCAGAGGAGCAGGCCTATTATTTTGGGTGCGGTGGAACACAGGCAGGATGGTGCTGCTGCACTCGTCTTGTTAGTGGCTTCCTAGAGGCACCTGGTTGGCCCCTGTGTGAACAGACTGCTGGACTTGATGGGCCTTGGTCTGATCCAGCAGGGCCTTTCTTATGTTCTTATGTTCTTGCAACACTACCTGCTATAAGCGTGATGTCGTGTGAAGGGTCTTGAGAAAGTGATTGTAATTGTTCTTTGTTAACTCACTGGATTTATACCCAACTCTTCCTCCAGATTTTCCAGCGGCTTACCTCTAAGATTGCTAGATCTTTTTAGGCTTGCTCAGACCTCAAGACTTTAGGAATGGGGCATGAAAACCCCCCCACCTGGGGGGTGCTAGTGTAATCTAGAGGTGCTTGGTTATTTCACAGAAAGAGGTCTCAAGCTTCCCCTTTTATCATTCCTTGAGTGCAATGTGTTCACCTTTCGGCTGCTACTAGGGTTGCCAGCTCTGGGTTGGGAAATACCTGGAGAATTGGGGGGCGGAGCGTGGGGAGGGAGGGGTTTGGAGAAGGGGAGGGACCTCACAAGGATATAATCGTATCTTTGGGACCAACCTCCAGGTGGCATTGTGGCATTATACTAGGGATGCCAGCCTCCACGTGGACCTGTGGACCCCCCATAATTACAGCTCATCTCCACACTACAGAGATCAGTTCGCCTGGAGAGAACGGATGCTTTGGAGGGTGGAATCTATGGCATTGTACCCCACTGAGGTCCCTGTCTTCTCCAGGCTTCATACCCAAATCTCCAGGAGATTCCCCATCCTGGAGCTGGGAACCCTACATTATACCCTGCTGAGGTCCCTCCTCTCCCCCAGCCCTCCCTAGGCTCCACCCCCAAATCTCCCATTGTTTCCCAACCTGGAATTGGCGGCCCTGTCGTGAGACAATCTGCACCACATCACTCAACCCATTCTTCCGTATCCGTTTGACCTTCTAGGCACTGGGCCTCGCTAAGCAACCTGGTGGCCTCCTTGCTGAACTCCATGAAGTCCATCGCCTCTTTGCTTCTCTTGCTTTTTCTCTTCATCATCATCTTCTCCCTGCTGGGCATGCAGCTCTTTGGGGGCAAGTTCAACTTTGACGAGACCCAGACCAAGCGCAGCACTTTCGACACTTTCCCCCAGGCCCTGCTCACGGTCTTCCAGGTACAGTGGGATGAGAGAAGGGCTGGCGGCAGTGAGGTCAGGAACCTTTCTGGTGACCACAGAAGTTTCTGTTGCCCCAGAAGGTCGGACCATTAGGAAGAATTTTCTAACAGAGAGGCTCTGCAGTGGAACAGGTTTCCTCGGGAGGTGGTGGGCTCTCCTTCCCTGGAGGTTTTTAAGCAGAGGCTAGATGGCCATCTATCGGCAATGCTGATTCTAGGACCTTAGGCAGATGTTGAGAGGGAGGGCATCTTGGCTATCTTCTGGGCATGGAATAGGGGTCACTGGGGATGTGGTGGGGGGAGGTAGTTGTGAATTTCCTGCATTATGCAGGGGGTTGGACTAGATGACCCTGGTGACCCCTTCCAACTCTATGATTCAATGACTCTATAAGTGTTTGTGGCTGTAACAGGAAACTCCTGGGATGCAGAAGCAATAGGAACCCAAAGTCCCATTGAGTCACGTCTGACAGTTTGAGTGGGTATCTGTTACAGACTTACCCTGACCTGGATGGCTCAGGCTACCCCGATCTCATCAGATCTCAGCTGCTAAGCAGGGTCAGCCCTAGTTAATCCTTAGGTGGGGGACCCGTGAGGAAGTCCAAGGCTGCTATTCAGAGGCAGGCAATGGCAAACCATCTCTGTTGGTCTCTTGACTTGACCTGGATGGCCCAGGTTACCCCGATCTCGTCAGATCTCAGAAGCTAAGCAGGGTTGGCTTTGGTTAGTCCTTGGGTGGGAGACTACTAAGGAAGTCCAGGGTTGCTGCGCAGAGGCAGGCAATGGCAATGGCAATGGCAAACCACCTCTGTTGGTCTCTTGCCTTGACCTGGGTGGCCCAGGTTAGCCTGACCTCATCAGATCTCAGAAGCTCCATCCAGATCAAGGCATGGAAGTTAATTGTGAAAATAACATTGAACTCCTTGGACTCTATGGAGAAGGAAGAGTTCCATGGAAGAAGGGTGAAGTATAAATATGACGGGCAGGTGCCTACAAAGATAAGCAAATGTTCCGAAATACGCAGGAGGATGTGCTGCTGAAACACCCTAGAATTCCTTTTCTGGGTAACTGGGGATGGCTTTATTGAGACAGCATAATAAAATCCAAGTTCTCCCCACTGGAAAATTGCGAGCTGCCCTGCTGTAGGAGTTAGATCGCAATAGGTAGCCATGTTAGTCCGTCTGTAGCAGTAGAAAAGAGCGAGAGTCCAGTAGCACCTTAAAGATTTTGTGATTTTTTATTGTGGGATCCTGCATGGCAGGGGGTTGGACTCGATGGCCCTTGTAGTCTCTTCCAACCTTGTGTGATTATGTGATTTGTAAAGACTAACAAAACGTGTAAAGACTAACATTGTGATTTTGTGATTTGCAAAGACTAACAAAATTTCTGGCAGGGTACGAGCTTTTGTGAGTCACAAAAGCTCATACCCTGCCAGAAATTGTGTTAGTCTTTAAGGTGCTACTGGACTCTTGCTCTTTTCTGCTGCTACGGACAGACTAACAGGGCATAGAGGCCTGAAGAAATGAGCTGTGGATCACGAAAGCTCATACCGTACCAGAAATTTTGTTAGTCTTTAAGGTGCTACTGCCAGCATGGTGGTGTGGTTAAGAACGGTGGTTTGGAGCGGTGGACTCTGATCTGGAGAGCCGCGTTTGATTCCCCACTCCTCCACATGAGTGGTGGAGGCTAACCTGGTGAACTGAGTTGGTTTCCCCACTCCTCCACATGAAGACAGCTGGGTGACCTTGGGCTAGTCACAGTTCTCTCAGAACTCTCTCAGCCCCACCTACCTCCCAGGGTGTCTGTTGTGGGGAGGGGAAGGGAAGGTGATTGTAAGCCGGTTTGATTCTTCCTGTAGTGGTAGAGAAAGTCGGCATATAAAAACCAACTCTCCTTCTCCTTCTGCTCCTCCTCCTCCTCCTCCTTCTCTACTGCTACAGACAGACAAACAGGGCATAGAGGCCTGAAAAAGTGAGCTATGGCTCATGAAAGCTCATACCCTGCCAGAAATTTTTTTGTCTTTAAGGTGCTACTGGACTCGGGCCATTTTTGCATGGTAATTAGCAGCGCATTCCAGGCTGAAGTGCCCCGCATTGTTTTTTAAATTTTGTCCACTGAACCGTCATTCTGGAAGTGACTGCGAAGCCGGTGCATACCTGCTTTGCATTACTTAAGAGCCCCTTTAACGCGACCTTTGGTGTTTGCCGGCGAAGAATCCCCCTCAAGGAACAATGCAAAACAACAGAGGCGCGTTAGCTATGCATATGCTAATGGCTATGCAAACAGGAAAAAAGGAGCAGGCGAGTGGGGGGAGTGGAACTTCTCCTTTTGCGTTGGGATCGTGAAAAGGCATTTTAAAGTCACATTTTAATAAAGAACTTTGAGCGAGCATCAAAATTGACCATGCAAAAATGGCCTTCTCTTTTCTACTGGTCTAGGAGTGTTTGGGGAAGAACAGTAGCTTTATTGTCTCCCCACCTCCTTCCCTTGTCACAGATCCTAACCGGGGAGGACTGGAATGCGGTGATGTATGATGGAATCATGGCCTATGGTGGCCCCTATTTTCCAGGCATGCTGGTCTGCATTTATTTCATCATCCTCTTCATCTGCGGAAACTGTATCCTTTGATGGTTGGCTTGGCAGGAAGGCCCTCTGCTGTCATGGAACAACCGCAGAACAATAGTATTGGGATCTTGGGGTGGTAGTGGATAGCTCAATGAAGATGTCAACCCAGTGTGCGGCTGCTGTAAAAAGGGTAAATTCCATGCTGGCTATAATTAGACGAGGAATAGAGAATAAAACTGCTGATATCATACTGCCCTTGTACAAATCTATGGTGAGACCACACTTGGAATACTGTGTGCAGTTCTGGTCACCACACCTAAAAAAGGATATTACAGAGCTTGAGAAGGTGCAGAAAAGAGCAACCAAAATGATTAGGGGACTAGAGCAATTGTCCTATGGGGAGTGGTTAAGACGCTTAGGGCTGTTTAGCTTGGAAAGAAGGCGGCTAAGGGGAGACATGATAGAGGTCTATAGAATTATGCGTGGTTTGGAGAGAGTGGACAGGGAGAAATTTTTCTCCCTTTCCCATAATACTAGAACACGGGGTCATCTGCTAAAGCTGGAGGGCGAGAGATTCAAAACAGATAAAAGGAAGTATTTTTTCACACAACGTATACCGTAGTTAAATTGTGGAACTCCCTGCCCCAGGATGTGGTGATGGCTGCCAGCTTGGAGGGCTTTAAGAGGGGAGTGGACATATTCATGGAGGAGAGGGGTATTCATGGCTATTAGTTAGAATGGATACTAGTCATGCTGCATACCTATTCTCTCTAGTATCAGAGGAGCAGGCCTATTATTTTGGGTGCGGTAGAACACAGGCAGGATGGTGCTGCTGCAGTCGTCTTGTTAGTGGCTTCCTAGAGGCATCTGGTTGGCCACTGTGTGAACAGACTGCTGGACTTGATGGGCCTTGGTCTGATCCAGCAGGGCCTTTCTTATGTTCTTATGTAATAGAGAGGGGCCGTGGCTCAGTGATAGAGCATCTACTTGGCATGCAGAAGGCCCCAGGTTCAAGCCCCAGCATCTTCAGTTAAAGGGACTAGGCAAGAAGGTGATGGGAAAGACCTCTGCCTGAGACCCTGGAGAGCTGCTGCCGGTCTGAGTAGACAATACTGACTTTGATGGACCAAGGGTCTGATTCAGTATAAGGCAGCTTCATGTGTTCATGTAGAAAGCCAGCGTGGTGTAGTGGTTAAGAGCGGTGGTTTGGAGTGGTGGAGTCTGATCTGGAGAACTGGGTTTGATTTCCCACTCCTCCACGTGAGCAGCAGAGGCTGGTGAACTGGATTTGTTTCCCCACTCCTACACATGAAGCCAACTGGGTGCCCTTGGGCTAGTCACAGCTCTCTCAGCCCCAACTACCTCACAGGGTGTCTGTTGTGGGGAGGGGAAGGGAAGGTGATTGTGTAAGCTGGTTTGATTCTTTCTTAGATGGTAGAGAAAGTCGGCATATAAAAACCAACTCTTCTTCTTCTTCAGTATGCACATGAACATCACGCTTAGTTCTGTACTGGGGATGGGCCGTTTCTTTCCACGCTAGTGACTTTTTCTTGAGCGTTCACTCCCAGATATCCTCCTCAATGTCTTCTTGGCCATTGCTGTGGACAACCTTGCAGATGGGGACAACATAAACTCCTCAAAAAAGAAAAAGTAAGAGCCACCCCTAATCAGAGTCGTAAAATGGGGCATAATGGACGGTGGGCTGGCTGGGAGGGGAAAGGGAACCAAGACCCCCAGGCTCTGCTCCAGTGGAGGAAGACTCGGAAATCTTGTGGAAGACAGGCATTTGGACTCTTAAAGTCTGTCTGTAGCTTTTTAGAGGAAAGTGGGAGAATGGGATCTACTGACCTGATCTAACAGTAGAGCATTATAGTACTGAAGACAGACTTCAGGGGATTCTTGTGAACAACTGTTATGCCACTGGGCTCCCAAATAGGGTTGCCAACCTCCAGGTACTAGCTGGAGATTTCCTGCTGTTACAACTGATCTCCAGCCGACAGAGATCAGTTCCCCTGGAGAAAATAGCCGCTTCGGCAATTGGACTCTATGTCATTGAAGTCCCTCCCCTCACCAAGCCCTGCCCTCCTCAGGCTCCACCCCAAAAACCTCCTGTTGGTGGCGAAGTGGGACCTGGCAGCCCTATTTCCGAACCAATGAAGAGGGTTGCTTGCTCTGGGTTGGGAAATTCCTGGAGATTTTGGGGGTGGAGCCTGCGGAGGGTGGGGCTTGGGGAGGGGCTTCAATGGGGTACAGTGCCATAGAGTCCACCTTCCACAGTCTGATCCAGCAGCGCTTTCCTTCTGTTCTTATGTTCTTAACTACACCTTATGCGTGTTTTTTCCTATGTGTACTTAAGGTGATTTATTTATTTTTAAATTGCCAGTGTGTTTTCTCCTGTACACTCCCTGTAGCTGTTTCTGTCCCTTCTGTGGTGAATTTACGGGTACCATATCACATATATAAGACTGGGGCTCATGTTTTCTTTTTCGCCTTCTAACACTGCCTTCTGTCCTCTCCACGGCGCAACCCAGAGGGACCCCAGCGGAGGGGGAGGAGAGCAACGAAAAAGACGAGAAGAGCGTGAAGGTGAGAACGACATCCCTGCCCTCCAGCTCCAGCCAAACTGCTTCTGGAGATGTAACTCCAGCGTAGGGGTTAAGAGTGGTGGTTTGGAGCGGTGGACTCTGATCTGGAGAACCAGGTTTGATTCCCCACTCCTCCACGTGAGCGGTGGTGGAGGCTAATCTGGTGAACTGGATTTGTTTTCCCGCTCCTACACATGAAGCCAGCTGGGTGACCTTGGGCTAGTCACAGCTCCCTTGGAGTTCTCTCAGCCCCACCTAACTCACAGGGTGTCTGTTGTGTGGAGGGAAAGGGAAGGTAGTTGTAAGCCGGTTTGATTCTTCCTTAAGTGGTGGAGAAAGTCGGCATATAAAAACCAACTCTTCTTCTCCTTCTCCTTCTCCTTCTCCTTCTCCTTCTCCTTCTCCTTCTCCTTCTCCTTCTCCTTCTCCTTCTCCTTCTCCTTCTCCTCCTTCTCCTCCTTCTCCTCCTCCTTCTCCTCCTCCTTCTCCTTCTCCTCCTCCTTCTCCTTCTCCTCCTTCTCCTCCTCCTTCTCCTTCTCCTCCTCCTCCTCATCTTCTTCTTCTTCTTCTAACTGATGCTTCCCATAACTCAAAATGCATATGTATATGTGTGTAAGTTTAGAGCTGTCAAGTCGCTTCCGACTTATGACGACTCTATGCATCAAAGATCTCTAAAACGTCCCATCATTAACAGCCTTGCTCAGATCTTGCCAACTGAGGGCTGTGGCTTCCTTTATAGAGTCACTCATCTCATGTTGGGTCTTCCTCTTTTCCTGCGGCTTTCAACTGTTCCTAGCATTATTGTCTTTTCCAGTGAGTCTTGTCTTCTCATAATGTTCTTACATTCTTACGAGCCTCTGAAGGACCGGGTTTGATTCCCCACTCCTCCACGTGAGCGGTGGGCTCTAATCGGGTGAACTGGATTTGTTTCCCCGCTCCTACACACGTAGCCAGCTGGGTTACCTTGGGCTAGTCACAGTTCTCTCAGCCCCCCTACCACACAGGGTGTCTGTTGTGGGGAGGGGAAGGTGATTGTAAGTCAGTTTGATTCTTCCCTAAGTGATAGAGAAAGTTGGCATATAAAAACCTTCTTCTTCTTCTGATCTCAGCCCCCCTTTGTGAAAGACAGTAGCGCCATGGTCTTGAAGCGGTGGAAAGGAGTCCCTCCTCTCATAGAATCATAGTGTTGGAAGGGGTCATACAAGCCCATCTAGTCCAACCCTCCTGCTCAATGCAGGATCAGCCTAGAGCATTAAGATTCCCTCCGTTGGTGGTACCTCAAATCTGCTTTCTCCTCAGGTGGACTGCGGTGATGAAGAGGAGGAAGAAGGCAGTGCAGAAGGAGGTAAAGATCTTTTTAAAAAATAAGATTGCTATCCTTTATT
Organism: Euleptes europaea; assembly: GCF_029931775.1. Taxonomy (NCBI): domain Eukaryota; kingdom Metazoa; phylum Chordata; class Lepidosauria; order Squamata; family Sphaerodactylidae; genus Euleptes; species Euleptes europaea. The sequence continues at coordinate 179,255,121 of NC_079312.1, read as the reverse complement.
TCAGGGGTGGGGAACCTTTTTCCTGCCAAGGGCCATTTGCACATTTATGACATCATTCAGGGGCCATACCAGGTGTAGATCTCCCGGTGGGGGGGAGAGGCTAGGGTTGCCAGGTCTCCAGCCACCACCTGGAGGTTGGCAACCCCAGGGGAGGCCACACAGGCGGGAGGGCAGCCAGCAGTGGGCCCGAGCAAATGAGGTACCATGGGGGCGCAGCCCACAGTTGATCGGCAAGGGAGGTAGGAAAACAGAGAAAAAGGAAAAGGGAGGGAGAAAGAGAGAGAAAGGGAGAAAGAAATGGAGAGAGGGGGAGAAAGAAAGAAAAGGACGGAGGGAGACAAAGAAAGAGACAGAAAAAGAGGGAGAAAGAGAGGGAGAGAAAGGAGAAAGAGTGACAGAAAAAGAGGAAGAGAGAAAAGCCTTCCCACCCACACCCGCGCACACTGGCCCCGCGCGGCTGGGCCCCAGTCTTCATGCCCTCCCCCCCCCAAAGTCCACAAAAGCCCCCCTGGGAGGCCCGATCGACTCCCGCATGCATGCTCTGCCGCCAGCAATAGGGGCTTACAATGTGCCGCGGCATTCCTGTACGCTGTGGCCATAGGGGGCAGCCTTGGGGGAAGCGTCCCTCTCCCTCCCCTCTCCTCTCGCTGACCAACAGCCGACAGTCGGCGAAAGGAGGTCCAAAGGGTGCCGCAGTAAAGCGCGGCCCCAGGAACACCCTCGGGGAGGGCCACCCTGTGCCCCTCCTCCGCGGCAGAGCCCTGGAGCTCCCGAGGGCCACAAAAAATGTCCTCGGGGGCCGCATACGGCCCCCGGGCCTGAGGTTCCCCATCCCTGCTTTATTTGAATGCAATGATTTTTTAAATGTTGCCTTCCAAATCTTTAGCCTTCCATTCGAAGTGGGTCTTGTACTCTTTAGCAATATGATAGACGTTCATCTATTGCCACATAATAAGATACCTTCCTGATAGATAAAGCATTGGCGAAATGGGAGTTACACCGGGTCCCCATCTTGGGATTTAACTAGATTACTTGCCGTCCGGGTTTTTGCAAAGCAGCCCCCGGTGAAGAAATTGAGCTTCTATACATGAAGGAGCGATTTGACTCCTGGGCAGACGAACTCCTCACCCAGATCAAGTCTTCTTCCACTTGAGGAATTGAGATATTATGTGGCAGTCCTAGGTTTCTAGGCTGATTTTTTCCCATTATTCCACCATTTCGGGACTTTACAGTATTGTGTTGAACATATGATAATTGCATTGCATTGTGATATCAACATTGTGTACTTATAATTGTGTGTTACTTTGCATAGTGTGTGTGTGTAAAGTGCCTTCAAGTCGCAGCCGACTTATGGCAGCCCCTTTTGGGGTTTTCATGGCAAGAGACTAACAGAGGCGGTTTGCCAGTGCCTTCCTCTGCACAGCAACCCTGGACTTCCTTGCTGGACTCCCATCCAACTACTAACCAGGGCTGACCCTGCTTAGCTTCTGAGATCTGACGAGATCAGGCTAGCCAGGGCCATCCAGGTCAGGGCAAGAGACATTCAGAGGTGGTTTGCCATTGCCTGCCTCTGCGTAGCAACCCTGGACTTCCTTGGGGGGTCTCCCATCCAAGTGCTAACCAGGGCTGACCCTGCTTAGCTTCTGAGATCTGATGAGATCAGGCTAACCTGGGCCATCCAGGTCAGAGCGACTTTGCATATTAGCAAATTAGATTTTTGAAGCAGCCATTAGTGCTTTTTTCTCTTCTCTTTCTCGACCTTTTTTTTGGGGGGGGGGCTGTCCCAAGTCCTGATCCTTATGAGCCCCCCCCCTCCCAACCATAGATTAGAGATGCCAGGATCCAGGTGGGACCTGGAGATCCCTTGGAATCACACCTCATCTCCAGAGCACAAAGATCAGGTCCCCTGGAGGAAATACTGTAGTCAAATAGTACCTCCTGAAATAGAATGTGTGTGTGTTAAGTGCCGTCAAGTCGCTTCCGACTCATGGCGACCCTATGAATGAAAGTCCTCCAAAATGTCCTATCTTTGACAGCCTTGCTCAGATCTTGCAATTTGAGGGCTGTGGCTTCCTTTATTGAGTCAGTCCATCTCTTGTTGGGTCTTCCCGCTTTTCCTTCTGCCCTCAACTTTTCCTAGCATGACTGTCTTTTCCAGTGACTCTTGTCTCATGATGTGACCAAAATAGGATAGCCTCAGTTTAGTCATATAGAATATTGCAACATTAATAGATTGTAAACATGTAATCTTTTCACATTTCAACAAAAGTAGGTTATGACTCACCATAAAATATACATCAAAATTATTTCAGCACAACTAATATACAGACTTATAAATTGTGGATATAACATACATTATCCGCTTATATTGCGGGGAGGGGGGCAACCTACTGCCTACTCTGGGCACTATGGGCCAAATTAAGCGCCCTCTGGAGTTTTGAATGGTTTTTAATTGGGTTTTATTGTTTGATTTTAGAATTATTACTTTTACTGTTAATATTACATGTGTGATGTTCCCCGCCCTGAGCCTGGTCTTGGCCGGGGAGGGCGGGTAATAAATTGAATAAAGAAATAAAAATAAATAAATAAATAAATATAACAGTATATGAAATATGAAATAGTCTTACAGGTACATAGCCAACAGCTGAATCAAAGTAGTATAGATCAGTGGTTCTCAACCTTTTTTCTGACCGTGGCCCCCTTCCGACCTTGTTTCCTTCCTGTGCCTGCCCCCACCCCCCCCATCCTACCGGTAGAAAGGTAGCTATTTAAATGTTTTGTTCGTAAATAGCCAAGGAACAAAGAAGCATAAACAGCCACACAAAATGCACACATACGGTTCTTACTGGGAAACTGAAATTTACAAAAAAATACCCCACCAAAAGGGAATGTAACACGCTAATAAAAAACAATGTTCACATACAAGGGAGAACAAAGCCCCCTACTTCCGTGGCACAAGATTACAGCGGTACCAAAATCCACAGTTGCAAACGATGCATAGAAGTGCAATGAAGAAAGTCATGTGTTTCTGTTTTCTTCCCTTCTCGCTTCCCTCTGTGGCCCCCTAGTCTCGTGCCATGCCCCCCCCCCATTTATGCAATTTTCACCTGTGGTCCCCTTGAAATATCCTGGGCCCCCCGGGGGGCCATATGGTCCCAGGTTGAGAACCACTGGCATAGATGGCAATCCCTAATAATTTATCCAAGAACTTTGTGAAGCATTTAGTACAGCGAAGCTCAACTGCCTGTGTGGGAAAGCCCTCTCGAACAGTTCTGTTTTGCATAGGTTGCAGAAAGCCAGGAGAGAGGGGGAGCCTTCCTGACCTCCCCAGGCAGGCCATTCCTCAAGGTGGGGGCATCTGGTATCAAAGGGACCATCCCATGGAATCCCGAACTGAAACCTGTATCCTGCCATATTTACAGGGGAGGAGGAGGAGGAGGAGGAGGAGGATGAAGGAGACCAGGAGAGCATAGCGGAGTCCCACCTTGCCAAACAGGAGGATATTCCCAAAGAGAAAGTGCTGCCGATCCCTGATGGAAGCTCTTTCTTCTGTCTCAGCAAGACGAACCTGTGAGTATTAGGGTTGCCAGGTCCCTCTTCGCCACCGGCGAGGTTTTGGGGGGTGGAGCCTGGGAAGGGCAGAGTTTGGGGAGGGGAAGGGTCTTCAATGCCATAGAGTCCAATGCCATAGAGTCCAGGGGGAATGGATCTCTATCGGCTGGAGATCAGTCGTAATAGCGGGAGATCTCCAGCCAGTACCTGGAGGTTGGCAACCCTAGAGAATATGGAAGGGGGTATACAAAAGCTAGGGGGAGATGCTATCTTGTTCTAGCCTGGGATGACCCCACAGCTTGGACATAGGCAGGGGATATAGAGTGCGACCCAGAGCAGGCCTGCGTTACAAGCTGCTTTTTAAACATCAGTTCCCCTGATGTATGCCTGCAAGTCCAGTCAGGCCCCCATGACCGGACGCGCTTTGGACGCATCGTGTAGTTTGGCCCTTAGTTTCTGTTCATATGGTGAGAAGAGCCTTTAATTACTCTTCCCCCTCCCCCAACAATGTCTGCATGACATCTTGTGGTTGGTAACCAACAGACACCACCCTGAGGCCATTTATGCAGGGCTTCCTCGGGAGGTGGTCGGCTCTCCTTCCCTGGAGGTTTTTAAGCAGAGGCTAGATGGCCATCTGTCAGCAATGCAGATTCTATGAACGTAGGCAGATGATGGGAGGGAGGGCACCTTGGCCATCTTCTGGGCACTGGGTGTGTGTGTGGGGGAGGTAGTTGTGAATTTCCTGCATTGTGCAGGGGGTTGGATTAGATGACCCTGGTGGTCCCTTCCAACTCTATGATTCTATGATTATCCAAATCCAAAATCTTTATTGCTCATTGACAAAATCTTAAGCGTTCATAGTATAGAGAAACAGAGAGAAGCAATTTTGCAATTTTAGAATAAACATAATTAATAAAAGACTTCATCCATTTGTGGTACAGTGTAAACTTGCACTATCAGAGCTATTTGATAGCTTTCGGGCCATTACATAAACTAGGTATTTGGCTATTTGATGTACTTTCTCAGTATCTTGAGTCTAGATCTGATAAAAAGAATGGTATAATCCAAGGTTTTAAGGGGAGGCCGTACTTTACTAAAATAGGCGAAATCCATCGGGTTTTCTCTGCTTCCCACTTCTTACAAAAGAGGATCAGGTGATCTAAAGTTTCAACTACCCTGTCTCCACAGTCCCACAAATGGCCGCTGAAAGGGATTTTTAAAATACCTGTGCCACCCTCCTTTTGATTATGCATGCTTTCCCCCACCATCAAAGGTTGCCTCGCTCCACCCGCGCATTTCCATGGCTTTTGCCCGTGTTTTCCAGATGCTGTTTTAGCCGGAATCTGGAAAACGCGGGCAAAACGCGCGGGGAGAGCAAGGTGGCCTCCGACGGTCGGGAAAGGCGTGCATAATCAAAAGGAAGCCCCAAAACAGTCGGCGGGGGTGACCGCGGGGAAACGGCCCTGCATAAATGTCCTGAGAAAAGAGGCCGAGCCAGGCTCTTCCTCTGACCCACTGGGGGCTTTTCTGTGCTCCACCAATAGACTCTGTCCCTGCCCTCACCAGAATGAACCCCTTAATCAGCCAGGCACCCTTTGTTTGTTGGCCAGCGCCGCCCCTAGCTTCAGAAGACCTGGCAACCTTCTTCTGAGGTCTAGAGCTCACCCATCTTGGGTGTAGTGGCAGTGTGGTGTAGTGGTTAAGAGCGGTGGACTATAATCTGGAGAACCAGGTGTGCTTCCTCACTCCTCCACATAAGCGGTGGATTCTAATCGGGTGAACTGGGTTGGTTTCACCACTCCTCTGCTTGCAGCCAGCTGGGTGACCTTGAGCTAGTCACAGTTCTGTCTGAACTCTCTCAGCCTCACCTACCTCACAAGGTGTCTGTTGTGGGGAGGGGAAGGGAAGGTGATTGTAAGCCGGTTTGATTCTCCCTTAAGTGGTAGAGAAAGTCTTCTCCTTCTCCTTTTACCTCCCTTTTCCCCACCAGGCTTCGTGTCGGGTGCCACCGGCTGATCCACCACCACATCTTCACCAACCTCATCCTCGTCTTCATCATCCTCAGCAGCATCTCCCTGGCAGCTGAGGACCCTATCCGGGCACACTCTTTCCGTAACAATGTAAGCCGTGTCGTGCGGGAATGTAAGGGGGGGTGGAATAGGAAGGAGGTGGAATTGAGAGAAGAATCAACGCTTGCTCCTCTCTTCCAGTTTCTATTCTTTACCTCTCTCACTTCTCTCTCCCCCCCCCCCCCGCTTTTTCTTTCTTTTCTTGCCCCTCGTTCAGATTCTGGGCTACTTTGACTATGCCTTCACTGCTATCTTCACTGTTGAGATTCTGCTCAAGGTACTAGATCTAAAGTGGGGAGAAGATGATCGAGTCAAGTTTATTGTATAAGGCCGTAGGCTATTACAATCTCATACAGCATAGCAACAGGTTAAAATATACAAAACCAGAATCATTAAAAGAATACAAAAATTAAAAATTAAAATGTGCCCATTCGGCTGTTTCCAGCTTTACCCCCTTTCATTTTTTGCTTTGCCCTGATTTTCTTTGTCGTCAGGCCATACGGTGACATTCTTTGGGAAATATAAGAGTCCTTGTCTGATAAGAAATAGATTAATCTGGCAACATCAGTTGATAATTGTGACCCTGAAGGGAGAAGATGGTGATATGGGCAGGGGGCTGGCCCCATCGATCGGAAAGATGGAGAATATATCCCAGAGTCCAAAACGACAATGTGGCCCCAGGAGTTGATTGCTACCAGGGCTAATGCCCTCGTAACCCTTCCAAACCAGGGAGAAGAGGATTAACAACTGCAGAGGAAGGCAATGGCAAACCACCTCTGCTTTCTTACCCTGAGAGCCCCTTGCTGGGGTCTCCATAAGTTGGAAGCTAAGCAGGGTCGGCACTTGGATGGGAGACCACCAAGGAAGACTCTGCAGAGGAAGGCAATGGGAGACCACCTCTGCTTCTCACTCGCCTGGAAAGCCCCTTGCTGGGGTCGCCATGAGTCAATTGTGACTTGACCATGCATACATATATAAGCAACGTGAGTGCATTCTCAAGATCATTTAATACCCATGCTTAACTGTTAAGAGATCCAGAGAATACGTTTGTACTTTGTGAACATAGGCCATGTTTATGCATGGGAGGTGTTGCCTTGGATTTGCCCCTTTCTAGATGCATATTTTTCCCGTCCATATTCTCAAAAATAAAAAATAAGCCCCCGTTCAGAGTTTTGAGAATTAGGATGGGAAAAATGCGCATCTAGAGAGTGGCAAATCCTAGGCAAAAACCTCCCATGCATAAACTGCTTTAGAGTACACTAGTAGGGTATAGAGATGCGAGTTAAACACACACATACACAGAGAATAGCTTGTACAAGACTAATGTCACTCCACCCTGGCTATAGGCATAGCAAGTATGTGTATTCTGTGTTTTTTTTAAAAAAAAATAGTTAAAATTTTGCACCCAGAAGAGTTTGATTTTGTAACTCGTCATGCAAACAAGGGGGAGTTGCACAATCTGTTCTACAACTTGCGTGCTTTCCAAGTGGGTCTCTAGATTGGGGTGCTTAGCTTGTCTCTGTCCTCAGATGACGGCTTATGGCGCTTTCCTGCACAAGGGCTCGTTCTGCCGGAACTGGTTCAATCTTCTGGATCTGCTCGTCGTCAGCGTGTCCCTCATCTCTTTCGGCATCCAGTGAGTCTGAATGGGGAGTGGGCATACTCAGTAGGATAGTCTCAGGAGAGAAAGAGACGGAATGGACCATGTTAGCCCACTCGGGGGGTGGGCGGCAAAGAGACATTGGTGGGTTATGTGAAAAGGAAAAGGAATTGAAACTTAGGCCATTTATGCATTGGGGGGGTTGCCTTAGATTTGCTGCTCTCTAGATGCACATTTTTCTCATCCGAATTCTCAAAGCTCTGCATAGGGGCTTACTGTTGAATTTTGAGAATTTGGATGGGGAAAATGTACATCTAGAGAGCGGCAAATCCAAGGCAAAACTTCCCATGCATAAATGGCCTTAGTCCATTCTGGGGAAGAAAGGATGTCCAAATTGAAAAGGAATTGTGGTGGTGTGTGTGTGTTTAGAGCCCCCAACTCTCTCATTTCCTTTCCTTTTCTATCCTCAGCTCCAGCGCCATCTCCGTCGTGAAGATTTTGCGGGTGCTGCGGGTGCTCCGCCCACTCCGAGCCATCAACCGGGCGAAGGGGCTCAAGGTGAGGACCTAATTCCCAAGGGCACGTGGGTGAACCTAGAAAAGGGACCTGGTGGCAGATCCTTTCCTTTCTATGACATGTAGGGCACGGATCCCCAACGCCGTGCCTGCCCCTCCCCAAACCCTGCCTTCCTCAGTCGGGTGGTGAAGAGGGACCTGGCAACCCTACCTTAAGGGCATGGCAGATGGTCCTCTGTAGTTCCTTTCCTATTTTTCTCCTTCCTAGCGCAGAGGAGGGGTGTAAATGTCCTTCCTGCTGGGCATCTCACACCACGTTTCCTCCCCCCTCTTCTTCTCCAACAGCATGTGGTTCAGTGTGTGTTTGTAGCCATCCGCACCATTGGGAACATCATGATAGTCACCACCCTCTTGCAGTTCATGTTTGCGTGCATCGGAGTTCAGCTGTTCAAAGTAAGGAATTAAAATTTTGGCATTTGGGTGGGTCATGGGAAGTACGGACAGGGCCAGCGTGGTATAGGGGTTAAGAGCAGTGGTTTGGAGAGGTGGACTCTGATCCGGAGAACCGGGTTTGATTCCCCACTCCTCCACATGACCAGCAGACGTTAAGCTGGTGAACTGGATTTGTATCCCCACTCCTACACATGAAGCCAGCTGGGTGACCTTGGGCTAGTCACACACTCTCAGCCCCATCTACCTCCCAGGGTGTCTGTTGTGGGGAGGAAAAGGGAAAGTGACTATAAGCCAGTTTGATTCCTCCTTAAGTTGTAGGAAAAGTTCGCATATAAAAACCAACTCTTCTTCTTCTTCTTCTTCCCTCCCCCTGACTAGTCTTTAATTACAGTGGATCAATCTATGACAAAAGTCTGTACTAATATGTCAAAGAACACGAGTCTATGGTAATTAGGGGTGTGCAAAAATTTTTAAAGTAAAGTTCAGGTTTATTGGGCCTGATTTTTTTCGGGGAGATCTGAAATAAGCAGAATTCCCATGCCGGTAAATATGGGGATTTGGTTTATTTTCGGGTTTCTCAAAATAATTCGGCCCTAGGGGGAATTTTTTGAGGTAGAGCCCCCAAACTTGCAGGGTAGCTTGCAGGGACTCTCCTTGCAAGAATTCCCAAGTTTGGTGAAGATTGGGTCAGGGGGTCCAAAGTTATGGGGTCTGGAGGCTTGCGTCTATGTAGCGAAAGTCGGCGAATGGAAAATTCTCATAATAGGAAACAAAGGGGATTTTTTTGTGAAGCTCCTGTGGGGGCATTTTTTGGGGTAGAGTTCCCACATTTTCAGGGCAGCTTTCAGGGACTCTCCTTGCACGAACCCCAAAGTTTGGTGAAGATTGGGTCAGGGGGTCTGGTGTTATGGGCTCTGGAGAGGTCGCTCCTCCTTCCTCCATAGACAAGTATTAGCCGATTAGTGAACGGACAGAGAATCTCTTACCTTCCTATGGAGGCAGGAGGGGGTGACCTCTTCCAGACCCCATAACTTCAGACCCCCAACCCAATCTTCGCCAAACTTGGGGGTTCTTGCAAGGAGAGTCCCGGCAAGCTAACCTGCACGTTTGGGGGCTCTTTGCAAAGCCTGGGGAGAACCTGAAAAAGCCGGATAATTACCCGGTTTTTTCAGGAATGGCCAATTTGGCTTTGGCTTTCCCCCCAGGTTTTGGAATTTGGTAAACCCAAACCCGGAATTTACCGAAATGGCTTTTTTGGCTAATTTTTGGTTTGGGTTTATCGATATGCACAGCCCTAATGGTAATGTGTCTTAATGATGTCGATCTCTCCCCAAGGGATATTAAGTGTTAAGACAAAGAAAGGGATGGGAACTTGAGGAAGGCAGCTGTTTTCAGCTCCAGCCCCATTTGAAGTGTAGCATCTCATTCCACCTGAAGATTAACAAATGTGCTAGATTCGAGTTCATTAGCTCTTTAGAGACCAACAAGATTTTCGAGGTATGAGCTTTCAAAAGTCAAAATTTCCTTTGCCAGTGGGTAGTTTATGCCCTGAAAATCTTGTCGGTCTGTATTGTGCTACTGGACTCAAATGTAGCTGTTCTACTGCGGACCCTCGGAAACTATCATAAATGCGGGTGCCGTTTTCCAGGTTGGGTTCAAGATGGCTCCCAGGCCTAGCAAGGACTGAAGAACGCTGCTCGGGGAGAGCTAGTTGAGGGGTGTCTTTCCCAAACTTCAGGAGGGCATGAGTTTCCCTAGAGCAGACCAGCTTGCCGCCATCACCGCCACCCCGATCCCAGATCTCCTTTTGTTTATGTTCTCCTGCAGGGCAAATTCTACAGCTGCACAGATGAGGCCAAGCACACGCCAGAGGAGTGCAAGTAGGTACCGTCCAGGCCCCATTACACCTTACTTTAATGATATTGTTCATATGGCCAATTCATCCCTGAACAATGTCACACTGAGATCGAAATAAAAAGGAAGAAAATCGGAGCTATCTAAATAGCCCATAAGGAAATTAGTATTTTTTACTCTTAATTGACTGGGAAAGAAATTTGGCAACTGCCAATGTAATACTAAAATCCGCCCCTGGAAAAGAACCCTCAGATTATCCAGTTTAGAGACAGATTCCCGAATAAAAGGCTTTATCCATCTGACTCTAGCCTCGTTGAGCAAGTCACAGCTAAACAAGGAATGCTGAAGAGCGTCTATTTGGCCAGAACCACATTGACGTACTCTCTCACAGTATGGTACCCTATTTAAATGACCTATTAACTCTCCTGATGGGATGGCATTCAGTCTAGCCAACATAAATAATCGTCTGTATCGCGGGATTATCAGAAAATCAAAATACATTGGGAGGGATTGTGGCAGGTTTAGACCTAGGTATAGAGGTGAGCACACTCTACGTGCTCTTATTGTAGTACTTTCAGAATCCAGTTTTTGCAAGCAGCTCAAGAAGGAAGAAAGAGCTGCCGATGACCCATGCTCTTTTAGGTCAGAAAGAGAGATTCCTAAAGACTGGATACAACTTTCGACCAGTTTACTCCATGCCCCAGCACACCGTAACAGCAGCGGCTCAAGATGCCCAATGCTACTTAGTCCAGGCGCCCAAATGGCATCAGCCAAATCTCCTCCCGTCAGGCTTTGCTTGTTCCGAAGCCCGCTGCAGAAGTCATTGCCTTCATCCCTCTGCTATCCTTTCCCAAAACTCGCCATTCTCTCTGAACTCTCTCAGCCTCATCTTCCTCACAAGATGTCTGTTGTGGAGAGAGGAAGGGAAGGCGATTGTAAGCCAGTTTGATTCTTCCTTAAGTGGTAGAGAAAGTCATCAGTTTGAAACTCCTTAAAGGTAGAGAAAAAGCGGGGTATAAACACCAACTCTTCTTCTACTGATAAGGCTAAGTGACAGAGACTGGTGTTTTAATATGTGTATACCCAAAGGATGGGTGGACAATAATGTATAGAAATATATTTATTTTAATGCGCTGATATCTACATTAAAAAGCATTTAAAATTATATTAAAAGAAAGTACAATGGCAAATAATACAGGTTGATAAACTAAAACCACATTCACAAAAATCACAAAATCACACAAGGTTGGAAGAGACCACAAGGGCCATCGAGTCCAACCCCCTGCCATGCAGGATCCCACAATTAAAGTGCTCCCGACAAATGGCCATCCAACCTCTGCTTAAAGACCTCCAAAGACAGGGACTCCACCACCAAAGACCTCCAAAGACGGGGACTCCACCCCTACCCCGAGGCAGTGCATTCCACTGTCAAATTGCCCTCACCGTCAGAAAGTTCTTCCTAATGTTTAGGTGGAATCGTTTTTCTCTTAGTTTAAATCCATTACTCCGTGTCCTGGTCTCTGAATCAACAGAGAACAAGCTAGTTCCCTCATTAACATGGCATCCCTTCAAATATTTAAACATGGCTATCATGTCACCCCTTAACCTGCTCTTCTCCAGACTAAACAAACCCAGCTCCTTAAGTCTCTCCTCATAGGGCATGGATTCCAGACCTCTGATCATTCTGGTCACTCTCCAAACGCGTTTCGTCCCCCTGGCCTTCATCAGTGGTCTAATAACATCACTTACAATGCACACCAATACATATTACAACATGTATAACAGTATTATAGAAAAATAATAACAACAACCCAGGTATGTATGTAGGGATGTATTCCAATTTGACTTTGTGCCCAATATATTCTGTAAAATTTATAAAAATTAAAGAGCCCAATGCTGTGGAATACTTTCTGTTTGTTCTTTTGTGGGCTGTGTTAGCCTTCCATACAAGGCGTGCATACCAGTATCAACCAGTTAAACGGTCTGCGTTTCCATGCGTTTTGGCCGCTTTTTTAGGGATTTGTTTTATCTCAAATTTGAAAATGCGGGCAAAATGCGGAGAAACACGGGGAGAGTGAGGCAACCTCTGACAGTCGGAAACAGCATGCATAATCAACACAAAGACCCGAAGTCATCGGAGGGGGTGGCGGCGAGGGAAACAGCCACGCGTAGAAGGCCTCAGTCAACTTGCAAACTGGGCAAGAAAAGAGGAGTGATAGCATTGCAACCACTACAAAGCAAGATCTTTCTTCTGACCCTTCTCCCCACCCTACACCCCCCTACAATTCTAGGGGCACATTCATTGTGTACAAGGATGGAGATGTGACTCACCCGATGGTGCGCGAACGCCTCTGGCTGAACAGCGACTTCAACTTCGACAATGTCCCGTCGGGCATGATGGCCCTCTTCACCGTCTCCACTTTTGAGGGCTGGCCAGCGTGAGTCACTCTAGAGGGGTCTGTGCGGTTGTGTTTGTTGTGAGCGCCACGTGCTTTCAAAGAAACCCTTTCCTGGATTCAAACCCTTTCTGGATTTTGATCCCATCCACCCTTCCCTTCACTTCCCGCCTCATCCTATTTATAAAGGCTATAGCTCTTACGTTGCCACCCTCAGCATGACTTTGTGCCTTACTTTTTCTGTCATAAAAAGGGAGCTTTATTAAGCAAGACAGTGTACAATATAACAGAGGGATGAATAGACCCACAACAATTGTGGTCAGACAAGGTATCAAAATCAAGGTTCCTAACATAGTTCTAATTACATGTCAAAATTGGTTATAACAGTTACTGCAGTTAAAACAAATTACATTTCCGTTTTTTGTCTATTGCTCTTAAGGATTATCAAATAAGCCAAAAAGAACCCAATGGCCTTACCAGGCAGGCTCGTTTCTCCAATCTCTGTATCCAAAGCTGGAATCCAGGGAAATCCAATTTGCTATAGTTTTCCATATAACTTTATAGAGAAAACCCATCTATCTTGATCAGCCTTAAGAAATTACAATCATGCAACTACTTCTTAGTATCTGAACGCTTCTGTTGTGAAAAATAATAGACGCATTTGCCTTCGTCAACAAATGTTGCTAAGTGCATCTGCTTACATCAACAGATGTTTCTAAACATGATAAGATAGCAAAGTGGAAGGCCATAAGTTTCTCAGGCCTAAAACTGTAAAACGAAGGGTTACATCATTCTAGCAGGTGTGCAAATGTCCTATACTGGGGATAAGATCACTGCTACTGTGACAGCGTGTAACGGACGGACGTGATCTATGAAGACTCCACCTTTGGCTTGACATCTTACCTCCATGATCTTGGTTCTTTGCTACTTTCTCTCTCCTCCCCACTCCCCTTGTCCCAGGCTGCTGTACAAGGCCATCGACGCCAACGATGAGAACAAGGGCCCCATCTACAACTACCGGGTGGAGATCTCCATCTTCTTCATCGTCTACATCATCATCATCGCCTTCTTCATGATGAACATCTTCGTGGGCTTTGTCATCATCACTTTCCGAGCCCAGGGGGAACAAGAGTACAAGAACTGCGAGCTCGATAAGAACCAGGTACCTGTTTCCCCTTTGCTAAGCAGCTGCTGTTCCCCCACCCAAAAATCCTTCTCATTCCTTTCCTTGCCCAGAGCCAGCTGAAGGGAAAGCAGGAGCAGACTGGGAAGAAGAAGAAGAGCTGGTTTTTATATGCTGATTTTCTCTACCTTTTAAGGAGTCTCAAAGCATTTTACAGTGGGGAAACCCACCCGGTTCACCAGATTAGCCTACACCGCTCATGTGGAGGAGTGGGGAATCAAACCCGGTTCTCCAGATCAGAGTCCCCACTCCTCCACATGAGCGGAGGAGGCTAATCTGGTGAACCAGGTGTATTTCACCACTCCAACACACGAAGCCAGCTGGGTGACCTTGGGCCAGTAACAGTTCTCTCAGCCCCACCTACCTCACAGGTGTCTGTTGTGGGGAGGGGAAGGTGATTGTAAGCCTTAAGTGGTAGTTCTGTCTGTCTGTCTGTCTATCTATCTGCATAGTGTAGTGGTTAAGAGCCGTGGTTTGGAGCGGTAGACTCTGATCTGGAGAACCGGGTTGGTTTCCCACTTCTCCACATGAAGCCAGCTGGGCGACTTTGGGTTAGTCACACTCTCTCAGCCTCACCTACCTCACAGGGTATCTGTTGTGGGGAGGGAAAGGCGATTGTAAGCCGATTTGATTCTTCCTTAAGTGGTAGAGGAAGTTGGCATATAAAAACCAACTCCTCTTCTTCTTTCCCTCCTGCTTCCCACAGCGGCAGTGCGTAGAGTACGCCCTGAAGGCCCAGCCGTTACGGCGCTACATCCCCAAGAACAGATACCAGTACAAGGTCTGGTACATGGTCAACTCCACGGGCTTTGAGTACATCATGTTCATTCTCATCCTGCTCAACACCATAGCGCTGGCTGTACAGGTGAGAGCGGGCAGCCGACGGCAGAAGGGGGCAGTGTCCGTGAAGGGGAGGGGCTGTGGCTCGGTGGCAGAGCATCTGCTTGGCACGCAGAAGGTCCCAGGTTCAATCCCCAGCATCTCCAGTTAAAGGGACTAGGCAGGTAGGTGATGTGAAAGACCCCTGCCTGAGACCCTGGAGAGCCGCTGTTGGTCTGAGTAGACAATACTGACCTTGATGGACCCAGGGTCTGAATCAATATAAGGCAGCTGGGTACCCAAGGTTAAGGCAGCTGGGTACCCAAGGTTGGGTGGGATGAAAAAATATATAAATGAACATATAATTTATTAGAAGCGCTATGTCAAGATTGAAATTATTTAAAAACATTAAAACAGCACAATGGCATTTCTTAAGGCTGATATCTATAACCACAGGCCAGATGCATTTCGGCCTATATGACCTTGCTCAGTGGTCTATTTGAAACCCATGTAAAACAAGCACACATTCACAGATATATATATACATATACAGACAATATAAAACAGACCAGGCCTGTAATAGGTTGTATAATATATTACCAGTTCACAAATACCTGGTAAGATTGTCTCAAATTTTTTATGCTGACTGTATATGTCTCCCATATAAGATGTGTGCAATTATCAACCTGGTAAAACAATATAATGGGCTTGCTCCTCTGATCCTGGAGAGAATAGGCATTCATCATGACTAGTATCCATTTTGACTAGTAGTCATGGATAACTCTATCCTCCATAAGAGCATACGGAAAGCCCTGCTGGATCAGACCAAGGCCGCTCAAGTCCAGCAATATGTTCACACAGAGACCCAACCAGGTGCCTCTAGGAAGCCCACAAACAAGACAGCTGCAGCAGAATTGTCCTGCCTGTGCTTCACAGCACCTAATATAATAAACATGCTCCTCTGATCCTGGAGAGAATAGGTCTGCATCATGACTAGTATCCATTTTTACCAGTAGCCATAATGAGTAGCACTACAGATGAAGAGCAGAAAGAGGCCTTCGTGTTAATGGCTCCAGTTTGCAGGACAGCAGAAGGGGGAGGAAACCGAGAGGATCCGGGGAGGCGAAATTTAGCTCTACTCGAGAGGCAGGGAGTTTGAGAGATGCTGATCCCCCTGATGTTCCTCTAAGTTATTATTGTTATCGTGTTTTTTTTTAATTCATTAAAACATTTCTGTCCTGCCTTTCTTCGTGGTTCAAGGCAGCTTACCAGAATTGCATCTCTCCTTTCCCGGCCTCCTCTCTCCCACCCCTCAGCACCACGAACAATCGATGCCCTTCAACTACGTTATGGACTTGCTCAACATGATCTTTACGGGACTCTTCACCGTCGAGATGGTGCTGAAAATCATCGCCTTCAAGCCCAAGGTTTGGGAGTTGGGGAGTTTTGATGAAGGGTTTTTTAAAAAATGGCTCCAGAGATTCTCCCCTCCGCAAACCACCTCTGAACATCTCTTGCCCTGACCTGGATGGCCCAGGCTACCCTGATCTTGTCATATCTCAGAAGCTAAGCAGGGTCGGCCCTGGTTAGTATTTGGATGGGAGACCAGCAAGGAAGTCCAGGGTTGCTGTGCAGAGGAAGGCAATGACAAATCACCTCTGAACGTCTCTTGCCCTGACCTGGATGGCCCAGGCTACCCTGATCTTGTCATATCTCAGAAGCTAAGCAGGATTGGCCCTGGTTAGTACTTGGATGGGAGACCAGCAAGGATATCTAGGGCTGCTGTGCAGAGGCAGGCAATGGCAAACCACCTCTGTTCATCTCTTGCCCTGAAAACCCTACAGGGCCACCATAAGACACCTGTGAGTTGACAGCACTTTATACACAATGGGATGTGAGCCAACAAGGGGCATGTTGGGCCCAAACAATCGCAGGGCTTTGTGGGTTAGAACAGGGGGCCTGTGGCAGCGCTGGAGCACCGGTGGCAATGCAGTCCCTGTGGGCACCATTCACATTAGGGGAACCCCATCCCATTTCCCTTCACGCTTACATCGCTGCTAAAAACGTCTGGTAAGAATCGTGTGGCGCGTATGCGAATGGTGTATCTGAGCCTTGCTCTGGCTGACCTTCCCATGGGTGGGCGGGGGGGTGGGGGACTCAATCTTAGCAAGACAGACCGAGAACCTAAAAGTTGAGCGGCAGATTTGTACAAAATACTGATATTGTTTATTACATAGCATACACCCAATTAAAAACACTAGGCCCCAAAATGAGGCTAATCAGTTAAAAGACTCCAACAAGATAATTGCTAATTTACAAACAGGGTTGATGATCATAAATATCTGTAAATGACCAGTGGACAACTAAACGTGTTTCAGCCTATGGGGCCTTTTTCAGTGGTCATACATACAATTCCATATTTTAGATACACGTCCTGAAATACGTACAAAGGTATGCTAAAAATAATTGCCTTCTATATAGCGTGGCCTGTTGTCACTTATTGGTTTAAAGTCTGGAATATTCACTATTTAAATTGGCTGACCCTGAGGTCTTGTAATGTATTTCCTATTTCATCAGGATGTGTCTATCCTCAATCAATGATAAAGCGTATTGGCCAATACACTAGTGTTTTTAATTGGATGTACACTATATCAAAGGAGCCCCGTGGCGCAGAGTGGTAAGCTGCAGTACTGCAGTCCAAGCTCTGCTCACGACCTGAGTTTCATCCCGACGGAAGTTGGTTTCAGGTAGCCGGCTCAAGGTTGACTCAACCTTCCATCCTTCCGAGGTTGGTAAAATGAGTACCCAGCTTGCTGGGGGTAAAGGGAAGATGACTGGGGAAGGCACTGGCAAACCACCCCGTAAACAAAGTCTGCCTAGGAAACGTCGGGATGTGACGTCACCCCATGGGTCAGGAATGACCCGGTGCTTGCACAGGGGACCTTTACCTTTTTACACTATATCAAAGCTTCTTAAACTGTGGGTCACGACCCCATATTTTATATACCTATATAGCCGGGGTGGCGTAAAAATTTCTCAGGCAAAAAGGGGTCACGAGTGGAAAAAGTTTAAGAAACCCTGCACTATATAATAAACAACATCAGTACTTTGTATAAATTTGCAGCTCAACTTTTAGGTTCTCTGGCTGAACTTCCCAGGCAGAAATGGTTGCAGGGGGAATTTTTTTGTTGGTCTCTTGCAGCACTACTTCGTCGATGCATGGAACACTTTTGATGCTCTGATCGTGGTAGGGAGTGTTGTGGACATCGCCGTCACAGAAGTGAATGTGAGTGATCCCCCCACATTTCAGGCTGTTCCAGACCTCAATGTTCTCTTGTTTGTTTCCTCACATTTCTATGATAGACCGGCCAGAAAGTCTGTAAATTTTCATAGAATCATAGAGTTGGAAGGGACCACCAGGGTCATCTAGTCCAACCCCCTGCACAATGCAAGAAATTTGCACTATCCTTCCCCCACACACCTCGTGACCCCCACTACATGCCCAGAAGATGGCCAAGATGCCCTCCCTCTCATCATCTGCTTAAGGCTATAGAATCAGCATTGCTGACAGATGGCCATCTAGCCTCTGCTTAAAAACCTCCAGGGAGGAGAGCTCACCATCTCACGAGGAAGCCTTTTCCACTGAGGAACCGCTCGAATTGTTAGATACGTTACATATGTTCCACACGTGTAAATTTGAATGTGTGATTTAAACCTCATATTTTCCCAGGTACCGGTCCCCAGTTTCATTTGTAAACTGGATGCACATTGGCTCTTTCTTATGCACAGATGTGTAGAGACACATGCAGCATATACATGTGTCGGCTGTAACACGTCAACAGGGCTAGTGCAACTCAAATATACCTCCACTACCATGAGGACTAGAAACACACTTTGCAAGAAAGATATCTAAATGTTGTGCCAGCTTCCATTTTCTGCTCCAAATTTTGGACGCGCGTGAGGCGTGAGATGAAACGCTCCTGCTTCGCGCAAAACATCTTTTGTCTTCCTGGATCCATCACTCTCCTTCACAACTGCCTTGTCTTTTTGTCTCTGTTTATCTGTCCGTGCATCCATTCTGTTCCCCCTCTCATTCATCTGTTTTCTGCCATTCTGCTGCTTCCCATTGGATATTTTGGCATGTGGCTTCCTCTCCACCATCTTCATTTTGTCGACGCCATTCCCTTCGTCCTGTCGCATTAGAACGGAGGACACGTTGGAGAGGTATTAGCCTTGTGTTTAATCCCAGAGATATTTGGGGGTGGGCTGTGGAAGGGTGACTGAGACCTGCTGAGTGGGGGCAACAAACAGGTTCATAAATGAGGGTGATGATATCTCTAGAAATGGAACTGCGGTTAGCTAAGCAATCCAGGATCAGAGGAGCATGTCTCTTATATTGGGTGCTGTGGAACGCAGGCAGGATAATGCTGCTGCAGTCGTCTTGCTTGTTGGCTTCCTAGAGGCACCTGGTTGGCCCCTGTGTGAACAGACTGCTGGACTTGATGGGCCTTGGTCTGATCCAGCACAGCCTTTCTTATGGAGGATGGTCTGTTGCAGCACTACTAGTCCAAATGGCTACTAGTCCAAATGGCTACTAGTCCAAATCCATGGCTACTAGTCCAAATGGATACTAGTCATGATGCATACCTATTCTCTCCAGGATCAGAGGAGCATGCCCATTATATTAGGTGCTGTGGAACGCAGGCAGGATAATGCTGCTGCAGTCGTCTTGTTTGGGGGCTTCCTAGAGGCACCTAGGAAAAGACCGTCATGATAGGAAAAGTTGAGGGCAGCAGGAAAAGAGGAAGACCCAACAAGAGATGGATTGACTCAATAAAGGAAGCCACAGCCTTCAATTTGCAAGATCTGAGCAAGGCTGTCAAAGATAGGACATTTTGGAGGACTTTCATTCATAGGGTCGCCATGAGTCGGAAGCGACTTGACAGCACTTAACACACACACACAGAGGCACCTGGTCGGCCTCTGTGTAAACAGACTGCTGGATTTGATGGGCCTTGGTCTCATCCACCAGGGCTTTCCTTATGTTCTTATGTTTTTATGCCATCTTGTGCTATGGGGTAAAGATAGTGAGCATGGAAGTTTCGGAAAGTGAGGGGGACCTACATGAGAAGGGAAATCCCATTTGCCCTACACTTTCTGTCTTCACTCCTCTTGTTGTGACTCCACCTTTCCTCCCCACTTCCTTTTCTCTCCCACCACTTGCTCTTTTCTCCCACCCTGGCTCACCTACTCACCCATCCATCTTTCTGCCTGCCCGCCCCGCTTTATGCCCCTCCTTCCCCCAGCTGGCTGTGTCTTCATTCCCCTTCTCTGCCCCTTTTCTCCCCACTCCCCTCAAACTACTTTTCATGGTGTCCCTGGGTGCCAAAGCGACCCCTTCCAATGAGAAAACTTCATTCTGTTCTGTTCTGTTCTGTTCTGTTCTGTTCTGTTCTGTTCTGTTCTGGGGAATCGGAAATAGGTTGTGATGTGTTCTGCCAAGCATTGGGCAAGCCAGCATGGTGTAGTGGTTAAGAGCGGCAGACACTAATCTGGAGAACCGGGTTTGATTCCCCGCTCCTCCATTCGAAGCCTGCTGGGTAGGGTTGCCAGGTGCCTGGTGGTGGCGGGCAAACCCCCGGTAATTCGCCCCTCTGCCGGTCAACCACCTGAGGGTCGGCGGGCAAACGTACATGCATGCGCTGTTGGCACGTGGCACTTCCGGTTTACAACCGGAAGTGCCGCCTTGCGAGGGGCCTTTTCCTCTTAGTTTGAGTGGTAAAGGGCCGCTTTACCGCTCAAACTAAGAGGAAAAGGCCCCTTGCAAGGCGGCACTTCCAGTTGTAAACCAGGAAAAAAACCCGCACCCACAGTCCCATAGCCTCCCGCCGGAGCAGAGGAGGGACCTGGGAAGACTACTGTTGGGTGACCTTGGGCCAGTCACAGTTCTCATCGAACTCTCCCAGCCCCACCCACCTCACAAGGTGTCTGTTGTGCATATGAACACATGACGCTGCCTTCTACTGAACCAGACCCTTGGTCCATCAAAGTCAGTATTGCCTACTCAGACTGGCAGCTGCTCTCCGGGGTCTCAGGCGGAGGTCATTCACATCACCTACCTGCCTAGTTCCTTTAACTGGAGACGCCGGGGATTGAACCCGGGACCTTCTGCATGCCAAGCAGATGCTCTACCACTGAGGAAGGGAAGGTGATTGTGAGCTGCTTTGAGACTCCTTAAAGGCAGAGAAAAGCGGAGCATAAAAACCAACTCTTCTTCTTCTGTATGCTTGGACAGAGGTGTATTGTGTGGGGCATGAGAATGAGGCATGATTGCGTGGGGAGGCCAGCATGGAACGTGGATCTGAAGGCGCCGTCTTCAGGTTGGCCCTGGACTTTAGGCAGCCTCGGCTTGGTGCACATCGTTTCCATGCCTCGGACTCTGCGCTTTCCTTTCTGCTGTTTCTTCCACATTACCCTGCCATGTGCTTCGCTCCCTCGGCCCCAGCTTGTGTTTTGCAGCATATGGCTGCAGAAAAAAAAAGGGGGAGAGTGGCATGGTTGCCTAGCAACCGCCTAGCACTTTCCCTGCTAATCTAGGACTAATAAAAATGCCTGCAACGGGGCAAAACAGGCAGCCGTGCACCTGGAAGAATGAGCGGTAGCCATATCCAACAACGGCCTGGTTGTTCCTCTCTCCAAAGCATGCATTTGGGCAGGGATGTCAAGCTCAATTATTATGAGGGTCGGATATGGCAAAAATGCCACTTGATCGGGCCGGGCCTCGCCACCCAAGATCGGGCGGGGTGGTGGTGGCTGCCTCAGTTGGCTCACAGGCCAGATAAGAGAAGAAGAAGAGTTGGTTTTCATATGCCGACTTTCTCTATCACTTAAGGAAGAATCAAACCGGCTTACAATCACCTTCCCTTCCCCTCCCCACAACAGACACCCTGTGAGGTAGGTGGGGCCGAGAGAGCTCTAAGA
This sequence comes from Euleptes europaea, assembly GCF_029931775.1. Classification (NCBI taxonomy): domain Eukaryota; kingdom Metazoa; phylum Chordata; class Lepidosauria; order Squamata; family Sphaerodactylidae; genus Euleptes; species Euleptes europaea. The sequence goes on along the minus strand of NC_079312.1, from coordinate 179,233,699 downwards.
GAACTGTGACTAGCCCAAGGTCACCCAGCGGGCTTCATGTGTAGGAGTGGGGAAGCCAACCGGATTCTCCAGATTAGCCTCCGCCGCTCACGTGGAGGGAGTGGGGAATCAAACCCCAAGGGGTCTAGACAAGGGGTGTCGAACTCAATTGCTATGAGGGTCAGATATGGCATAAACATCACTTGCTTGGGCCGGGCCATGCCTCGACAGCCCAGATCGAGCGGGGGGGGGGGGAGCTCTCTGGCCAGATAAGAGCTCTCAAGGGGCCGGATCCAGCCCGCAAGCCTTATTTCGACACCCCTGCATTTGAGGCACGGGATGTCATTTGCCTCATGAGTAGGCCCACCTGATTCCTCCCCGTACAGAGGCAGCATGCCTCCATTCCAGTACCTGTCACTCGGGAAAAGACGAATTGGGATCTCAGATGGGCTTGTTGCCCTGACCAGGATGGCTCATGCTAGCTTGATCTCGGAAGCTAAGCAGAGTTGGCCCTGGTTAGTACGTGGATGGGAGACCATCAAGGAACTCTAGGATCCTCTTGCATTGCTTATTAGATATCTCCTCCTATTGACTGCATTGATTTACGCTGTGTAACTCACCTGGGCCCTGCCCCTGGATGGCCCAGGCTAGCCTGATCTCGTCAGGTCTGAAGACTAAGCAGGGTCTTCCCTGGTTAGTACTTGGATGGGAGACCACCGAGGAAGTCCAGGGTTGCTATGCAGAGGCAGGCAACGGCAAACCACTATCTCTTGCCTTGACCTGGATGACCCAGGCTGGCCAGATCTCAGAAGCTAAGCAGGGTCGGCCCTGCTTAGGACTTGCATGGGAGACCACCGAGGAAGTCCAGGGTTGCCCAGGCCTAAGTGCCCGCTTGTTGAGGTTTCGTACGCGTGCTGACCCGCGTTCCTTCTCCGCAGAGCTCGGAGGACAGCTCCCGCATCTCCATCACCTTCTTCCGCCTCTTCCGCGTCATGCGCCTGGTGAAGCTGCTCAGCAAAGGGGAGGGCATCCGCACCCTCCTCTGGACCTTCATCAAGTCCTTCCAGGTCATCAGCTTTTCACGGGAGGTGTGGGGTGGAAAGGAAGGCGTGGGGGGATAGAGGCCCCTGGGCACGGTCTATCCAGGGCTCCACAAAAACCTGGAACCAGCCCTGTCTGCCTGCCTCCCTGCATTTCTCCATCCTCGTATGGGAAAGGCAAGAGCACTCATCAGCACGGTGCCTGAAAGCAATGTTTGGTAGGAAATCTGGGTTGAAGCCAGGGTTGCCAACTCCAGTTTGGGGGAATTTCTGGAGATCTGGGGGGTGGAGCCTTGAGAAGACAGGGTTTGGAGGGGGAGGGGTGTAATGCCGTGTTCTCCGTGATCTCTGTCATCTGGAGATCTGTTGTAACGCTGGGAGATCTCCAGGCCTCACCTGGAGGTTGGCAACCCTAGGCTGAACCCAGCCTATCCGTAGAGCAGATCCCTCCTTCCAAAGTCACTCTGTATCTGTTCCGCCTCCAGGCGCTGCCGTATGTCGCCCTTCTCATTGCCATGATCTTCTTCATCTATGCTGTCATCGGCATGCAGGTGAGTAGGGCCCAGCCCCACCCCAGACGCTTCGAGAAGCAGACTAAAGTACGCATGTTTCTGCCAACCGGTGATCGTCTGTACCAGGTGTATCAAACTCAATTGTCACAAGGGCTGGATATGACATAAATGCCACTTGGGCCATGCCTCACCAGCCCAGATCGAGGTTGAGGGGGTGGCTGCCTCGGCTGGTTTGCGGGCTGGGTAAGAGCTCTCAAGGCACCAGATCCGGCCCTCGGGCCGTATGTTTGACCTCCCTGGTCTATACTGTCTTGGCTTGCCACCATGTGGGAATACTCTTCCTTTAGGTGGTAGGGTAATTAGGTCATATTTGAGAGTGGCCATCAACAGACAGGATAGGATTTATGTTTTAGTTAGATCAGACTTTTATTATTTTTACCGTAAATGTTATGCATATTGTATTTACATGTTCAGGATAAGTGGAAGACCCAACAAGAGATGGATTGACTCTATAAAGGAAGCCACGGCCCTCAGTTTGCAAGACCTGAGCAAGGCTGTTAAAGATACCACGTTTTGGAGGATGTTGATTCATAGGGTCGCCAGGAGTCAGAATTGACAGCACTTAACACACACACACATTTACATGTTGCCATCCGCCCTGAGCCCGGTTTGCCAGGAAAGGGCGGGGTACAAATTGAATAAAATAAATTTCTGAAGAAGTTTTATACTTTTCAGCATCGGTGTTGCTAGAACTGTGCGCCATGATTGTGCAGGGCCCTGGGTAAACAGGGTGTTTTAAAAATGGAGGCATTCAGCCGTCTGACTTGTGCCGGCCAACTTGTGGCACTGAAGAGTTTTCTACCCCACACATGATACTCTAGTCTGAGTATCACATTTGTTTCTCTGCTTTGCAAATTGAACAGGAGGAGTGCGTGAGAAACATGCACATCTTGTCCATGGGTACCCGAAGCAGCGTCCTGCTATAGACCTAGCAGCGCCAGGTGTGTGGTTTTTTTTCCAGGCGAGCTGGAGAAGAGGGCTGAGTCATTTGCCCGTTTGCCTCTGAAATGTTTTCCCACCTCGGATCTCTTTGTTCCTTTGTGACCTGACCTGCAGAACCCGTTTCCTTGTCTTTCAGACCTTTGGGAAAGTGGCGCTGCAGGATAACACTCCGATCAACCGCAACAATAACTTCCAGACTTTTCCGCAGGCCGTGCTGCTGCTATTCAGGTATCCCCCCCCTCCTCTTCGTCCTCCTCTTTCCGCTTTAACTCTCTCTGGCAGAGAACCGCAGCTCTCGTATCAGCCGTCTTAGAGGCAGTCCCAAGGAAAATATAAATGGAACATGAAAAAAAAAAGATACGCTTTCTTAGAACCTGCTGACCTGAAGGGGAGAATTCAGGTGCTTTGTCCAGTAATAAATCACCTGAAGTCACCTCCGATGAAGCAGAATCACTCCAGCGTTCCAGAAGGGCACATTCTCTCCCTCCCTGCTTCCCACTACCTCCATATACTCAAATTTATGTCTGCCAAGTAAGATGAAAGCACCTCTTCATGGATGGGCTATTTTCCTTGCTTCCTACTCAGTTCAGCCTCAGCATAAATGAGAAACGAAAGCAAGCGAATGGTTTGTGATGCCACTCTACCACTTAAGGGAGGCTCAAACCGGCTTACAATCACCTTCCCTTTCCTCTCCCACAACAGACACCCTGTGAGGTAGGTGGGGCTGAGAGAGCTGTGACCCAGCCCAAGGTCACCCAGTTGGCTTCATGTGTAGGAGTGGGGAAACAAATCCAGCCCACCAGATTAGCACCCGCAGCTCATGTGGAGGAGTGGGGAGTCAAACCCGGCTCTCCAGATTAGACTCCTTGGGTGACTTTGGGCTAGTCACAGCTCTCTCAGCCCCACCTACCTCACAGGGTGTCTGTTGTGGGGAAGGGAAGGCGATTGTGAGCCGGTTTGATTCTCCCTTAAGTGATAGAGAAAGTCGGCATAGAAAAACCAACTCTTCTTCTTCTTCACCTTTACCGAAGCGGTTTACGGTTTAAGTCTTGCCTTCGAGTGGGCGTCCCCCGGACCATGGGATGCCCACTTGCGTAAGGGCGCGTCTGTCCCAGCTCTGTGGCCTGCCTTCACCTTGCTCCCCCCTCTCCAGGTGCGCCACAGGGGAAGCCTGGCAGGAGATCATGCTGGCCAGCTTGCCCGGCAAACGCTGCGATCCAGAGTCCGATTATGAGCCCGGGGAAGAGTTCACCTGCGGCAGCACCTTCGCCATCGTCTACTTCATCAGCTTCTTCATGCTCTGCGCCTTCCTGGTGAGTAGGGTTGCCAACCTCCAGGTGGTGTAAAGAAAAAAACAGCACACAGGCTCACCATAAATCACAAAGCCCTATAATCTATATCACAATGAATAATTCTTATTATGTTCTATCACCAATATTTACACATGTATTTACAGCATTCAAAACTGTGTGCAGACAGTGTGCATCATACGTACAAAAGGCTCTGATATAACCTAAAGCGAAGGAGACCAAGATATTAAAAGTTCCCGACAAATGGTGAAAGGTTGAAGGGAAGGTAATTGTAAGCCTTTGGGGTGGGGCTGTGGCTGAATGGCAGAGCACCCACTTGTCATGCAGAAGGTCCCAAGTTCAATCCCTGGCATGTCCAGTTGAAAGGACCTCCACCTGAGACCCTGGAGAGCCACTGCCGGTCAGAGTAGTCTGTAGTGACGATGGACTGATGGTCTGATTCAGTATAAGGCAGTTTCTGGTGTCTCTGAAGGTGCCACTGGTTTATTCAAGTTTTGTTCTCCCTGCCTGCCTGTGGTGGCCTGCTTGGAAGCGTCCATTGACCTCTGACCTGCTCTCTCTCTCTCTTGCATCTCTTCTAGATCATTAACCTCTTTGTCGCTGTCATCATGGACAATTTTGACTATCTAACCCGCGACTGGTCCATTCTGGGTCCCCACCATCTCGATGAGTTCAAGCGGATCTGGTCGGAATATGACCCAGCTGCCAAGTAAGAGACCACACTTCTTTTCCCTGCAGTCCTAGTCCCTACTAATAAATTCCAGATCCCCCTCCCCAATCAAAACACCTGCGTTAATTTGCGGAACTCACTGCCGCGTGATGTCGCGGTGACCACTGGTTCAGGTGGCTTTAAAATGGGGTTATGCAAATTCATGGATGCCCAACTGGAAACTTCACATTCAGAGGCCGTGTCCACTGCTGAGGGACAATTGTGGGGGGGGGGGTCACATCTGTGGTTCTTCTGGAGTTTCTGGTACAATACTGTGAGGGAAAAGGATCGTGGACTAGATAGACTGTTGGCCTTCTCCAGTAGGGCTTTTTCTTCTGTTCATAAATCATCATCGCGTTTATAATTAGAAAGTGCTTCAAGGGCTAGCTACTGTACAAGGATTCTACTGTACAAGGATTCATATACTGGGGATAGCAGGTATACCTGGGCCCTCCTGCAGTCTTGGCACTTTCCACCAGGGGCAGCAGTGAGAAGGCTTCCAATTTTCCTGTCCTTAGTAGTCTGTTGTTAAAAAGGTAAAGGTCCCCTGTGCAAGCACCGGGTCATTTCTGACCCATGGGGTGACGTCACATCTCGACATTTCCTAGGCAGACTTTGTTTACGGGGTGGTTTGCCAGTGCCTTCCCCAGTCGTCTTCCCTTTACCCCCAGCAAGCTGGGTACTCATTTCACCGACCTCGGAAGGATGGAAGGCTGAGTCAACCTTGAGCCGGCTACCTGAAACCGACTTCTGTCGGGATCGAACTCAGGTCGTGAGCAGAGCTTTTGACTGCAGTACTGCAGCTTACCACTCTGCACCATGGGGCTCCGATAGTCTGTTGTTACCATGGCCAAAATCCAAGATTCTGCCACTTGAGGCGTCAGAGAGACATTGACCCTGACCCTCTGACAAAGGATGTCTTTGTGAAACGAATGTCTTTTCTAGATGATGCCATTACAATCCCAGTTTGCATCTCTTGTAGCCCTAGCAGGGGGAGCCGCATCTGTGCCACAGCTCCCCCACCCCCTTGAAATGCCCTCATTTTGTTCCTTCAGGGGTCGCATCAAGCACCTCGATGTGGTGGCCCTGCTACGCCGGATACAGCCACCCTTGGGTTTCGGGAAGCTCTGCCCCCACCGTGTAGCTTGCAAGGTAATCCTCTGTCTGTTTGGATGTGAGTCCTAGATTCTCTCTTGCGGTCTGAATAGCCTTGATTAGCCTGAGCTCTTTAGAGCTTGGAAGCTAAGTTGGTCTCTTGCCTTGACCTGGATGGTGCAGGATAGCCTGTTCTCCTCAGATCTCAGAAGTTAATTAGGGTTGGCCCTAGTTAGGACTTGGATGGGAGACCACCAGGGAATACCAGGGTCACTATGCAGAGGCAGGCAATAGCAAACCACCTTCATTCATCTCTTGCCTTGAAAACCCTTTGAGGGGTCGCCATAAGTTGGCTGTGACCCAACAGGAGGATAATAGGGTTTGTGGTCAGGGTGACGAAGGACCGCGGTAAGGAAGGGCCTGGGAGTGGGCCAGGATTCTTGGATTCATTTCTGTGTCTCTGCAGAGGTTGGTAGCGATGAACATGCCCCTGAACTCCGATGGGACGGTCACCTTCAACGCCACCCTCTTTGCTCTGGTGCGGACGTCCCTCAAGATCAAGACGGATGGTGAGCTGCAAAAAGGTGCTAAAGGCACCATATTCTGGGGTTCCACAAACCCGTTTGCCCGGTGGCAACTGCCCTTCCAACTTCTAGAGAACATACCTGCCCTGTTTGGCATGCCCAGGAGATCCATTCCTCGGAGGAAAGGGACACAGGAGAGGGAGACTGCTTAAGTTGGTGTGCCAGAAAATGTCCTGCTGCATTGTAACACAAAAGAAAAAAAATGGGACATGTAGTACCTCAGGAGGAGGTGCTGATGTCCATCCCTACTGACCACTTGGGTACCGCCATGGCTCTGAGGTTCAGGGCAGGGGTTGGATGCAGAGTGTGGGAACGTGCCTAGAGACAGAAATGTCACAGCAACCCGCATCCCTTGGTTTCCAGGTTGATTTGGGAAATCCATCGATCTTGGGGGGTCCAGTGGGCAAGGCTGGCCCTGTCCCCAGCCCAAAAAAATATATACGGGGGGGGGGGTGGTACAATATGGCAGGTAGGGCTGGCCACAATTGGCGGTGCATGCTGCAAATTTGATAGCATAAAGGCACCATTGTGGATGCTAGACCTGTGGAAGGGGAAGAGCTTTCTTCCTTCCATCAGAGCCAGCTCAGGCTAGGGAAGTGTCCCTCGTGCCCTCCACCCATGCTGTCCACTTCCTCCCTTCCCCCACAAGATCTAGTCTGCAGTCTGCACTTTTTGTGAAGGCTGGCTTAGATCCTGCTGAGGCTGCATGCTCCTGCCGCCACCTCCCGCCACATAGCAGCTGCCCACTGGTTGGCACTCCAAGTGGCTGCTTGGGTCGCTCGGGATTAGGGTCACCATCCTCAGGTGAGGCCTGGAGATCTCTTGGAATTTCAACTGGTCTCTGGACTACAGAGATCAGTTCCCCTGGAGAAAATGGCTGCTTTGGAGGGTGGACTCTATAGCATTCTATCCGGTCGAGGCTCCTCCCCTTCCCAAACCCTCCCCTCTCCAGGCTTCACCTCCAAATCTCTAGGAATTTCCCAAATGTGGTGGGAATCTTTTGTTGTCCCCCCTTCTAGTTTGTTGTGCATGGCCCTCTCTGCCTGCTTCACTTACCAAAAAGCAACCCATAGAGATCTGGCTAGAAAAGGACCTTTCATACAGAGAAACATTCTTACACAGTCATTCTTAAACATCATTCAAGCCATATGAGCAGTAAACCATTCAGTTTTATTGAACTTACAAAAAGAATATGAAGCAAAGGAGAAAGCAATATTTAACATATATGACAGTACTTAACAAACGTACATATTGACAGACAACAGATACAGAGGCCCCTGGGTCACTTCCAGAGAGAGAGACAGAGATGGCAACCATTCAAAGGGTCTGTGGTCTCTCAGTGGAAGGACGAAGGACTGAGGATTTGGGTCAGCCTTTTATGGAGGAGAGGGTCTCAAACAGACCCCTCCCTGTCACATTCTTAGGAAATGGGTTTTCACAAATCATGACTAAAATTGTTTAGAAATATCTTGTTCCATAATAATTCTTTCAGTATCCGGGTCTGCTATCTGATTGTCCTGTCCATCAATGTTCCAAAACAATCTCCTCCTAGAGTGGGCAGACAATTTGCCGCCTGCTTGAACGGCCTTGATTTGGAGCATGCAATGTGCTTTGGGTGACTAGCTCCTGTGCCCTTTAGGGTCAAGAGCCTAATTGGAGCTGATGTAAGCTAAAAGGGCTGTTTTCTGAAAGTCAGGTTTTTGTGTGGTATGCAGGTGGTCATTTCCAACCCAAACTCATTTAATATAAATTAATGATATATATTGAACATGAACTAATGTTCAATACTTAAAATTCTCGCGACACCAACCCAGAGTTGGCAACTCTATGTGGCCAGTGAAGTGGATCTACTTCCTGCTGGAGGGGTTATTTGTGACCATACACAACGGCTATTGAACCATGCTATAGTGCGTTACTATTGTATATCCCAGAGCTAACGTCTGCTAGAAATGAGATCTAGATTAGAGCAGTGCTCTTCCGGTAATACCCCCCACCCCCGGAAACAGCCTTTGGGCTTTTCTGCATTCTCTTTTTCCTCGTCTCTAAGTTCCTGTTTCTTTGGTGTTTTTTTTTTAAAGTTCTGCACGTCTTTTGCTCCCTCTAGTGGTCGATTCGATATCACACCCGTTTTTATCAAGAGTAGAAAACTGCTGTTTAAATCAGCAGGGAAACAAGCTAGATTTAATCTTCTGCTATATCGAATTGACCCCTATTGGGAAAAAGGCATGTGTGGAACTTTAAAAAACAACACGAGGAAACAGGAACTTTGAGACGAGAATGCGGAAAAGGCCTTTGTCTTTCTCCCTAGAGGTTTTAGACTGTGAACCTAGCTGTTCGGTCCCAAAATCGTCGCTTCTTTCTCATTATTCTCCTGACTCCATCTCGTTCTTCTTTGACTTGGGACCCCACCCCTCCTGTTCCACAGCTCTTTGCCTCGATGCCCCTCCCCAGGCAGGCCCTGCAGCAGCTCCATAATGGAGGCATCCGGAAAATCACCTCTTTTTTTGTCCTTCTGCCCCTCTCCTATAGGAGAACTGGAGGTGGCCAATAAGGAGCTCCGCTCTGTCATCAAAAAGATCTGGAAGCGGACCAAGCCCAAACTCCTGAACGAGGTGATCCCGCCACCAGAAGGTCAGTGCATCTTTCTTCTAGCAGTGGGGCGCCATGCCCTTCCCAGTCAGAGAAACTGAACCCGGATATCTGGGCTTCCGGCCCGGCACCTGTTCTCGGCCCCGTTTTGTAATTATCTTACATAATTACAAAGTCTGGAGAAGAGGAGGTTGAGGGGGGACACGAGGGGGGACAGGATTGCTCTCTTTAAGTATATGAAGGGCTGTCACTTAGAGGAGGGCAGGGAGCCATTCCTGTTGGCAGCAGAGGAGATGACTCGCGATAATGGGTTTAAATTGCAGGAGGAGAGGTACCAACTGGATATTAGGAAAACATTTTTTACAGTAAGAGTTGTTTGACAGTAGAATAGGCTACCTAGGGAGGTGGTGAGCTCCCCCTCACTGGCAGTCTTTAAGCCAGCCCAGATTGAGACTGGGGGGTAGGGACATGGCTGCCTCGACTGGCTTGCTGGCCGGATAAGAGCTCTCAAGAGGCCGGATCCGGCCCTCAGGCCTTATGTTTGACACCCCTGGCCTAGACAACTATGGCTCCTTCAAGATGACCACAATGACTGGCCTGGTCTTCCCGGTGCCACCGCGCTGTTAGCCTTTTCAAAGCGAGTGCGCCCGTTCCATGAGGCTGTGCGGCACTGCCGTTGAAATAAGCACATATCCCGTCCCTATCTTCCATTTCCATCTCCCTCGACAGAGGAAGAGGTCACCGTTGGGAAATTCTACGCCACGTTCCTGATCCAGGATTATTTCCGGAAGTTCCGGAAGCGGAAGGAGAGGGGGCTGCTGGGGCCAGACGGGCCCCCGAGCAACTCTTCCGCTCTGCAGGTGCGTCACCCCCAACCCGACATGGGCTTCCTAGCTGAGCTGGTGATCGGGGAAAGCAGTGGGAATACCAGGCCGGCTGACCCTGTTGCTCGGGCCTCTTTCTCCCACGCAGGCAGGACTGAAAAGCTTGCAAGACCTGGGGCCCGAAATCCGCCGGGCCATGTCCTGCGACCTGGAAGAGGAGGAGGAGGAGGAAGCAGATGAGACTGTGTGTGAAGAGGAGACTGTGACCTACAAGGCAAGCGTTTGTCTTAGTTCTCAGGGCCATAATCTGTGTGAAGCTGAGTTGGGGTCTTGTATCTTTTCCCCTCTGCAAGCAAAAATCACCAGCTGAGACAGGGTTAAGTGGAGCGCAGTGGTTAGAGTACCGGATTAAGATCTGGGAGACTGGGGTTCAAATCCTGACTCGGCCACAAAACTAACTGGGAGGTCTTGGACTAGTCATGCTCTCTTGAGCTAACCTCAACGACAGGCTTGTTGTGAGACCAGAACGCGGGGGCTACAACGTACCCATCCATAATCTCCTTGGAGGAAAGATGGAAGAAATCAAGAGGAAGGTGGACAGAACCTTATGGTCAATGTACCTCTTTTAATTTTGCTGAACTTAGAGACCTACAAGATTTTTGGGGTGTGAGCTTTCATGAGCCAAAGCTCCCTTTGTCAGAGGCAAATGAGAATGAAAATCCACCAAGTGTGGTGTAGTGGATAAGAGAAGTGGTTTGGAGCGGTGGACTCTGATCTGGAGTACCGGGTTCGATTCCCCACTCCTCCACATGAATGGCGGAGGCTAATCTGGTAAACTGGATTTGTTTCCCCACTCCTCCACATGAAGCCAGCTGGGTGACCTTGGGCTAGTCACACTCTCTCAGCTCCACCTACCTCACAGGGTGTCTGTTGTGGGAAGGGGAAGGGAAGGTGATTGTAAGCCGGTTTGATTCTTCCTTAAGTGGTAGAGAAAGTCGGCATATGAAAACCAACTCTTCTTCTTCACCATCCAGATCAGAGGGGTGATTATAGAAGGATGTAAGAGTTGATGGATCTTCATTCTCATTTGTATCTGATGAAGGGAGCTTTTTGTCTATCTATCTATCTATCTATCTATCTATCTATCTATCTACCTACCTACCTTTCTGGTATCCATCTTTCTTTCTATTGTCTGTCTGTCCTTCTGTCTATCTATCTACCTTCCCTCCCTGGCAATGAAGGGCTCGGGGCGGCCCAGAACATAGTGTACAATTTAAAACATACACATATTATGGTTAAAATAATTTGACATCTTAGCATTCTAATGGTGCCCTTAATAGGTCCTTGCAGGTTATTTGGGCTGTGTAACCGTGGTCTTGGTATTTTCTTTCCTGACGTTTCGCCAGCAGCTATGGCAGGCATCTTCAGAGGAGTAACTCCTCTGAAGATGCCTGCCACAGCTGCTGGCGAAACGTCAGGAAAGAAAATACCAAGACCACGGTTACACCAGCCCAAATAACCTGCAAGAACCAATGAACTCTGATTGTGAAAGCCTTCGACAATATTTTGAGTGCCCTTAATAGTTCCAGTGGTGAGTGTGAATCAAGGTTTAGGGTAGGCAGAACTAATAATATAACTAGGAAGGCAGAGTAGGGGAGAAAAGGAAGAGGAGGGGGAGGGGAGGGAGTAAGGGGGCAGGGGAGGGCATCTAAGATGGAAAGCTGTTGCTGCCCTCAACCATAGACCTGGCGGAACATCTAAGTCTTGTGGGCCCTGCGGAATTGCATCAGATCCCGCAGGGCCTGAGAGACTGGTCTCTTTGGCTGTTTATTTAGCAACATGTTCCAGGCTGAAGTGCCTTGCTTTTTTTTTTTTTTGAGTTCTTCACGCTGAACCATCATTCCAGAAGTCACTGCGAAGCTGGCACATGCCTGCTTCGTATTTCTTAAGAGCGCCTTTAATGCGACCTTTTTTATTTGCTCTGTCCCCACCTTGAAGCATTCACTCAAGGAAGCATGAAGAATCACAGCCGCGGGTTAGCTATGCAAACGACGATTTCTAATGGCTACGCAAACGAAGTAATGAAGGAGCAGGCCAGTGGGGGTGGAATTTGTTTGACTTTCTCCTCTTGCATTGGGACCGTGAACAGGCATTTTAAAGGTTGGATTTAAAAAAGGAGCTTTGAGCGAGCATCAAAATCGACCCTCCATAAATGGTCTTTGACTCTCGAAAGCTTATACTCTGAAAATCTTGCTGGTCTCTAAGGTGTGACCAGACTCGAATCTAGCTCTTCTATTGCAGATCAATGTTGCTACCCTCTGGAACTATCTTTATTTAACTTGGTTACTTTAATTGGTTCAAAAAGACGAATGCTGAATAGTGTCAGAACAATGTTCTCTTCTCAGTGACGGTGGCAGAGCTGCGAACCGTATCTAACGCACCGTAGTTTTCTAAAAAAAAAATAGTGTGATTTTACATAGAAATGGGAAGGTAATGTATTATTTTCAAGCCAGGCAAGCCCTGATTTCTTCCCCTGTTCCTTAAACTCGCCTCTTAGACAACGCAGTGCGATAATGCGAATCGGAAAAGGTTGCTTCTTGCCAGTACCCGCCCTGCTTCTTCATGCCTGCTGTTCCGTGCTCAGAATGGAGCGGGCCGCTAGTGAGCTGCCGGGGGAGCAGATGCGTGTGCAATATGTTGCTGCGTGTTGCTGAAGAGGAAAGGCTGGAAGGCTGGTTGCGAGATATTGGGGTGGGGGGAAGGGAAGGAGAACGGTCTGAAGGCCCCTAGTGTGCTTCTAGCTTGTCAAGGGGAGACATGATAGAGGTCTATAAAATTATGCATGGTGTGGAGAGAGTGGACAGGGAGAAGCTTTTCTCCCTCTCTCGTAATACCAGAATGCGGGGTCATCTGCTGAAACTGGAGGGTGAGAGATTCAAAACAGATAAAAGGAAGTAGTTCTTCGCACAACGCAGAGTTAAATTGTGGAACTCCCTGCCCCAGGATGTGGTGATGGCTGCCAACTTGGAAGGCTTGAAGAGGGGAGTGGACAAGTTCATGGAGGAGAGGGCTATCCATGGCTACTAGTCCAAATGGACAACAGTCATGATGCACACCTGTTCTCTCCAGGGATGAGCATGCCTATTATATTAGGTGCTTTGAAACACAGGAAGGACAATGCTGCTGCAGTCATCTTGTTTGTGGGTCGGCCCCTGTGGGAACAGACTGCTGCACTTGATGGGCCTGGGTCTGATCCAGCAGGGCCTTTCTTATGTTCTTAAGGCTGTCTGTCTCCAGAAGGGGGAGAAGTCAGGCATTTGGACGGGGGGCAAGACCTGTAAAGCCCCCACTACCCTGACTGTGGCACCCTTCTTTGGGAAACGGTAGTGAGAGAGAATTATCCGGCTTTCACGCCCTTCCTTGTCCAGATTGGGAGGGAGCTGCTATTGCATACTTCTTGCTCGTGATTTCCCCCAATCTTAGGCCATTTATACATGGCTGTTTCCTCGCAGCCACCCCACCGACCACTTCAGGGCTTTGCTTTGATGACGCATGCATTTTTGGACCATTAGAGGTCGCCTCGCTCTCCCCACATGTTTCCGCACGTTTTCCGGAATCGTGTTTAGCCGACATCCAGGAAACGGGGGCAAAACTCGCAGAAACGCGCTGGGAGAGCGAGTCGACCTCTGACAGTTGGAAAATGCAGGCATAATCAAAGCATAGCCCCAGAGTGGTCGGCGGGGTGACTGTGAGGAAACAGCCATGCATCAACGGCCTTAGAGTCGGCGCTGTGTCCAGTCAATGGCCAGCCTCTAGGAGATGTGACAATGCAAGCTCAACTCCCTAGTCCTTATTGCAGGGCTTCTGAGTGTGGCTACTTGGCACTGAACGAACAACACTTTGCAAGTGTTCATAAAACGGGGAAACAACCCCCTCCCCCCCCCGGTGCTGTTTTGCCCTGACCTGGATGGCCCAGGCTGGCCCAATCTTGTCAGATTTCAGAAGCTAAACAGAGTCGGCCCTGGCTACCTTTTGGATGGGAGACAGCCAAGGAAGTCCAGGGTTGCTCTGCAGAGGCAGGCACTGGCAAACCACCTCTGAGAGTCTCTTGCCTTGAAAACCATTGGGTTGCCATAAGTCAGCTGCGACCTGACGGCAGTTTACACACACACAGGAATCCTTGCTGTTAGAGTCAAACATTATCAAATCTTGTAATCTGTTGACTGATTGAAAGTTTTTCTCATACTTGTAATCTGCCTTGGGTGAGACAGGCCGATTAATAATGATGGTAATGCACTTCAGCTACTTGTTCCAGTGCACAACTCAAGACGCTTGGAAAAGGGAAGGTGCAGCTGAGATGCCGAAAAGAAGGTTTCAGCCATTTCCTCTTACTTTGACCTGTTTTGCCTAGGCTGGCCCAATCTCATCAGATTGTGGAAGCTAAGCAGGGTCAGCCCTTGTTAGTACTTGGATGGGAGACCACCAAGGAAGTCCAGGGTTGATACCCAGAGGCAAGCAATGGCAAACCACCTCTGTTCGTCTCTTGTCTCGAAAACCCTACAGGGTTGCCATAAGTCAGCTGTGACTTGATGGCACTTTACACACACACACAGCGCTGTTTTGGTGCAGGAAAACAGCCTTGCGGGGGAGGCAAGTACCTTTCCTCTCCCTGTGGTAGTGTTATGAGCCCAAACGGGCTGTCCTTTTTAAAAGAAAAAGTCACTCCCCGCAGTTGCTATGGGCTTTGGGGAACTTTAGTGGAGTCCAAGGAACTTGTGCCCAAATCTTTAAACACCCTTATGTCTAGTTTGGTTCATAGAGGAAGAAGAAGGGTTGGTTTTTATACCCCACTTTTCTCTACCTTTAAGGAGCCTCAAAGCGGCTTACAATCGCCTTCCCTTCCCCACAACAGGCACCTTGTGAAGTAGATGGGGCTGAGAGAGTTCGGAGAGCTGTGACTAGCCCAAGGTCACCCAGCAGGCTTCATGTGAAAGAGTGGGGAAACCAACCCAGTTCATCAGATTAGAGTCTGCCGCTCATAGGGAGGAGGGGGGAATCAAACCCGGTTCTCCAGATTAGAGTCCACCGCTCTTAACCACTACACCACGCTGCCTCTCTCCAGGAGGATGAGCACTTTGCAACAGGGGCTGATGCTTTGGAGCAAGTTGAGCCCATGGGTCCCGTCCGAAGTCCCTGGGGCGGGTTGGCAACAGGCGAAGGCTCACCTTGCTCTTGGCCATCAGTGGCTCTCTGGGGCCGCAGCCCTTCCGGAACTTATCCCAGTAAGTTCAAGGGGCCAGTCCGCTTGCGAGCCGCGTCTGCTTCCTCTCTTCCTCCAGAGCTCCGAAGCCCTGTACAGCAGTGCTCCTGACGGTGACCGCCAGGCCTCGGCTCCGGCGGCGGTGCTGGACCAGGAAAACAAGACTTTGGTGAATGGCCTCATGGGCTCCCGCGACCCCTCCAGCGCCAGCCTTTCCCACACGGCCAATGGGCCGACCCCTTATGAGGAAAATGCCAGTGGCAACGAGGAACCTGCCGAGCTGCCTGACCTCCCCTCTCGCCGCAGGATGAGCAGGTGTGGAACGTGGGAAGGGAAGGATGGCGGAGGCGGGTGTAGAAACGGAGCCCCTAGAATCATAGAGTTGGAAGGGACCACCAGGGTCATCTAGTCCAACCCCCTGCACAAAGCAGGAAATTCACAGCTACCTCCCCCCACCCGCCCCCAGTGACCATTCACGCTCAGAAGATGGCAGAAAAAATCCTCCAGGATCCCTGGCCAATCTGGCCTGGAGGAAAATTGCTTCCTGAGAAGACTGAGAGGGGATATGATAACCATCTTCAAGTACTTGAAGGGTTGTCATAGAGAGGAGGGCGCCGAGTTGTTTTCTGTTGCCCCAGAAGGTCGGACCGGAACCAACGGGTTGAAATTAAATGAAAAGAGTTTCCGTCTAGACATTAGGAATAACTTTCTGACAGTTAGAGCAGTTCTTCAGTGGAACAGGCTTCCTCGGGAGGTGGTGGGCTCTCCTTCCTTGGAGGTTTTTAAGCAGAGGTTAGATGGCCATCTGTCATCAATGCTGATTCTGTGACCTTAAGCAGATGATGAAAAGGAGGGCATCCTGGCCATCTTCTGGGCATGGAGTAAGGGTCAGTGGGGGTGTGGGGGGAGGTAGTTGTGAATTTCCTGCATTGTGCAGGGGGTTGGACTAGATGACTTTGGTGGTCCCTTCTAACTCTATGATTCTATGATTCTGTGATCCCAAAGTGGCCATTGGCACTACCCAGGGCATGCAAGAAAGGGCCACGAGAGCCAAACGCTGACGCCACCTCTCCTGCCCTCCCTCTCATGATCTGCCTACGTCACAGAATCAGCATTGCTGACAGATGGCCATCTAGCCTCTGCTTGAAAACCTCCAAGGAAGGAGAGCCCGCCACCTCCCGAGGAAGCCTGTTCCTGTTTCCTTCCTGTTAACACCCCTGAGCGGTTCTGGGTTGGGACCAGGAGACTCACCAATAATAGCAACAACAAAAAAGCTTTATCGAGTACAAAATTAAGCAAAAAGGTTTAAAAAGTTGCAGGTCAGTGGCAGAATACAACAAGAAAATAAGAAATCTTTCTATCTAAATACTTACTGAAATATGTTATATAGCATACCTGGTAATTAAGGCATATGGATTCTTAAGCAAAGCAGTAATCTAAGTAGGTGGGTAGAGGAGAGGGTGAACTAACTTCTGGATACTCAAACTTTGGGGGAGCTAGCCAGTGACAGGTGACATCTAGCATCCAATCACAGGGGTGTCTAGCTGGAATTTTCTGGGTGATACGGGCCGGTCCAACCTGGTTCTGTATTCCCAGGAGAAGATGAGCAAGTCCCCCCTGCCATCTCATAGAATCATAGAGTTGGAAGGGGGCATACAGGCCATCTAGTCTAACCCCCTGCTCAATGCAGGATCAGCCTAGAGCATCCCTGACAAGTGATTGTCCAGCCTATTTAAAGACTGCCAGTGAAGGGGAGCTCACCACCTCCCTGGGTAGCTGATTCCACTGTCAAACTCTCAATGTAAAAAATCTTTTCCTAATATCCAGCTGGTACCTTTCCTCCCATAATTTAAACCCATTATTGCGAGTCCTATCCTCTGCTGCCAACAGGAACAGCTCCCTGCCCTCCTCTAAGTGACAGCCCTTCAACCTCCTCTTCTCCAGACTAAACATTCCCAACTCCCTCAGCCTTTCCTTATAAGGCTTGGTCTCCAGGCCCCTGATCATGCTTGTCACTCTCCTCTGCTCCCGCTTGATTCTGTCCACATCCTTTCTGAAGCGAGGCCTCCAGAACTGCACACAATACTCCAGGTGCGGCCTGGCCAATGCAGTGTACGGCAGAACTATGACATCTTGCAATTTGGATGTTATGCCTCTGTCGATGCACCCCAAGATCGCATTAGCTTTTTTTGTCGCTGCATCACACTGGCTGCTCATATTTAACTTATGGTCCACCCGTAACCCAATATCTTGTTCACACACACTGCTGCTGCTGCTGCGAAGAGTTAGTTTTTATACGCCGACTTTCTCTACCACTTAAGGGAGACTCAAACCGGCTTACAATCACCTTCCCTTCCCCTCCCCACAACAGACACCCTGTGAGGTGGGTGGGGCTGAGAGAGCGTGACTAGCCCAAGGTCACCCAGCTGGCTTTGTGTGTAGGAGCGGTGAAATCAATCCAGTTCACCAGATTAGCCTCCGCTGCTCACGTGGAGGAGTGGGGAATCGAACCCGGTTCTCCAGATCAGAATCCACCGCTCCAGACCACCACTCTTAACCACCACACCACACTGGCTTCCAGGCTCTAGGAATCCCCATCCAGTATGCATGTCCCTCATTTCTGTTACCCAGTTGTAAGAATCTCCTTACTCCTTACTCATCTGGATCTCATGAGACAATTAGCTGGAGCCTGGGAAAAGAGACCTTGATGACATGGCCCACTGATAACACACCTCCAGTTTTGAGAAACCCTGGGCCTCATGATGGAAAACTACAGGCCGGCCGGCTAGAGAGAACAAAAATGGATTTCAAAGAGACAAGCTGGAGTCTGTCTCGACAAGGGGGTTGAGAGGGGTGCGGCGGGGTGTTGAGGGTGGAAGCCAGGATTCTGGGGTTCCTGACAGCCATGTGGGTCTCTCCAGACATAGCTCCGATGGCGGCTGCAACCCACCAACAGTGCAGGAAGAAGCCACGCGTGCAGAAGACTACGGAGAGGACACTTCAGCCGAGCAAGGATACTATAGTCGAGAGGAGGATTCCGAGAGCTTGGCCTCCCATGACAGGTAAGAACTTGGACACAGTACCTGAGCTGTAGAGTAGGTTCAATGTCCCAGTTGCATGTGTATGTGCCAGCAAGTTGCAACTGACTTATGGCGGCCACAGCAAGTGAGAAGCAGAGGCAGTTTGCCGTTGCCTTCCTCTGCAGAGCCTTCCTTGGTGGTCTCCCATCCAAGTACCAACCCTGCTTAGCTTCCAAATTATGGCGACTCCAGCAACGGGTTTTCAAGGCAAGGGGGAAGCAGAGGTGGTTTGCCATTGCCTTCCTCCGCAGAGCCTTGTAGAGGATGGTCCCTAGTTGTTTTCTGTTCCCCCAGAAGGTCGGACCAGAACCAACAGGTTGGAATTTAATCAAAAAAGTTTCCATGTAGACATTAGGAAGGACTTTCTGACAGTTGGAGCGATTCCTCAGTGGAACAGGCTTCCTCGGGAGGTGGTGAGCTCTCCTTCCCCGGAGGTTTTTAAGCAGAGGCTAGATGGCCATCTTTCAGCAATGCTGATTCTATGACCTTAGGCAGATCACGAGAGGGAGGGCATCTTGGCCATCTTCTGGGCATGGAGT
The DNA here is from genome assembly GCF_029931775.1 of Euleptes europaea. Lineage (NCBI taxonomy): Eukaryota > Metazoa > Chordata > Lepidosauria > Squamata > Sphaerodactylidae > Euleptes > Euleptes europaea. The sequence goes on along the minus strand of NC_079312.1, from coordinate 179,215,176 downwards.
AGGGGTCGCTGGGGGTGTGTGGGGGAGGTAGTTGTGAAATTCCTGCATTGTGCAGGGGTTGGACTAGATGACCCTGGTGGTCCCTTCCAACTCTATGATTCTATGATAAAATGAATAACGGTATCTCTCTCCCATGCAGGCAGCCCAGCCTGAACAACCCTCGGCCCCGCAGCCGTCACTGGGACAACGGCTACGGTGGATCGTTGCCCCTCCCCTCCCGGCACGGCAACAGCGGGCTCACCAACGGACTCCCGGAGAGCAGGCAAACCAAGCGCAGGCGCCTCTTGCCCGCCACCCCCACAGGTTGGAACCACAGGGGTTCCTGTTCTCTGGGTGAGATGGGAGGGACTGGCGGGATCTGTCAGGTTAAAGGCAACGTATACAAGCAGCAAGACCGAGGGGTAAAGCTTTCCTGGACTGTACCACTTTATGCCATAGGCTTGCATGATTGGAAGGCACCACCGCCACAGAGAAATACGCCTTGCGTGTAGAGTATACGTGGTGGGATGTGCTGTTAAATCACAGCTGACTTATGGCGACCCCATAGGGTTTTAAAGGCAAGAGACGTTCAGAGTTGATTAGGCATTGCCTGCTTCTGCATAGCTAGTCACAGTTCTCTCCGAACTCTCTCAGCCCCACCTACTTTATAAGGTGCCTGTTGTGGGGAGGGGAGGGGGGAAGGTGATTGTAAGCCAGTTTGAGACTCCTTACAGGTAGAGAAAAGTGGGGTATAAAAACCAACTATTATTATTATTATTACTATTATTAAGAATCTGATAAGCTGCTAAGATAGTTCTTGGTCTGGGTTCCATTAGAAGGCTCACCAGCAAAACAGGCCCAAGTCTCTCCAAAGAAGATAGGAGTTGAAGTTGCAAAATAAGAGTGACTCAGCTGTTTGGAGGGGAGGGGCTCTGTAGGGTCTTCTCCTTCCCTTGCCCCCCCTCCCACTCTCACGCTACTTTTCCTCAAAGCTGCAGTATGTCCTAAATCTCGCGCACCACTGCGGACTGCAACCGTGCAATTATGCACAACCATTGCTGTCTCCTCACCTGCGGAACAGATGGTTGGTGGTGGGCTGGGGCAGGAGAAGCGTAAATTTAGAAGCAGGATCCAAGTTCAGAACATTTAAGGAACACCGGATAAGAAGGCGGGTGGGACGAGGACGGTAAACTGAAGACCGGCGGGTTCAGCCGAACGGGGTGTTCTGCCCGCCCACGTCCCCCCCGGCCTCTCACGGCTTCTCCCCCTCTTCTTTCCCGTCTCTCCTGCTGCAACAGGCCGCAAGCCGACCTTCAGCATTCAGTGCCTGCAGCGTCAAGGCAGCTGTGATGATATCCCTATTCCGGGCACCTATCACCAGAACGCACCCCCCTACAGAGCGCGCACACAGGTAACTTCTGAGCAGGTGGTGCTTGTGAGAGAGAGCCTGCCCACCGTTGCCTACTGGACTCTATTAGAGCCAGCGTGGTGTAGTGGTTAAGTTTGGAGGGGTGGACTCTAATCTGGAGGACCGGGTTGGTTTCCCCACTCCTCCACATGAAGCCAGCTGGGTGACCTTGGGCTAGTCACAGCTCTCTTAGAGCTCTCTCAGCCCCACCTACCTCACAGGGTGTCTGTTGTGGGGAGGGGAAGGGAGGAGAAGGTGATTGTAAGCCGGTTTGATTCTCCCTTAAGTGGTAGAGAAAGTCAGCATATAAAAACCAACTCTTCTCTTCTTCTTCTTCCCCTTTCTTCTTCTTCTTTTCTTCCTCCTCCTCGTCTTCTTCCTCTTCTTCCTCTCTCTTTTTCCTCTTCCTCTTCTTTTTCCTCTTCCTCTTCTTCTTCTTCTTCCTCTTCCTCCTCCTCTTCCTCCTCCTCCTCCTCCTCCTCTTCTTCTTTTACATTCTAAAAAGGGGAACTGTCGGTGCCTGTCTGAGAACCATGTCCTGTGCCCCAGATTAGCCGAGGCTGGTTGTGGTTCCCCAGTATTGTGGGAAATGCACACTGCCCATGCTCAGAGGCAGTCCGTTCTGTTACTGTTTCACATATCCTGGGGCTGACGTCAGCCACTGAAAGCAGATTCACAGCCCTTCGACTCTGGTGTGTCACGACTCTGTAAACCTCTGTTCATCTCAGTGGGGCCGGCTGACGCCAGAGTGCATAACGGTACATTTTCGAGCTCCCCCTTCCAGCCGAACACCTCCCTTTGTGAGTTGACTCTGCAGAACAGCGTGTTTCTTTGCTGCTGCGTCACTGTGAAAGGGATGTGCCGTGGTGTTGCTTTTTGTGGCCGTCCCTCGTCTCAGCCGTGCCCTCGCCTGCGGTGTTAGCTGAATCAGGCGGCTGCCTGCCCTTTGCAGCTCCAAGAACAATCAGAGCTGCGTGGTTGGGATGCCGCCGGACTGTTGCGCGGCTGCTCCATGTACCACGCGTAAGCATGTGAAGCGGCCTTATGCTGGGCCGGGCCATCGGGCTTAAAGTTTTCTACTCAGGCAGCTAGCTGTGAGTCCATACCACCCTAGAGACCAACAAGATTTTCAAGAGATACGGTTTCAAGAGTCCGTGCTCCTTTCATCAGATACTGGAGTGTTGACTCTCAAAAGCTTATACCCCAAAACTCTAATTGGTAGGGTTGCCAGGTTCCCCCCTCACCACTGGCGGGAGCTTCATTGTGTTGGGGGTGCAGGGGGTTAACGGTGCAATAATGTCACTTCTAAGGTAAACCCGGAAGTGACGGGGACGCTTTAGCACATTCCTCCAGAAACTCTGTGGTTTCCACAGTTTTTTTCCGAGAAATGTGCTAGAGCGTCCCCGTCACTGGGGTAAACTTGGAAGTGACGTTAATGCCCCCCCCCTTCAGCTGGCCTGCTTTCCCTCTGCCAGTCAGCTGAGGGGTGGTGGGCAGCCCCCTTACTTGGCAGGCAATTGCCCGCCATTACCTGTTATCTTGCAACCCTACTCATTGGTCCCTAATAGGGTTGCCAAGTCCCTCATCACCACTGGGGGGAGGTTTTTGGGGCAGAGCCTGAAGAGGGCAGGGTTTGGGACCTCAATGCCATAGAGTCCAATGGCCAAAGCGGCCATTTTCTCCAGGTGAACTGATCTCTATCAGCTGGAGATCAGATGTAATAGCGGGAGATCTCCAGCTAGTACCCGGAGGTTGGCAACCCTAGTCCCTAAGGTGCTCCTGGACTTTTATCTAAGTGTTCTACTGCAGACCAACATGGTTACCCTCTGAAACTATTTACTCGGGCTGGTACTTCTGGCTCACTAGGTCATCCGTTTTTTGATTTTATTCCGTCTGGTCACCTGCCCCCCCCCCCGGCTCGGTAGAAGAGTCTGCAGATTCAAAACAGATAAAAGGGAGTATTGCTTCACACAACACATAGTTAAATTGTGGAACTCCCTGCCCCAGGATGTGGTGATGGCTGCCAACTTGGAGGTCTTTAAGAGGGGGCATGTTCACGGAGGAGAGTGGTATTCATGGCTACTAGTAAAAATGGATACTAGTCATGATGCATACCTATTCTCTCCAGGATCAGAGGAGCATGCCTATTGTATGAAGTGCTGTGGAACACAGGCAGGATAATGCTGCTGCAATCGTCTCGTTTGTGGGCTTCCTAGAGACACCTGGTTGGCCCCTGTGTGAACAGACTGCTGGACTTGATGGGCCTGGGTCTGATCCAGCAGGGCCTTTCTTATGTTCATATGTTCTTATTGCCTATGTCACCTGTGATCCAGCTGTTGAGGATGTCCCCTCAGGCCGCTCTTCACCTGCTCACTCTCTCTCCCCACCCCACCAGGGCTATGGCAGCTATGACTCCTGGCACACCGGCGGCCACTCCTCGGCGGCTTCCTCCAAGTCGTGGGCGACGCCACCCAAGCGCAGCCGGCTGCTCTACGCCCCGCTGATCCTGGTGGAGGAGGACAGCCCCCCGGGGCGTGACTGGGAGCAGAACAGCAGCAGCCTCCCCCCAATGTCGCGGGCCCGCTGGTACATGGAAGACCAGGACCTGCCCTACCGCACCTACGGCCACCTCCATGTGCCCGGCCCGCTCCAGCACAGCTACAACGACAAGCGGGGCAGTGCGGACAGCCTGGTGGAGGCGGTGAGTGGCGCCCAAGAGAGAGGGGCATTTCTCTTGGGTGCTGGCTGTACTCCCCCGCGACAACCGCAGTGCAAGCCTGCAACCTCCTCCAGGACCACGCTGTGCCACTCTGCCTGGGGTGGGTGGTGTTGGTGTTGGGGTGGAAACCTTACTGAGCGCCAAGAACCTGCATTCCCTCCACCCAGCCCTCTTGTGTCCTTCCGGCATTTAGGGCAGTGGTGCCTGATGAAACTTTTCCTGGTGTCCACCAAGGTCGTTTATGCACGGGAGTTTTACCTGCAGTTTGTTGCTGGCTGGACCCACACTTTCCTGTTGGGAATCTCTGCACCAGCAGTGTCCAAGCTCAAATCAACTCCCCGCCCCTTTAAATGCTGCTTTGTAATTGGCTTACTTTGTAGAGCTTATTATGAGAGAAAATCCCCCCCGCAAACCCAATTGCCGCATAAAAAAACATTTTAGGAACAAAAAAACAACAACGGAGCAATCTGAAAGGGGGGGGAGAAATCCAAGCCTCGGTTTTAAAAAGCCTTTCCTGCTCAGAAGGAGCTCCGAGGAAGCAGGAAGCATTTGAATCCCCGCCTCTTCACATGCTGCTTTGTAATTGGCTGTGAGCGAAACTAAGCTTGTGTGCCCCGCACTTTGCCTTCTGCATGGGGATTTCACCCGGGCTTTGCCCAGGGAAGATGGAAGAGTCAGGTTAACAGAGGAATGGGAAGACCCGGACATTGTGAGGGCTGGGCACAAGGTCTTCTCTAATGGACGGAAAACTCATGCATAACTCCAAGGAACAACCGACTCAGACCGGGGGTGAACATGAGCGAAAGTACCCATGCATAAATGACCCAAGTGTTTTTAGGAAGTGGGCGGGGCCAGGGGGAGCTTTTCTCCAGCAAGGCTTCTGATTGGCTGCGTAGATTTTTTTAAAAGTTGCTTTGGCAGCAGCTTCCACCACAGCACAAGGATCTTCGCTGTGTGACTGAAGGTAAGCCGTAGCAGCCGTTTTGGGGCTGGCCCCGCCACCTGCAGCAGCCGTTTTGTGGCTGCACCAACCATGCTGTGTCAGAAAAGGTTGAGGACCCCCGAAATATTTGGAAACGGAATCAATGTCCTCCAAAACATCCTATGGTTAACAGCCTTGCTCAGGTCTTGCAAACTGAGGGCCGTGGCTTCCTTGATTTGAGTCAATCCAACTCTTGTTGGGTCTTCCTCTTTTCCTGCTTCCCTCAACTTTTCCTAAGCATGATTGTCTTTTCCAGTGACTCTTGTCTTCTCATAATGTGACCACAGTACGATAGCTTCAGTTTCATCGTTTTAGCTTCTAGGGACAGCTCAGGCTTGAATTAATCTAGAACCTACTGATGTGTCTTCTTGGCAGTCCACGGTGTCGATAAAACTTTCCTCCAACACCATATTTCAAAGGAATCCACTTTCTTCCTGTCAGCTTTCTCCATTGTCCAACTTCCACACTCATACAGAGTAATGGGGGAATACTGTGGCATGAATTATCTTGGTCTCGGTCCCCAGCTCTGACTAGCTCACCTCTTTCTTTTCGAGAGCCAGCGTGGTGTAGTGGTTAAGAGCGGCGGACTCTAATCTGGAGAGCCGGGCTTGATTCCCCACTCCTCCACGTTAGCAGCGGACTCTAATCTGGAGAGCTGGGTTGGCTCCCCACTCCTATACGTGAGCGGTGGACTCTAATCTGGAGAGCCGGGTTTGAATCCCCACTCCTCCACATGAGGCCTGCTAGGTGACCTTGGGCCAGTCACAGTTCTCTCCGAACTCTCTCAGCCCCACCTACCTCACAAGGTGTCTGTTGTGGGGGGTGGGAGGGAAGGGGATTGTAATCCGCTTTGAGACTCCTTAAAGGTACAGAAAAGCGGGGTATGCAAACCAACTCTTCTCCTCCTTCCAGGTGCTCATCTCTGAGGGCTTGGGCCTCTACGCCCGGGACCCCAAGTTTGTGGCCTTCGCCAAGCGGGAGATCGCTGACGCTTGCCACATGACCATCGACGAGATGGAGAGCGCCGCCACGGACCTCCTGAGCCGCAGGCGCCCCAGCAGCGAAAGCGGTGCCCGCGGGGGCAGCCACGTGTTGTACAGCAGTGACGGGGAGCACAGCGGGGTTGGGAGTCTCGGCCCCGTCTACAGCGACGAGGAGCCCTACCGCTCCCGTGAGGAAGAGGACTTGGCCGACGAGATGGCCTGCGTCACCTCCTATTGACCTCGACGTGCCCCTCTGGCAGGGCGCAGAGGGACCACTGTTGCAGAGGGACACCTAGAGCTCTGGGGCCTGTGGGGCGAGGGCAAAGACTCACCCCCCAGCTGGGCCACAGCGGCAGGGCCTGCAAATTAACAACAGGAGGAGATTGGAGGATCCAAGGTCTGTAGCTCAGTGGCAGAACTTCTGCTTGGCATGCAGAAGCCCCCAGGTTCAATCCCTGGCATCTCCAGTTAAAGGGACTGGGCAAGTAGGTGATGTGAAAGACCTCTGCTGAGACCCTGGAGAGCCGCTGCCGGTCTGAGTAGACAATACTGACCTTGACAGACTGACAGTCTGATCACACGCTTCATGCGTGTGAACCAAATGCTGCTCTCCCGTTGACTGATGCAAAAAAAAGCGCTGTTAGAAACACTCAGGTTTAGGCAGAGACTGCTGTTTGCTGCTCTGTCTCTAGACTCTGGCTCTTCCGCTGCCCACCTTCAAAGGATAAGGAGCCCCGGATTGCGGGGCTTCGAAGGCTGACGTTGCCAAGGAGACGGGAGGATGTCTTTTCTATCCGAAACAATAAACACTGTTTGAAAGATGGGCAGGCCCTCGGCTAGTGTCTTTTTCTGGAATGCCCAGAGAAGGGAGATCTGAACCCCCGGTTCTCCAAAAAGGGATCTTTGGCTACAAATGTGTAAAGCTGGAAGGAACCCCCTTCCTAAGGTTGTCTAGCCCAGTCTGTGTGTCTAGCCTGTGCAAAAGATACCAGTGCCCCAGGATGGGAACACCAGTCTTTCTCTGCAAAGCAATCCTCTAAGTTTCGAGTCTGTTTCAACCAAAGCTGCCTGTTTAGTTTGGTGGTAGAAAGTGCCATAAACTCACATCCGACGTATGGTGACCCTGTAGGGTTTTCAAGGCAAGAGACAAACAGAGGTGGTTAGCCATTTTCTAGATCCATGTAGCAACCCTGGACTTCCTAGGTGGTCTCCCATCCAAGTACTAACCAGGACAGACCCTGCTTAGCTTCCGAGATCTGACGAGATCCGGCTAGCCTGGGCCATCCAGGTCAGGGCAGAGACAAACAGAGGTGGTTTGCCATTGCCTGCCTCTGCGTAGCAACCTTGGACTTCCCTGGTGGTCTCCCATCCAAGTGCTAACCAGGACAGACCCTGCTTAGCTTCCAAGATCTGAGGAGATCAGGCTAGCCTGGGCCATCCTTTTTCGTCGGGACCGTGAATATGCATTTTAATGGTTGCGTTTAAAAAAAAGCTTTGAGTGAGCATCAAAACTGACCCTGCATAAATGGCCCTTGTGTGAGACAGAACATGTGAAATAAGACTTGTATCAAGGTTTGCAGGCAAAGAATGCTGATATCATTCTCACAGTCCCTTGGTCACATATATTTGCACATAGCTAACCCTCCCTTCTTCTAACCCTAATTTCCTTGGTGGGTACCATGTGGGATTCGTTCAACTTGATAGATCACATAAGTTCCGAGATACGTGTGATATATCAAAACCCACCTCTGCTATGTCCTGAGAATCCAGGTTGCTGACACATTGGAGGTTTTTCCAAATTACTCAGCTGGCTGAAGGTAGCGGACAAAACTAGGGCATCTCTGAACAAGAGAAATCTCCAAAAGGCGAGGCCGGATTCTGCTCTCAGAAGCTTCTGTAGGCAAGGAGAGGAAGACTTTTGCTGCCTGAGACTTCTGGCTAATCAGGACCCCCCAAATCCCAACATTATAAGACAACATTCGATGTTAAATACAGAAAGCCCATATTCTTGCCACCAGGATTATGGGAGATATCACTCATCAACATATCTAAGTGGGTGCCGTGCATGCCGCCTTGCCAGATGGTGTTCATGCAAATTGTTGTGGTGGCGTGCACACTGGTGCAGGTTCGTTGGAAATATAGGAAAATAATTGGCTAGATTCGGGTCTAGTAATTCTAGGGTTGTCAGGTCCCTCTTTGCCACCGACGGGAAGTTTTGGGGGCAGAGCCTGAGGAGGGCAGGGTTTGGGGAGGGGAAGGTCTTCAACGCCATAGAGTCCAATTGCCAAAGCGGCCATTTTCTCCACGTGAACTGATCTCTATTGGCTGGAGATCACTTGTAATAGCAGGAGATCTCCAACTAGTACCTGGAGGTTGGCCACCCTAAGTTGCACCCTAGAGACCAACATGATGGGGGGGGGGGTTGGGTTTATAAGCTTTCAAGAATCAAAGCTCCTTTCATCAGATACAATTCAGAATTGAGATCCCTGAGTCCTTATATCCGAGTCAGAAGGTGAGAGGGATGTTGCAAAGAAGGGGCTCAGGATGCAAGGGTACTACGCACATTGTAACTAGCTTGTTGGAAGGAATCCCTTCCTAAGGAAAACTAATGAATACATGTGGAGGAGCAGTGGTTTTGAGTGGTGGACTCTGATCAGGAGAACCGGGTTTGATTTCCCACTCCTCCACATGAGTGGTGGATGCTAATCTGGTGAAATGGGTTGGTTTCCCCACTCCTACACACAAAGCCAGCTGGGTGACCTTGGGCTAGTCACAGTTCTATTAAGAGCTCTCTCAGCCCCACCTACCTCACAGGGTGTCTGTTGTGGGAAGGTGATTGTAAGCTGGTTTGATTGTTCCTTAAGTGGTAGAGACAGTCGGCATATAAAAACTAACTCTTCTTCTTCTTCAGAGGGACTCAAAGCGGCTTACAGAAATGTCTGAACTAACCAGTATGAATTCGAGTAAGCAAAGGAAACTGAGATACCTTGGGCAGGTCCTGATTCTCTGGGCTGGCTGTCATAGGCCACAGGCTGCCCTTTTGGCTTGCCTCTCTTGCCACACCCAGACTTAAGCACCTGCGGACAGAGGAGAGCACAGAGTCAACCCAAGTGGTTCCCAGCAGTAACTAGCAAGCTCCAGGCTGGGTTGGCCAGGGATCCAGGAGGATTTTTTTATGGCCATCTGGGCATGGAGTAGGGGGTCACTTGGTGTGTGGGGGAGGCAGCTGTGAATTTCCTGCATTGTGCATGGGGTCGGACGAGATGACCCTGGCAGTCCCTTCCAACACTATGATTCTAAGCTAGCATGGCCTTCCCAGCATCCTCCTCTTCCAGTCCCTCGGGAATGTCTCTTAAAATGATCCAAGTTTACACATTTCCCATCGGTTTCAAGCATAGTGCTCCTGTTGGCTTCAAAGGACCTCAAAAGTGCTTGTCACCTCTACGTCAATAACCTGGGCTCGCTCCACCAGAAGGAGGGTTGCCAGCTCTAGGTTGGGAAATACCTGGAGATTTTGGGGGTGGAGCCTGAGTAGGGTGAGTTTTGGGAGGGGAGGGGCTTCAATGGGGTATGCCATAGAGTCCACCTGCCAAAACAGCCATTTTCTCCAGTTGAACTGATCTCTGTGGCCTGGAGATCAGTTGTAATCCCAGGAGATCTCCAACCATTACCTTGAGGTTGGCCACCCTAGTAGGAAGGAGCTTTCTGAGGAAGGAGACGCTGGGAACAATGAGAGGTTATTATGAAGGCCAATTCCTAGCACCACCTTCATGGATGGCGGTTTTGGGGCCTTCAGGTAGCGTTGCCAACCTCCAGGTGGTGGCTGGAGATTTCCTGGAATTACAACTGATCCCCCGGTGACAGAGATCAGTTCCCTTGGAGGAAATGGCAGCTTTGGTGGTGGTGGTGGTGGGATCTATGGCATTATACCCAGCTGAGCTCCCTCCCCAGCCCAAACACCAGCCTCCCCAGGCTCCGCCTCCAAAATCTCCAGGTATTTCCCAACCCAGAGCTGGCAACCCTAGCTCAGCCTCAGTAGTCGGAGCTCACACACCCCTTTCAGGTCATGCCACCCGCTGTCCTGGTTTTCCCTGGCTGACCTGGATTTGCCTTCTCACTGACAACCGTAAGTCTCCTCCATCTGTACAAGGTCCGTCGGCCGTACCACGAAGTTGCTGATGCCTGCCACAGAGTGTCAAATCAGTTGGCCTAGCCTCCCAACAATGGCGACCGGGAGTGAACCTGCTTAGGATTTGCCCCCTTTAAGGGGGTGGGCAAATCACTCGGCTGCTGCTAACCTGATATCACTTGCAGTGCTAGCCCGTGTTTACATTCAGATGGGCCAACTGTGGGTAGGTTTGCCAACCTCCAGTTGGTTGTAAAGAACACACAGCACAGGGCTCTATTATATACCGTTAATACACAGTTTCACTAAGTACAATCTCTAATTTTTAATGTATAATCATAACTTATGAATTGGCATTACATTCAAGCCAAAGGTAAAAATGATAAACTACTCAATCTCTATATATCCTAACTATAAATCCTATTTGGAGTAAACATAATTATAAATCCTATTTGGAGTAAACAAAAATCGTGAACACAGGAGTGTATGCTATTCAATAGAAGATGCACAACGTTCCAAGCGTTAGTGAAGTCCAAAACACCGTCTTCTGCGCTGTATCGTGCAACACGCAAATGATTGCAAATGCAAAGAAAAACCTCACAAGATTGTCAACCAGGAAAATCCTGAGTGGCTCATGGAAAAACGATGCAGGAAGGCAAAAGGCAAGAGGCAAGAACGTGGGGTCGCTCCTGCGCACGTTTAGAATCTGTTCCTTCGTCAGCTTGCCGTCTGTTTGTCTCCCGGATAATAAAGCCTTGTGCTGTGTGTTCTTTACAACCTCCAGTTGGTGGCTGGAGATCTCCGGGGATTACAATTGACCACCAGGTGACAGCGATCTGTTCCCCTGGAGAAAGCGGCCGCTTTGGCAATTGGACTTTATGTATCATTGCCAACCACCCAGGTACTAACCAAAAATAACCTATGCTGCAACAGCAACGCTAGAAACAAACAAAGCAGCATGGAGGCTCTCTCAAAAAATATACACCCTATTAGTGAATAAATGCTACAATCCTATATATACATATATACAATCCTAAATACACATAAAGGTGCAGGTACATACGTGAAATCAACATACACACAAATAAGAGCACAAGTACAATAAATAATGCATGTAACACAAAGCTGCAGACAGCGTAAAAACGCTCAGTAAAGTCCAGCTGTGCGAGAATGGCCCCAATCCGACATGCGGATACAGTTCAACTGATGCATCCATCTTGGAGAATGAAGTTTGAACCCTCGGAGGTCTCAATCCACGGTTGATTTATCCAGGGGACAGTCTGTGAACTGCCTTGCTTTAAATCATACGGACAGCTGAAGAAGACAATCGAAACGCTGGAATTATCTAGAATCCGCGTCCTCTTTTGGATCAGGTCCGCTGAGTCGGACTGAGCTTGTGCTCCGTTGAACTGTATCCGCGTGTCGGGAGAGGACTCAAGTTCCCCCCGTTGCTAGGTTTTCCAGATTATCAGTTTGGTATCTGAGACGGGGATCTTCGACTCTCGCAAGCTCGCACCCTGAAAATCTTGTTGGTTTTTAAGGTGCTTACTGGACTCGAAGCTAGCTCTTCTACGGCAGACCTAGTCCCCCTGGAGAAAGTGGCTGCTTTGGAGGGTGGACTGTATGGCATTATACTCCGCTGAGGTCAGCTGTAATTCCGGGAGATCTCCAGGACTCACCTGGAGGTTGGCAACCCTAAGTCAGGCCCTCGGGCTCCTACAGATTTAAAGTAGCTCCCTCTTGTAAGTTGGTTCCAGTGATCCTGAGTAAAAATTTACAGCAGATCTTTCTCGCGTGTTGGTCCCAGGGATCCCAGTGAGCCCCTCTCCTGCTGGCGTGGCGACGCATCTCGAACGGGGCTGGCTCATCTCCAGGCCCGTAAATGAACAAGACTGATTTAATTCCATTGACGCACCGTAAATTCTTTTCACATGATTATTCCGCAGCTCAAGAAAAGCACTGCACTCCAGAGAATTATTGCTCAGTGCACCATCGCTTCTAAGAGCTGTTCGCCACTCCTGCTCCTAGGGTGGCCAACGCCAGATTAGGAAATTCTTCGAAATCTGGGGTGTTTGGCAGGGTTTGGGTAAGAGAGAGACCTCAGCAGGGTATCATGGCATAGAGTCCACCCTCCGAAGCAGCCATTTCCTTCAGGTAGAGTTGCCAGGTCCCTCTTCGCCACCAGCGGGAGGTTTTTGGGGAGAAGCCTGAGGGTGGAGTTTGGGGAGGGACTTCAATGCCGTAGAGTCCAATGGCCAAACGGGCCATTTTCTCCAGGGGAACTGATTTCTATTGGCTGGAGATTAGTTGTAATAGCAGGAGATCTCCAGCTAGTACCTGGAGGGTGCAACCAAAAATAAAACCTCTGCGCTATTCCCAAGGGTTAGAAGCTTAGCACAGGAAAGACTAAAGATAGCATGGCTTAACAATGAAATATATTGAACATAGAGCATACAACAATGTATAGCAAACTATCTTAAAGCTAAGTATGTACAAGGTAAGGTTAAAAAGTTGTTCTGAATAGTAATACAGTAACAATCAATCCAAGGTCGACGTCTTCAAACGAAGAGTGAGTAGAAAGGGATACGATCGTTTCAAGTCTTCCTCAGTCCCGTTTAATTTCAACGTTAATGTGCCAACTTTAGATTGTATCCCTTAGGGAACCTGGCAACTCGCTGAAATTGTCTGTGCAACCATGTATATTGGGAAATTAATATCCTGACTCAGGAATTCATGAAATGGAAATTTTGTATATGGTTTCTTTTTTCATCCCGACGGGAGAATTGTACTGAGAGCTGTAAAAGCTGTTTTTTAAACAAGTCGGCACATTAACGTTGAAATTAAACGGGACTGAGGAAGACTTGAAACGATCGTATCCCTTTCTACTCACTCTTCATTTGAAGACGTCAACCTTGGATTGATTGTTACTGTATTACTATTCAGAACAACTTTTTAACCTTACCTTGTACATACTTACCTTTAAGATAGTTTGCTATACATTGTTGTATGCTCTATGTTCAATATATTTCATTGTTAAGCCATGCTATCTTTAGTCTTTCCTGTGCTAAGTACCTGGAGGGTGGCCACCTTACCTTCAGAGAGCTGATCTTTGTAGTCTGGAAATTAGCCAGAATTCCTGGACAACTCCAGGCCCCACCTGGAGGTTGGCAACCCCAGTTCTTACCAGTTGGACAATGGAGCTGGACCTCCTACAGACAAGGAGGGGTCTGCAGACTCAGAAACCTCCCAGAATATGAACAACAACAAAAGTTTTCAGTCCTACGCAGAGTAACTCCAGTCAAAGTCCATTGATTTCAATCCTGCGCTGTAAAATAAAAAGTAAAAATCCCCCCCAAACCCCCAATGTGATAAGCCCTGAGCATGTTTTTTGCCCACAGGTGGTCACAGGAGGGGAGCTTATTCTCTTTCATTTAAAAGATTTATAGCTTTTCCTTTCACCCAGTAGGATCAATAGGCTGGCTTATGGCAAATTTGAAACATCATATAAATAAGGCAATTTCAAAAACAAAACGAAACAAAAGCCTCCCGAGAAACACAACCCCTTCCAGCAGATGAAGAGCCAGTGTGGCGGGGTTGCCAGGTCCCTCTTGGCCACCAGTGGGAGGTTTTAGGGGCGGAGCCTGAGGAGGGCGGGGTTAGGGAAGGGGAGGGACTTCAATGCCATAGACTCCAATTGCCATTTTCTCCAGGGGAACTGATTTCTATCGGCTGGAGATCAGCTGTAATAGCGGAAGATCTCCAGCTAGTACCTGGAGGTTGGCAACCCTAGGCATTATATTGGGGACCCATGCCCTATACTTCCTTTCCCACTCACTGGAGGTTGGTCACCCTAATGGTGTGGTGATTAAGAGTGTCGGACCAGTATTTGGGAGACCCAGGTTCGAATCCCACTCATGCCAAGGAGGCTCGCTGGGTGGCCTTGGGCCAGTCATACTCCTCTCAGCCTAACCGACCTCGCAGGGTTGGGGTGTGGATACAGTGGAGAACGAGAATGATGGAAGCCACTTTAGGTCCCCGTTGGGGCCAGAGGTGGGGTATAAATAAATAAATTATTTAATTGGTTAACAATTATTTAATTGGTTAACAATTATTTAATTGGTTAACAATTAGGAACCGGTTTTAAATTTTTAAGATCTATTTACTGTAGAGGATAGAGGGCGGGATATAATCCCAAACAAACAAACAAATGCTGTCCTAAGACTTGGGAAAAACTGTCAGCAGTATCAGACATAAGGATGCCCTGCTCCAGGTGAAAGATTAGATTACAGAGATCAGTTCCCCTTGGAGAAAACGGATGCTCTGGGTGGGGCTCTGTGGCATTAGACCCTACTGAGGTCCCTGTCCTCCCCAGGCTCCATCCCCAAATCTCCAGGAGTTTCCCAACCTGGATCTGACAACCCTACTCGCCGTCCCCTGCCGGGGTCCAGCGGGGAACTGGCAATCCTAACCTGACATCTCTCTGGAGAAAAAGAGAAAAACCACCAGCCTCTGTCAGAAAACCAGCAATGAAAGGGCAATGCAGACCTCTCTAGGCACAGAGTCCCCCAGTCCTAGATTCCTTTAGAGCAGCGGTTCCCAAACTGTGCTCCACAGAGCACTCGGTGCTCCGTGAAACATCTCCTAGTGCGCCATGAAGAAATTGGAAAGGGAAATACTACTGTCCTTCGGTTTCGTATATCAGTGCTAGGTGAAAATCAGCTCTCCTTGAAGAGGTTTTCTCTCCTGAAAAGTGCTCCATGACTCAAAAGGTTTGGGAACCACTGCTTTAGAGAAGTCCGTAGTCCCCCATAGCTGCTTGTGGTACTTCAGAAGGGGGGAGAACACGAAGAAGGGCCTCCGAAGAAGCCCAGGTAGGTGGGGAATTTACTCCAAACCCCGCCCTTATCAGGCTCCACCCCAAAAACCTCCCACCTGTGGCAAAGAGAGACCTGGCAACCCTAAAGATCAGCCACTTATAAGATTGCCAGGTCCCCCCGGCCACCAGAGGGTGGTGGTATGGTTGTCATCTCCAGGATGAGAAACTCCTGGAGATATGAAGATGGAGCTAGGGGAGGACAGGGACCTCAGTGGGGTACAATGCCATAGAGTCCACCCTCCAAAGCATCCCTTTTCTCCAGGGGAACTGATCTCTGTAGTCTGGAGATGAGATGTAATTCCAGGGGATCTCCAGGTCCCACCTGGAGGCTGGCATCCCCAGACACTTATTCCTGGGCCTGGAAATTCCATTTATTTTTGCCTTGCTACTAAAGGCTAAGCTACTAACTTTACCCTCATTAGAGCGAGTAATGGCACAAGCTCCTATTCTGCCTTTCTTCAGGTGTGTCCCTAGAGAATCTCCACCCCCAGTAGTCCCTAGAGCATCTCTGTTCCCAGGGAAGTCTTCTTTCCGTAATTATGTGCTGGCTATAGAAACAAAATAGGGTCAAAAAGAAAAAGAGTGGGGGGGGACTCAACCCTGAAAACAAAATCAAATAGCCAAAAATGGTTAAGTAAGCAAACCACATACAATTAAATATATATATCTTAAAATGAGTTTAAATGGTCCATAAATTCCAATAAAATGATAACCAATAGACCATGGGTTCTCAACAACCTATAGACCATGGGTTCTCAAATTCCTGGGGGGAGTTTTAGGGTTCCAGGGGGGGGGATTGGGACTACTATTCAGCAAATTGTGATGCCCTGTAGATTATGTACAATCAGTAAAATTGTAGGTTTTTTTTTTTTTTTAGTTAGACCATCTTGGGAAGAGGGGAATTATATTCTGAACAATGGTGAAAGGGGGGAATGGAGCAACGAAGGTTGAAAACCACTGCAATAGAACTTCTAAAACATAAAAATTGCTCTACCATACATACGCAGTGGGTCGAGAATATAATAAAACTACAAAACGCCAAATGTGTTTTGGCTGACTGCCTTTCTCAGTGGTGCAATAAATATTAACAAGCCAAACACCTTCCGATAAATATAACAATCATCAGGTAATCGCCACGTACAAATGTATCCTAATATCCTATAGAACAATACATGACAAAAGAGAGAAAGGGGGGGGGGAATTCATTATAAGAAGTAATTCACCATTTAGAATATAATAAATGAATATACATATGAAGAAGCCTACTCATATATCAGAAAATCTCAGGTTTAGTATGTATTGTGGACTTGTAATGGAGTTGGAAGTGAGAAGAACTCTCAGTCTACGTTGGGGTTCCCACCCTTTTTGAGCCTGCGGTCACCTTGGGAATTATAACACAGGGTGGTGGTGCATCCACAAAATGGCTGCCATAGGGGGCGGACCAACCACAAAATGGCTGCCACAGGAGGTGGAGCCACACACCACCAACCTCCATTACCAACCTCCAGGTGGGGCTTGGAGATCTCCAGGAATGACAACTGATCTCCAGACGACAGAGATTGGTTCCCTTGGAGAAAATGGCAGCTTTGGTAATATACCCTGCTGAGGTCCTGGGCCTCCCCAAATCCCACCCTTCCCAGGCTTCACCCTAGGGTTGCTAGGTCCCTCTTCGCCTCTGGCTGGAGGATTTTGGGGCAGAGCCTGAGGAGGGCGGCATTTGGGGAAGGGAGGGACTTCAATGCCATAGAGTCCAATCACCAAAGTGGCCATTTTCTCCAGGTGAACGGATCTCTATTGGCTGGAGATCAGCTGTAATAACAGGAGATCTCCAGCTACTACCTGGAGGTAGGCAACCCTACTTCACCCCCCAACTCTCCTGTAGGGTTGCCAGGTCCCTCTTCGACTGCTGGACTTCATGGGCCTTGGTCTGATCCAGCAGGGCTTTCCTTATGTTCTTATGGAGGATGGGGCTGTCCATGGCTACTAGTCCAAATGGATCTTAGTCACGATGCATACCTATTCTCTCTGGGATCAGAGGAGCAGGCCTATTATATTAGGTGCTGTGGAATGCAGGCAGGATAATGCTGCTGCAGTCGTCTTGTTTGTGGCCTTCCTAGAGATACCTGGTTGGCCACTGTGGGAACACACTGCTGGACTTGCTGGGCCTTGGTCTGATCCAGCATGGCCTTTCCTTATGTTCTTATGGAGGATGGGGCTATCCATGGCTACTTGTCAAAATGGCTACTAGTCATGATGCATCCCTATTCTCTCCAGTACCAGGCCTGATGGGCCTGGGTCTGATCCAGCAGGGCTTTTCTGATGTTCTTTATGTTCTAAGACTTTAAGAGGGGAGTGGACATGTTCATGGAGGAGAGGGCTATCCATGGCTACTATTCAAAATGGATAATAGTCAGGATGCATACCTATTCTCTCCAGGATCGGAGGAGCAGGCCTATTATATTAGGTGCTGTGAAATGCAGGCAGGACAATGCTGCCGCAGTTGTCTCGCTTTTGGACTTCCTAGAGGCACCTGGTTGGCCCCTGTGTGAACAGACCGCTGGACTTGATGGGCCTTGGCCTGATCCAGCAGGGCTTTCCTTCTGTTCTTATGCCCATGCCTATTCTCTCCAGTCTCAGAGGAGCATGCCTATTATCTTCGGTGCTTTTGAACACAGGCAGGACAACGCTGCTGCAGTCGCCTTGTTTGTGGGCTTTCTAGAGGCACCTCCTCGGCCACCATGTGGACAGACTGCTGGACTTGATGGGCCTGGGTCTGACCCAGCATGGTTTTTTCTTATGTTCTTGTGGAGGATGGGGTTATCCATGGCTACTAGTCAAAATGGACACTAGTCATGATGAGTGCCTATTCTCTCCAGGATCAGAGGAGCATGCCTATCTTATTATTTGCTGTGGAACACAGGCAGGGCAATGCTGCAGCAGGCACCTTGCTTGTGGGCTTCCTAGAGGCACCTCCTCGGCCACCATGTGAACAGACTGCTGCACTTGATGGGCCTGGGTCTGACCCAGCATGGTTATTTCTTATGTTCTTATGGAGGATGGGGCTATCCATGGCTACTAGTCCAAATGGATATTAGTCGTGTTGCATCCCTATTCTCTCCAGGGTCAGAGGAGCATGCCCATTATCTTAGGCGCTGTGGAACGCAGGCAGGACGGTGCTGCTGCAGTCGCCTTGCTGGTGGGCTTCCTAGAGGCGCTTGGTTGGCCACCATGTGGACAGACTGCTGGACCTGACGGGCCCTTCCGATGTTCTTATGCCCAGGAATGCCATGGCTCCCTCGCCGGCTTCCCCTGCCAGCACCTCCCCGCCCCTCCCCTCCTGGCTCTCCCCCTCCCTCCTGGCCCCCCTCCCCCTCCCTAAGCCCCGCCCCCGAGGCTGTTCCCGGGAAGGCTCCCCCCCCCTCCGCCCCAACCTCCCCTGCGCTGTGCTGCGTCGCCCTCGCCTTCCCCTAGCAAAGATGGAAGTCGTCAATCAGGTAAGCGCTGCGGGTTTCAACACCAGGGACAGCGCTCCATCGCCCCGCCGGAGCTGGCAGCGGGAGGGGTGGGGGGAGACCTCGGCGGGCTCTTGCCCCCCTCCCTTCTCGAGCACCCCCCCCCCAGCAACGCACCCATCCTCCCTGCTCTGATTCCCCCCCCCCACTGAGCCCAGCAAAGATGCTGCGTCCTCCTTCGCCAGTGCATTGGGTGCAGCACCAAATAATAACATCAGTGGGGCGCAGAGAGAGAGGGGGGGGAGAGACCCAGTTTTTAGGGGGGGGATGAATGGTAGCATAACATTTCCCTCTGCAGCAAATGCATTGGCCTGTGTGTGTGTGTGGGGGGGGAGGCTTCTCCGGCATTGCTGCAGTGAAGCAGATGGGAGCGACTGGTGGGGGGGTGGGGGAGAAAAATCCAGGATTCTTCCAATGCTGTCTAGAGGGAAAGGCTGGCTGGTTGCCCCCCACCCCCAATTCTTAACTCTTCCCACCCCCCACCGCCCTTAGTTTGCAACAAGCGGAAAGAAATATCCGAGGAGAGTCTTTGGGGGAGGAGGATGTTGGGAGCTGGGAGACGGAGGTCTTCTGCCATTGCAGCAAAATTGGGGGTGGGGGGAGAAGCAGAGAGTCCAAATGGCAGGGGCGAGGGAGGGGAGCTGCGCAGGGCTGGCTGGCATTTGGGGGACGCTAGATAAACTGGGGAGGGCTCCTTAGAAATTAGAGAAAGGGGTGACTGGAGAGGGTTGGTTATCCTCCTCTACGGCCAACCAATAGCAATCGATACCACCGCACTGGTGTTGGTCAATACCCCCCTGCGGGGCAGAAACCAGCCAGGAATGGGGGGGGCGTCCCATGTGGAACGAGGGTGGGTGGGATTAGTCACCACACCCGCTGGGGAAAAGGGGGAGAAGATCTACGCAGCAAAATCTCTGCGTGCCCAGAGGAAGTGTGGGTGGGGGTGTTTATTGGGTTCCCAGGGAGGCAGTCCCCCCACCCCAAGGACAAGTTTGCACATTGTTTTTTTTTTCTTGCAGGTTCTGGTAGGAGGAAGGCTTGTAGCCTAGGATGATGGGGAGCTGCTTCCCTGGGTGTAGGCAAGAGCTGGGGTGGGGGGACACGTGCGAATGGGGGGGAGCGTTAGCAGAGCCCCCCCCTCCATTGCAGCAGATGGTGGCAAAGAGCATCAATATGGCTGCAAGCAGAACCAGCAGAAGAACTTCAAGTCATGTCAATGAAGCAGCAGAAGGGGGGGGAGGAAAGGAGCAGGGATATTGGGGGAGTGAATGACGGGCAAGGAATTTAATTTTTGCAGCAGCTCTGGTGGGGGGGTCACACCAAGCTGCTGATAAATAAATTGGACCGGATGGGCTCAGTCACATGCGATGGGAATTGGAAGGAGGCAGGCGTGAGATTCAGTCGATTGGCATTTTCTTAAGGTCTGCTTGGGGGGGGGGGGAGCAGAGGACAGGGAAGGAGGTTTTGCTTTGGCCGGGGAGGGGGAGCTTCCAGTTGAGCGCAGCAGCTGCCTCGAAAACCTGCCCCCCCCCAGATGCGGTGTTATGTCATTCCAGCAGGAATTGAGGGAACGAATGTTTGGAGGGGAGGAAGAGGGTTTAGGGATGGAAGACCCCCCCCAAAAAAAAAATACATGAGCGGGTTGGGGGGAGAAAAAGAAGGAGAGATCAGCAGAAGATTTGAAGGGGTGGTGGTGTTTGTGTCCAGACAGGTGAAAGTCTTTTCCAGGTGGATGTCGGAGGGGGAAAGAAATTAGAAGTTGAGGGTGTCTTGGAGAATCTCTCTGTCGGAATCTGTATTCCAGCCACAGAGAGCGAAAACATGGTGGGGGGTGGGTGGGGGCAGGACAGTTCCCTAAATTGCAAGTGGTCTCCGAATTCCAGCCAGAAATAGGAAAGATGAGAGGGGACATTTGATATTTTTAACAGCATTTTAATATCTGCATGATTGGGGGGGGGGGGAGAGGATGTGATTTCGGATCCGAAACGGCTGTAAGCTGCTGCACGCCTATGGAGAGGTAGGGTGAATCTTTTAAAAAAATTGTTTTAAATTAGTCGATGCAGGCGGATGACCACTGTTGAAAAGGAGCCACAGAGAAAGGAGAGAGGTGCTCTTTCTCCCTTGATGGGGGAGAGACATTCTCTGCTTTTATGGTGGCAAGTTGTAGGCAGGTGCAGGCCTGACCATAGGATCAGCCCAAGGAAAAGGCAGCCTTGGGGGCTCCAGAAGTCCAAGTTGGGTTAGTAGGGTCCCCAAAGATGTCAGTGGCTCAGGGGAAGAAAGCATCTTACCTGCATGGATGGATCGATCCCCTTTCCCTGTGTATGCTTCTAGGTGAAGTAGGGGTTCTAACCTATGGCAGTTAGAACCCCCACTTCACTTAGGGGAGGGGACGTGGCTCAGCGGTAGAACATCTGCTTGGCATGCAAAAGGTCCCAGGTTCAGTCCCCACCATCTCCAGTTAAAAGGACCAGTTAATAGGTAATATGAATGACCTCTGCCTGATACCCTGGAGGAGGAGCTGTGGCTCAGTGGTAGAGCATCTGCTTGGCATGCAGGTTCAATCCCCGGCATCTCCAGTTAAGGGGACCAGGCAAGTAGGTGAGGTGAAAGACCTCTGCCTGAGACCCTGGAGAGCTGCTGCTGGTCTGAATAGACAATACTGACCTTGGTAGATTGATGGTCTGATTCACTATAGGGCAGCTGCACGTGTAGCCATTGGGGAGGGGCTGTGGCTCAGTGGTAGAGCCTCTGCTTGGCATGCAGAAGGTCCCAGGTTCAATCCTGGCATCTCCAATTGAAAGAAAAGGAAAGAAAGAAAGAAAAGGATAAGGCAGCTTCATGTGTGTTCCTGTGTTCAGTGGTATTCAGTGGTGGTATCCAGGAATCTGGCAGTAATATTTACCAGCTGTGATCCTGAAGTTACCCAAACTGAACATGAATGGAAGAAAATAGCCTCCAAATCAACTCTTGATCTTTTCCTGTAGGGGACACGATTTTAAGTGCAGCAAAACCCCTACTGTGTTTTAGGAGAATGCATTGCAAAATTGAAAATGTTATCATGAATTTTGTTGTTTTTTTTAGTATGTGCATGCTAAAGTGGGATTGTGCTGGGGATAGGGTCGCCAACCTCCAGGTGGAGCCTGGAGCTCTCCGGGAATTACAACGGATCTCCAGACGACAGAGATCAGTCCCCCTGTAGAAAATGTCTGCTTTAGAGGGTGGACTCTATGGCACTATGCCCTGCTGAGGACCCTCCCCTCCTCAAGCCCCACCCTCCCTAAACTCCACCCCAAATCTCCAGGAATTTCCAGCTCAGAGTTGGCAACCCTAGCTGGGAAGTGAGCTTGGCGTTACTGGCTTGTGGAAAAGAAAAAGGTTGTGTTGCTCCACTGTCTATAAAATTATGCATGGTTTGGAGAGAGTGGACAGGGAGATGTTTTTCTCCCTCTCCCATAATACTAGAACACGGGGTCATCTGCTGAAGCTGGAGAGCGAGAGATTCAAAACAGATAAAAAGAAGTATTTTTTCACACAACGCATAGTTAAATTGCGGAACTCCCTGCCCCAGGACGTGGTGATGGCTGCCAACTTGGAAGGCTTGAAGAGGGGAGTGGACTTGTTCATGGAGGAAAGGGGTATTCATGGCTACTAGTTAAAATGGATACTAGTCATGATGCATACCTATTCTCTCCAGGATCAGAGGAGCAGGCCCATTATAGTAGATGCTTGGCAGGACAATGCTGCTGCAGTCGTCTTGTTTGTGGGCTTCCGAGAGGCACCTGGTTGGCCCCTGTGGGAACAGACTGCTGGACTTGATGGGCCTGGGTCCGATCCAGCAGGGCTTTCCTTATGTTCTTATGTGCAAGGAGAACATGGGCGAAGATTGGAGGATTGCCTGGGAGTTAGGTGAATGTGCGGGCATGCAAGGGGTTGGATGTCGTGCTTCCTCAGAGTAGATGCGCAAATCAGGGACATGTTTTCTGACTGGATGGGGTTTATGATGGTGCACGCAGGGAAAATAGGTGATGTGGCAAGATTCAATGAAACGGGTTGAAACTAAAGCAAGAGAGTTTTCTGCTAAACATTAGGAGGAACTTTCTGACAGTTAGAGCGGTTCCTCGGTGGAACAGGCTTCCTCAGGAGGTGGTGAGCTCTCCTTTGGAGGTTTCTAAGCAGAGGCTAGATGGCCATCTGTCAGCAGTGCTGATTCTGTGAAGTTAGGCAGATCAGGAGAGGGAGGGCAGGAAGGGTTGTGTCAGTGCTTGGCTCTTGTGGCCCTTTCTTGCATGCCCAGGGAAATGCCAATCACCACTTTGGGGTCAGGAAGCAATTTTCCTCCAGGCCAGATTGGCCAGGGATCCTGAAGGATTTTTTTTTTACCATCGTCTGGGCATGGAGTAGAGGTCTCTGGGGGTGCGGGGGAGAGGCAGTTGTGAATGTCTTGCATTGTGCAGGGGGTTGGACTAGATGACCCTGGTGGTCCCCTTCCAACTCTGTGATTCTATGATTGCTGGATGCAGTGACTTTGCAGAGACGAAGAAACATTGGTGTGTGTCTGTGGGCAGAACTGGATTGTGCTGGGAGCTGGTTATGTTGCCGCTGTTAAGGGTTCGTTTATCCTCCTGTACTCTGTATGAGTGTGTGTGTGTGTGTGTTTGTGCATGCATGCGCTGGAGAGAGACACAGAGAGAGACACAAGGGCCATTTTGTATGTGTCAGCGCTGTGGATAGATGCTATGCCGGTCTTTTAGTGTACCAATGAGCTTGGAAATCTGCAGTCGAGATCTTCTCTTAACCACAAACAGTGCCAGATGGGTTTAGGTAAGCCACTGTCTCTCAGTCCTTCACATACCGTATGGGGAAAACCCCGGCCTACCTTACAGGATTATGGTGCCCTGAACCCCAGTCATTTATTTAGTGCCTTTTTATCCTGCCCTGCCTCTGTCAGGGTGGGATATGTGATTCTCTCCCCGCTTCTATTTTATCTTCACAACAGCCCTGTGAGGTAGGTTGGGCCGAGAGAGGGTGACTGGCCCAAGGTCCCCCAGTAAGTCACACGGCAAGTGGAAATTCGAGCCTAGGCCGATTCCCCAACCATTGCAGCTCATGGGATATTTCAGTCTTGAGAAGTACATAGTGCTATGAAATGTATGAAGCACTCCGAAGTTGTGTTGTGAGGTTTTTCTTTTCTTAAGCTTACAGAATGTACTGCAGGCCGGGCTGCCAACCTCCAGGTGAGGCCTGACAGTTTCCTGGAATCACAACAGGTGGCAGAGACCAGTTCCCCTGGAGCAAACAGCTGCTTTGGAGGGTGGACTCTATGGCAGGGTACCCTGCCGGGGTCCCTCCCCAAACCCTGCTCTCCCCAGGTTCCGTTCCCCAAATCTCCAGGAATTTCCCAACCCGGACTTGGCAACTCTAACTTGGCAGGACCATACATTGCCTATTGCCTTCTGTGGTCTTTGAGAGGTAGGGTTGCCAACGTCCAGGTGGTGGCTGGAGATCCCCCGCTATCACAACTGATCTCCAGGTGACAGCGATCAGTTCCCCTGGAGAAAATGGAAGTGGACTTTATAGTATTATACCCTGCTGAGGACCCTCCCCCTTCCCAAACCCTGCTTTCCTCAGGCTCCACCCCCAAATTCTCCAGGTATTTCTCAACCTGGAGCTGTCCACCCTATTGAGAGGAAATGTTTTACAACAGTCTTCCAGATTAGTGGTGGTCTTCTAAAAAGATTTGGTTGGTACGGTATAAACTGGATGAGGATGAACCATTTGTATTTTGCCTTGACCTGACATGGTGGCAGCTGCCAACCTCCAGGTGGGGCCTGGAGATCTCCTGCTATTACAAGAGACTACAGAGATGAGTTACCCTGGAGAAAATGGATGCTTCCGAGGGTTGACTGTATGGCATTATACCCCGCGGAGGGGGTCCCTTCCCCAAACTCCGCCCCCCGGCTCCACCCTCAGGTTGCCAGTTGGAAAATACCTGGAGATTTAGGAGGTGGAGCCTGAGGAGGGTGGGGTTTGGGGAGGGGAGGGACTTCATAGAGTCCAATTGCCAAAGCAGCCATTTTCTCCAGGGGAACTGATCTCTGTCGCCTGGAGATTAGTTGTAATAGCGGGAGATCTCCAGCCACCACCTGGAGGTTGACAACCCTACTCCTCCCCCAAATCTGTTGTTTCCCAGGTATTTCTCTTGGCTTAGAGCTGCATCCAGGGCAGAATTTGGTGTTTTTCTGGCTTTTCACACAACATTATTATACTAGTTACCTGAAAGAACCCAGCTTTATTAGTTAGGCCTTGTGATTGTCTTGGAAAAGGATTGTTGGCCAGGGAGCCTGGCGGTTTTTTGCCTTCCTCTGGACTTAGAGCAGGGGTCACTGAGGCAGGGAAGTAGTTGTGAATTTCCTGCATTGTGCAGGGGATTGGACTAGATGACCCTCGAGGCCCCTTCCAGCTCTGTGCTTCTATGTTAATTGTGTTTGAGTGGGAGGTGTGATAGGGTTACCCTAGTGCTAGCAAGAATATCTCTCCAGTTGGGCTCAAGTTGGGCTTTTCCAAGGAAAGGCCACCGATGCTGGATTCCCTGGCCCTGAGATTTCTCTCATGCCACTTGGAGAGAAGCCCCATGCAAAGTGCGGGCAAAGGCTCTGTTGGTGTGGTTGGCCCTTTTCGGGTCTAGGAGCCATCAACACCAGCCTTGCCACACTCTGGAGCTGGGCAGGTTGTAGGGTTGCCAGTTCTGGGTTGGGAAATTCCGAGATATTTGAGGGTGGAGCCTGGGGAGGGCATGGTTTGGGGAGGGGAGGGACTTCAGTGGAGTATAATGCCATAGAGTCCACCTTCCAGAGCAGCTATTTTCTCCAAGGGAACGGATCTCAGTTGTCTGGAGATCAGTTGCAATAGTGGGAGATCTCCAGCTAGTACCTGGAGGATGGCAACCCTAGGGAAGATGCCCTCGAACAAACACACACACACACAACCTAGCCTGAGTATGGGCTGACTGCAGGAGAGTTTTTTTCTCTGTGGAACTTCCTGCCCTAAGCCGGTTCCCTCCTGGCCTTTAAGAGGCCAGTTAAAACGTCCACATTCTGCACGCGCCTCTGAGAGGCGCTGGTTAGACTCGCAAAACGTACCTTGTTTTCTGAGCCGCATTTCACTGTTATGCCAGAAAAAAAAAGATCTCACATTTCAGTACCTAAGGACATGAATATTCTCCGTTGCTTTTGTGTGAGTCACTCTCCTGGGCACGCCGCCCGACGGGAAGGTGACAGGACCAGAGCGGTGAATCACGCAGACACACAACATAGAGCCCCCTCTGAGAGCAGAGAAATCTGTTGCAACCAATCACATGCGATGGGGTGGAATGACAGCCCCCCCCCAAAGGCTGATTGGAAGGAGGCAACTTCAGAGCGGTGAATCATTCAGAGAGGCAACAGGCAGACTCCAGCGTGGGTGGCTGTGTTGGCCGCACATCAGCCTTTCCTTCTTGAAATTGGTTCTTTCTCATGGTGCTGTAGCAATTATCTATCATTACGATTGTGACTGTTGTTGTTAAAGACTTCGGGGGTCACCCAGAGGTTTTCAAGCAGGAGTTTGAACAGGCTTTCCCCACACTTAACCATCACAGGGGAGGGGCCGTGGCTCGGTGGTAGAGCCTCTGCTTGGCACGCAGAAGGTCCCAGATTCAATCCCCAGCATCTCCAGTTAAAAGGACTAGGCAAGTAGGTGATGGGAAAGACCCCTGCCTGAGACCCTGGAGAGCTGCTGCCGGTCTGAGTAGACAATACTGACCTTGATGGGCCAAAGGGTCTGATTCATGTGTTCGTAGCACACTGGTTCTAAGACACAAGAGGATTTCTCTGTCAGTTGCATCATTGCATTACATTGCATTACAACTAGCAATTCAGGCGTTCAGTGCTTATACAGTTCATCCACCTTGAAGAATCTGGGACCTTCCAGTTTAGAAAAGAGACAGCTAAGTGGGGACATGATAGAAGTTTATAACATTATGTATGGGGTGAAGAGAGTTGACAAAGAGAACTTTTTCTTCCTCTCCCCAAATACTAGAACTCGAGGGAATCCAGTGAAGCTGATGGGAGATAGATTCAGGACAGAAGGAAATACTCCTTCACACAGTGAGTGATTAAAATGTGCACTGCCAAAGGATGTAGAAATGGCCACAGGCGAGGAGAGCTTTAAAAGGGGATTGGACAGATTCATGGTCTATCAGTAGGGTTGCCTGCTCCAGGTTGGAAAATACCTGGAGAGTGTGGGGGTGGAGCCTGAGGAGGGCGGGGTTTGGAGAAGGGAAGGACTTCAACGCCATAGAGTCCAATTGCCAAAGCGGCCATTTTCTCCAGGGGAACTGATCTCTATCAGCTGGAGATCAGTTGTAATAGCAGGAGATCTCCAGCCACCACCTGGAGGTTAGTTAGCAAAAGTAGACACTTCTGTGTACAAAATAGTTGCTACCAAAAAAACCACAATCTATTTAAGTACAAGATTTCAATATCAAAAGATATTAAGCAATAATTCTGTTCGATGTTATATTACAAAAGACTGTGCAACTATGTGAACGAATACAATAATAAACCAACTAGTGAAGTCATATATCTTATCCCAACAGGTATACACCATGCATATACCAGGTAAGTATCACAATGTTCAGTCCTATCAAGTTCAAATAAGTTCAAATAACAAAATTTTGTCCCGATAGGACTAATCTTCTATATGTTCTTTTTCCAGATGTCAGGCAGAAGAGGAAGGCGGTATCCCATTAGGGGAACCCAGGAGTCTTATGAAACCACAATAGCCTTTTGGAGGCAGAAGGATATTAATGCTACCCATGGGGAGTTTGTAGAATGGAATTGTATAACATTTAAAACCTATACCGACTGGAGAAATAAGGTGTCAGAGGAGGAACTGAAGAAGAACAGAAACGGCCGTCTTCCTCTTCTGCCTGACATCTGGAAAAAGAACATATAGAAGATTAGTCCTATTGGGACAAAATTTTGTTATTTGAACTTATTTGAACTTGATAGGAATGAACACTGTGATACCTGGTATATGCATGGTGTATACCTGTTGGGATAAGATATATGACTTCACTAGTTGGTTTATTATTGTATTCGTTCACATAGTTGCACAGTCTTTTGTAATATAACATCGAACAGAATTATTGCTTAATATCTTTTGATATTGAAATCTTGTACTTAAACAGATTGAGTCTGTGGTTTTTTGGTAGCAACCGTCTGGAGGTTGGCAACCCTATCTATCAGTGGCTACTACTCGTGGTGACTAAAGGGAACCTCCACATTCAGAAGCAGTAAAATCCTGAATACCAATGCTAAGAGGCCGCATCAGGGGAAGGCCTCGGTCTCTGTGCCCTGTGGTTGGACCTCCAGAGGAACTGGTTGGCCCCTGTGTGAGACGGGATGCTGGACTAGATGGACCCTCACTGGTCTGATCAAAAAGGAAATAAATTTCACATAGGCAGCCATGTTAGTCTGTAGTAGTAGTAGTAGTAGTAGTAGTAGGAAACTTTTATTTATACTCTACCCTCCCCCAGCCAGGCTGGGTTAAGGGCGGCTACCAACATAGTTAGGGATGCCAGTTTCCAGGTGATGGCTGGAGATCTCCCAGAATTCTGACTGATCTCCAGGCAACCTGGCGAAAATGGCTGCTTTGGAAGGTGGACCTGGATAACACCTGGAATTATAAATGATCTCCAGACAACAGAGGTCAGTTTCCCTGTAGAAATCTGCTGTTTTGGGTGGTGGCCTCTGTGGCATTATCCCCCACTGAGGTCCCTCCCCAAATCTCCAGGAATTTCCCAACCCGGAGCTGGCAACCCTATGTGCCTAACAATAAGTGGTTCCATCGTGAAACTGATGGGTGGGCTGGATTCTGTCAGGGATGCTCGAGTGTTGCATGTCCTGCCTTTGCAGACCTCCCTCCCAACCGTGGGCTCTGGGACCGGCCATTTCCTCGTCTCCCAGGATTTTCCCAAGCCAATGTTTTCTTTCTTTCTTCACAGCTTGTGGCCGTCGGGCAATTCCGGGTCTTCAAGGAGCCACTGGGATTTGTAAAGTTGCTCCAATGGGTGAGTGCCAGACCCCAGCGTGCCAGTCCTCCGTTAAAACCTCTATGCTTTGAAGTGACCGTTGTATGTAACACGCTTTAGAACGCTCTTTTTGTATGGTTTATTCAGTTTGATTTTGTTGTACTTCACCAGGATATGAGATTCAAAATAGTGACATAAATATGTTATGAGATTTAACATTGAGGAGACTGAGAGGGGATACGATAACCATCTTCAAGTCCTTGAACGGCTGTAGTAGAGAGGATGGTGCCGAGTTGTTTTCTGTTACTCCAGAAGGTCGGACCAGAACCAACGGGTTGAAATTAAATCAAAAGAGTTTCCGTGCAGACATTAGGAAGAATTTTCGAACAGTTCGAGTGGTTCCTAAGTGGAACAGGCTTCCTCGGGAGGTGGTGAGCCTCTCCTTCCCTGGAGGTTTTTAAGCAGAGGCTAGATGGCCATCTGTCAGCAATGCTGATCCTATGACCTTAGGCAGATCATGAGAGGGAGGGCATCTTGGTCATCTTCTGGGCATGTAGTGGGGGTCACTGGGGATGTGGGGGGAGAGTAGTTGTAAATTTCCTGCATTGTGCAGGGGGTTGGGCTAGATGATCCTGGCGGTCCCTTCCAACTTTATGATTCTAGATGTTACGAGATTTAAAATATTGTCATAAATATGTTACTTAAACAGCCACCTGGAGGTTGGAAACCCTAAGAGGGGGACAGGTGATCCATCAGTTGTAATCCCAGGAAATCTCCAGCTAGTACCTGGAGGTTGGCAACCCTGCAGGTACAGGATGCAGTGATGGACATCCATGCGCGACGACGCCACTTCCGGCGCAACACGGAAGCACCAGCATCACACTGGGGAACGCTCTATCACTCTCACCAAAACTCTATGGTTTCCATAGAGTTTGGGGAGAGGATAGAGCGTCCCGTCCCCCCCCCCCCCCCCGGTGTGATGCCTGCGCTTCTGCATCATGCCGGAAGTGGCGTTTTCATGCACGGACACTGATCACTCCCCCCCTTTCAGCCAGCCTTCTTCCACCCACCAAACAGCTGAGTGTTTTTGGGGCAGAGGCTAGGGTTGCCAACCTCCAGGTGGTAACACAAAACAAGTAACAGCACGTAGCTCAAAATTATTCAGTATATTTCCAACCTACCACACAGATACAAACTAACTCTAAATACCCAGTACACAATACATGCAACACACAACAAACAACGTGGTAAATCCCGGCTTGCGAAGCGTTTTTCTTGCTTTGTATGTTGTACAATCCAATGAATGCCTGGATCAATCACGCCGGGGTTGCGAGCCAAAGAGAAGATTGATGTAGGAACGTGTATCCTAGGTAATTTAGCACGTTTCACCATAAGGCCCAACAGGTTTTCTGAAGTTACATTGTCTCCCTTGGCCCACCCAGGTATCGCCATTAGGTAGTATGAGATTGCCTGCTATTAGTGGTAGGTTTGCCAACCCCCAGGTGGTGGCTGGAAATCTCCTGCTATTACAATTAATTTCCAGCTGATAGAGATCAATTCACCTGGACAAAAGGGCCGCTTTGGCAATTGCACTCTATGGCATTGAAGTCCCTCCCCTCCCCAAACCCCACCCTCCTCAGGCTCTGCCCCAGTAACCTCCCACCAGTGGCAAAGAGGGACCTGGGAACCTAATTAGCAGGCACCTGGGAACCCTACCTGAGATTATTGCTAAAAATGAGCTTTCATAGCAATTGTCCCGAGTACCCTAAAAGTGATGGTCGACCCGTGCTTGTTCTGGAGAAAACTATTCCCATAGCAATTAGGGTTGCCAGGTCCCTCTTTGCAACTGGCAGAAGGTTTTGGGGTGGAACCTGAGCAGGGTAGGGTTTGGGGGGGGGAGGGACTTCAATGCCATAGAGTCCAGTTGCCAAAGTGGCTGTTTTCTCCAAAGGAACTGATCGCTATCGGCTGGAGATCAGTTGTAATAGCAGGAGATCTCCAGCTAGTAACTGGAGGCTGGCAACCCTACCACTAATAGCAGGCACTCTCCTACTACCTAATGGAGATACCTGGGTGGGCCAAGAGAGACAATTGTGGGGGTGTTACTCAAAAACAGGAAACCCTTTGCAAGAGGCTTCTGCGGCAGGAATAAGAAAGAGCAATGGGTTTGATCTGGGGACTACAGGGATTAAAGAGAAGACATCGAGGAGGAATAAGACAGATGTTTTGAAGTGTGACCTTGCAACCTTTGGGGAGGGGGAGTGTTATGTAAGTTTGAAGCAGAAATTGGTTGAGCATTAGGGTTGCCAACCTCCAGGCAGGGCCTAGAGATCTCCCGGAATTACCATTGATCTTCAGACTACAGTGACCAGTCCCCCTGGAGAAAATGGCTGTTTGTTGGGTGGGGTGTCTGGTATTATACCCTGCTGAGGTCCCTCCCCAAACCCTGCCCTCCCCAGGCTCCACCCCAAAATCTAGAGTTGCCAGGTTCCTCTTTGCCATCAGCAGGAGAGGGGAGGGACTTCAATGTCATAGAGTCCAATTACCAAAGCGGCTATTTTCTCTAGGTGAACTGATCTCTATTGGCTGGAGATCAGTTGTAATAGCAGATCTCCAGCTAGTACCTGGTGGTTAAGACAAAAAAGGAACCCTATGCTGTAAAGGGAGAGACTCAATCAAAAAGGAAAACAGTACCCGGCTCAATTATATAACCACCAGTTGTATGTATTAATTATATGAACAACAATATATACAACACACAGTGCTAAACAAGGAAACAATAGTGCACACAATACTACAAAACCAGCCCCAAAAAACATAACCCACAAAGACAAACAAACTTACAAATGAAAGCCTTCCACAATATTACAAATGAAACTTACAAGTGAAACTTACAAATGAAACTTACAATGAGACGGACAAGCTCATAGTAGGGTATTCAAGAAAGCCATGTGAATATTCCTTATAATATTCCTACCTGAACATGTTTCCAAATGACCACAGAGGGTTCCTACAGGAAGCTTAGGTAAAGGTCCCCTGTGCAAGCACCGGGTCACTCCTGACTAGGGCTGTCAAAAAAAAAAAAATTCGGTACAGTTCGGATTCGGCCGAATTTGGCCCTTGTGGTAGGGCTGTCAATTCGGTTCGGCCCGAACTGAAAATCAGCCGAATTTCCCTTGATTCGGCGGTTTTTAGTTCGGACGGATCCGAACTCAAAACTGGCGGGCAACCGGGGGGGCCGAATTCAGCGAGTTCGGGAGTTCGGCGAATAAATTCGGCCAATTCGGGGCCGTCAGTAAGCAGCATAACCTTCAGTAAGCAGCATTCTCCTCCCCCGGCCAATCGGTGGCCAAGCTGGGTCTTCTTCTGGCCAATCAGTCAGGATTGAGTGCTGGAGGAATCAGCTGATGTGCGGCCGGCCGGGGAAAGAGAGAGAGAGAGGGAAATCCTCATGTGTGTGTGAGGGGGTGCTTGTGCACATTCGCTCCTTTCCGTGGCTGCAGGGGGCGCATTTTTTGGGGTACCGACCCCAAACTTTCAGGGGATATTCAGACAGGTTTTTTTAAGAGACCACCCAAGTTTTGTAAACATTGGGTCAGGGGGTCCCGAGATATGGGCTCCCCCCCTTTTTTCTTTCCATGGCTGCAGAGGGCGCATTTTTGGGTGTGCCGACCCCAAACTTTCAGCGGAGCATCAGACTAGGCTTCTTAAGGTACCCCCCAAGTTTTGTAAACATTGGGTCAGGGGCCCCCGAGATATGGGCTCCACCCCTTTTTCCTCTCCCCCCTTTTCCATTTTCGTGGCTGCAGGGGGCGCTTTTTTGGGGGTTCAGCCCCCAAACTTTTGTCATAGCTTCAGAGAATCCCTCTTAAGAGACCACCCAAGTTTTGTAAAGATGGGTTCAGTGGGGGCTGAAATATTGGCTCCCCCCCTTTTCTCTTTCCATGGCTGCAGGGGGCGCATTTTTGGGTGTGCCGATCCCAGACTTTCGGCGGAGCTTCAGTCAAGGCTTTTTAAGAGACCACCCAAGTTTTGTAAACATTGGGTCAGGGCCCCCCGAGATATGGGCTTTCCCCTTTCCCCTATTGGGATGAATGGATCACCCTCGAGAGATGCATACATATGGATCTTATATTGGATACAAATGGAATCATATTGGATTACCCAGCCTCCCAGCCCCTCCTGCTGGAACAGAAGACAGCCACAGTAAGACCCCTTTGGGGGCTTTAATCTATATTTTTTCTTTTCTGTGTGTGTGTGTGGGGGAAAGCAGAGTCTGTGTGTGTGTGTGGGGAGGGAGCAGTTTCTGTGGGTGGGGGGGGGAAGCCAAAGGGGGCTTTTGCCGGTTCTGCCTGTGTGTTCCCCCTCCAGTCTCTCTCTCCCTGGTTTGAGGGGGGGCTTCATTTTTATTCTTCAGGTTTTTCCTCATTCATAAGATCAGTTAGGTTATTGATGCTTGCTCAAAACTGGTTTTCAAATGGTGACTTAAAGAATGCATCTGCCTGGTCCCAAGTCCAATGCAAAAGGAGACATTCCACCCCCTCCTGCTCATTATGCATAGCTAGCTGCCTCTGTCCCTTTCCATGGTATGCAAACTCCCAGGTGTCAGGTGTTGCTATGCACTGTTGCAAAGGTTTTGCATTGCGTGCTTGTGTTGCTTTGCAGTTGTATTGTTTTGCAAAATTCTTCACACCTGCCCCGCCCTTTGCATATTTGCAAAGGGGTTGCTCTGCAGTTGTGTTGCTTTGCAAAGTTCTTAGCACCTGCCCCGCCCTTGCTCTCATCAGCTGTTTGTCGGCCGGGAGCTTTGTGCGTGGGCGGCAAGCTCTGCGGAGAGATCCACATTAAGAGTGGGGGGGACCCCTTTCAGGGCCCATATCTCAGCCCCCCCTGACCCAATCTTTACAAAACTTGGGGAGTCTTTCAATATACGTCCTTTGAAGCTCTGCTGAAAGTTTGGGACCTCTAAGCCCAAAAATGCCCCCCCCAGAGCCGCGGAAAGGCGCGGTTGTGTTTTTAATGGCTTTATTCGGCCGAATTTTTTCCCCGAACTTTGAATTCCCGCCGAATTGAACGGATCCGAAGTGGGGGAGTTCGGACTTCGGCACGTACCGAACCCACAAGGGCCAAATTCGGCCGAATCCGAACTGTACCGAATTTTTTTTTTTTGACAGCCCTACCTTGTGGGTTCGGTACGTGCCGAAGTCCGAACTCCCCCACTTCGGATCCGTTCAATTCGGCGGGAATTCAAAGTTCGGGAAAAAAATTCGGCCGAATAAAGCCATTAAAAACACAACCGCGCCTTTCCGCGGCTCTGGGGGGGGCATTTTTGGGCTTAGAGGTCCCAAACTTTCAGCAGAGCTTCAAAGGACGTATATTGAAAGACTCCCCAAGTTTTGTAAAGATTGGGTCAGGGGGGGCTGAGATATGGGCCCTGAAAGGGGTCCCCCCCACTCTTAATGTGGATCTCTCCGCAGAGCTTGCCGCCCACGCACAAAGCTCCCGGCCCGACAAACAGCTGATGAGAGCAAGGGCGGGGCAGGTGCTAAGAACTTTGCAAAGCAACACAACTGCAGAGCAACCCCTTTGCAAATATGCAAAGGGCGGGGCAGGTGTGAAGAATTTTGCAAAACAATACAACTGCAAAGCAACACAAGCACGCAATGCAAAACCTTTGCAACAGTGCATAGCAACACCTGACACCTGGGAGTTTGCATACCATGGAAAGGGACAGAGGCAGCTAGCTATGCATAATGAGCAGGAGGGGGTGGAATGTCTCCTTTTGCATTGGACTTGGGACCAGGCAGATGCATTCTTTAAGTCACCATTTGAAAACCAGTTTTGAGCAAGCATCAATAACCTAACTGATCTTATGAATGAGGAAAAACCTGAAGAATAAAAATGAAGCCCCCCCTCAAACCAGGGAGAGAGAGACTGGAGGGGGAACACACAGGCAGAACCGGCAAAAGCCCCCTTTGGCTTCCCCCCCCACCCACAGAAACTGCTCCCTCCCCACACACACACACAGACTCTGCTTTCCCCCCCACACACACACAGAAAAGAAAAAATATAGATTAAAGCCCCCAAGGGGTCTTACTGTGGCTGTCTTCTGTTCCAGCAGGAGGGGCTGGGAGGCTGGGTAATCCAATATGATTCCATTTGTATCCAATATAAGATCCATATGTATGCATCTCTCGAGGGTGATCCATTCATCCCAATAGGGGAAAGGGGAAAGCCCATATCTCGGGGGGCCCTGACCCAATGTTTACAAAACTTGGGTGGTCTCTTAAAAAGCCTTGACTGAAGCTCCGCCGAAAGTCTGGGATCGGCACACCCAAAAATGCGCCCCCTGCAGCCATGGAAAGAGAAAAGGGGGGGAGCCAATATTTCAGCCCCCACTGAACCCATCTTTACAAAACTTGGGTGGTCTCTTAAGAGGGATTCTCTGAAGCTATGACAAAAGTTTGGGGGCTGAACCCCCAAAAAAGCGCCCCCTGCAGCCACGAAAATGGAAAAGGGGGGAGAGGAAAAAGGGGTGGAGCCCATATCTCGGGGGGCCCTGACCCAATGTTTACAAAACTTGGGGGGTACCTTAAGAAGCCTAGTCTGATGCTCCGCTGAAAGTTTGGGGTCGGCACACCCAAAAATGCGCCCTCTGCAGCCATGGAAAGAAAAAAGGGGGGGAGCCCATATCTCGGGACCCCCTGACCCAATGTTTACAAAACTTGGGTGGTCTCTTAAAAAAACCTGTCTGAATATCCCCTGAAAGTTTGGGGTCGGTACCCCAAAAAATGCGCCCCCTGCAGCCACGGAAAGGAGCGAATGTGCACAAGCACCCCCTCACACACACATGAGGATTTCCCTCTCTCTCTCTTTCCCCGGCCGGCCGCACATCAGCTGATTCCTCCAGCACTCAATCCTGACTGATTGGCCAGAAGAAGACCCAGCTTGGCCACCGATTGGCCGGGGGAGGAGAATGCTGCTTACTGAAGGTTATGCTGCTTACTGACGGCCCCGAATTGGCCGAATTTATTCGCCGAACTCCCGAACTCGCTGAATTCGGCCCCCCCGGTTGCCCGCCAGTTTTGAGTTCGGATCCGTCCGAACTAAAAACCGCCGAATCAAGGGAAATTCGGCTGATTTTCAGTTCGGGCCGAACCGAATTGACAGCCCTACTCCTGACCCATGGGGTGATGTCACATCCAGATGTTTCCAGGGCAGGCAATGTCTATGGGGTGGTTTGCCAGTGCCTTCCCCAGTCATCTTCCCTTTACCCCCAGCAAGCTGGGTCCTCATTTTACTGACCTCGGAAGGATGGAAGGCTGAGTCAACCTTGAGCCGGCTACCTGAAACCAACTTCCGTTGGGATCGAACTCAGGTCATGAGCAGAGCTTGGACTGCAATACTGCAGCTTAACACTCTGCGCCACGGGGCTCTTACAGGAAGCTTATAGGAACGAATTTCTTGTTTAGCACTGTGTGAAGCAGAGAGTAGGAATCAATGGTCAGTTCTCACAATGGCGGGATGTGAGCAGTGGGGTGCCTCAGGGATCTGTGTTGGGACCGGAGCTTTTCAACCTGTTCTTCAATGACCTGGAGTTGGGGTTAAACAGTGAAGTCGCCAAGTTTGTAGATGACACCAAATTATTTAGGGTGGTTAAAACAAAATCGGACTGTGAAGAGCTCCAGAAGGACCTCTGCATACTGGAAGAATGGGCATTAAAATGGCAAATGAGATTCAATGTGAGTAAGTGTAAAGTGATGCATATTGGGACAAAAAATCCCAACTTCACATATACACTGATGGGATCTGTGCTGGCAGCAACAGACCAAGAAAGGGATCTTGGGGTGGTAGTGGATAGCTCAATGAAGATGTCAACCCAGTGTGCGGCTGCTGTAAAAAAGGCAAATTCCATGCTGGCCATAATTAGATGAGGAACAGAGAATAAAACTGCTGATATCATACTGCCCTTGTACAAATCTATGGTAAGACCACACTTGGAATACTGTGTACAGTTCTGGCCACCACACCTAAAAAAGGATATTACAGAGCTTGAGAAGGTGCAGAAAAGATCAACCAAAATGATTAGGGGACTAGAGCAACTGTCCTATGGGGAGCGGTTAAGACGCTTAGGGCTGTTTAGCTTGGAAAGAAGGCGGCTAAGGGGAGACATGATAGAGGTCTATAGAATTATACATGGTTTGGATACTAGAACACAGGGTCATCTGCTAAAGCTGGAGAGCGAGAGATTCAAAACAGATAAAAGGAAGTATTTTTTCACACAACACATAGTTAAATTGTGGAACTCCCTGCCCCAGGATGTGGTGATGGCTGTCAGCTTGGAGGGCTTTAAGAGGGGAGTGGACATATTCATGGAGGAGAGGGGTATTCATGGCTGTTAGTTAGAATGCATACTAGTCATGCTGCATACCTATTCTCTCTAGTATCAGAAGAGCATGCCTATTATTTTGGGTGCGGTGGAACACAGGCAGGATGGTGCTGCTGCACTCATCAGTGTGTGTGTGTGTGTGTGTGTGTGTGTGTGTGTGTGTGTGTGTGTGTGTGTATATATATATATATATATATATATATATATATATATATATATATATATATATATATAAATACATATACTGTAATTGGTGGATATGTAATTGAGCTGCAGGCTGTTTTCCTTTTTGATTGAGTACCTGGAGGTTGGCAACCCTACCCAAATCTCCAAGAATCTCCCAGCCTGGAGCTGGCATCTGTCATTCCCATTGCAAAAGGTCCCTGCTGCAGGCGCCTGTTTGTTGTTTATTTCCCAAAAGCATTTTTATCCTGCATCCTCAGAGACCAGTTCGAGGTGGCACGCCAAAGAAAACAAGATCAGCCCGTTAAAATTCATAGTCATTAAAAACCAGCCAATGAAACCTAGAAGTATACAAGCACATGAAAATCCCAGAAGCATAAAACTTGAGAAATCATAGTTTGTTAGGGTTGCCAACCTCCAGGTGGGGCCTAGGGTTGCCAACCTCGGGGTGCTAGCTGGAGATCTCCCGCTATTACAACTGATCTCCAGCTGATAGAGATCAGTTCCCCTGGAGAAAATGACCACTTTGTCAGTTGGACTCTGTGGCATCAAAGTCCCTCCCCTCTCCAAACCCCACCCTCCTCAGGCTCCGCCACCAAAACCTCCAGATATTTCCCAACCTGGAGCTGGCAACCCTAGTGGGGCCTGGAGATTTCCCAGAATTACAACTGATCTCCAGACGACAGAGATCAGTTCCCCTGGAGAAAATGGCTGTTTTGGAGGGTGAACTCTAGGGCATTATGTCCTGCTGAGGTCCCTCCCCTCCCCAAAACTCACCCTCCCCAAGCTCTACCCCCCCCAAATCTCCAGGTGTTTCTCAACCAGGAGTTGGCAACCCTACTATGTGTTCCTAATAGGGCAGAGACATTCTTGAGGGCCATCAAACAACCCATCTAGGCCTTCAGGATGGAAAGCATGCCTGGATATTTTCCTAACGGGTGGCACATCTATGTTCTCTTCTTACTTACCCGGACATCCAAATCCTGGGGAAATTCTACATGTATGTTTTGAAGCCATTCCAGATGATTCACCCCATAGAGCTATTTTAAGCCTTTTCACCATCAGAAGGAATTAACTCCCTGATCCTCCAAATGTGGAGCAATGCTAGCATACGCTATCAAGATCCCTGAATGCATATTATTTATTTATCTGTTGGCATCCGTCCATCATGTTGTTGTTCAGACAATTGGGTAAGTACAGAGGAATAATAAAGCGAAGGCACATCTTTCCAAGAGCCTCCCTTGCGCTAAAGCCTTGACAATAAATGGATCATTGTTATTTATTTCTTTTAAAAAATTACTAACCACCTTACGGGAGCTCAATTTACAATCAAAATAATAAAATATTAAGAAGAAGATCTGGAATGATGTCAAGTCTTGATGTCAAGATTCCAAGTCAGGCTGGAGCAAGTAGGACCCATCCTCAACCGTACTGGTGTCAAGGCCCAGGGTCTACTGGTACTAGGGTTGCCAACCTCCAGGTGATGGCTGGAGATCTCCAGGAATTGCAACTGATCTCCAGGCTAGGGAGATCTGTTCCTCTGGAGGAAATGGCTGCATTGGAGGTTGGACTGTATGGCAATATACCCTGCTGAGGTCCCTCCCCTCCCCAAACCCCATCATCCCTAGACTCTACTCCCAAATCTCTAGGACGTTCCCACCTTAGAGCTGGCAACCCTAACATGCAAGGCTGTGTGTGCAGCAGAGGGGAAGAGTGGAAAAGCTATCCAGCCAGAGAGTAAGAGCTGGAGGCAGAGGTCACCAAGGCCATTTATGCACGGGAGGTTTTGCCTTGCATTTGCCGCTCTCTAGATGCACATTTTCCCCATCCAATTTCTCAAAACTCTGCATGGGGGCTTCTTTTTGAGTTTTGAGAATTCAGATGGGGAAAATGTGCATCTAGAGAGCAGCGAATCCAAGGCAAAACCTCCCATACACAAATAGGCTGCCTAATTCACACCTGCCGAATAATGCACTTTCCATTCACTTGCAATGCACTTTGCCGCTGGATTTTACTGTGTGAAATGGCAAAATCCACTTGCAAACAATCATTAAAGTGCATTGGAAGTGCATTATTTGGCATGTGTAAAAGCGCCCTAATTAACTGTTCAGTAACATATGATTGTGTGGTTCAGGAACATGTGGAGAGCCAGCATGGTGTAGTGGTTAAGAGCAGTGGTTAGGAGCAGTGGACTCTGATCTGGAGAACCAGGTTTGATTCCCCACTCCTCCACATCAGCAGTAGACACTAATCTGGTGAACCAGGTTGGTTTCCCCACTCCTACAAATGAAGCCAGCTGGGTGACCTTGGGCTAGTCACAGCTCTCTTAGAGCTCTCTCAGCCCCACTACCTCTGTTGTGGGGAGGGGAAGGGATTGTAAGCCAATCTGATTCTTCCTTAAATGGTAGAGAAAGTTGGCATATAGAAAACAACACTTCTTAGTTTTCCTTGCTATCAAAGTCTCCCCATAGAAATGTTCACCCACAAAGACTGGGCCGACACTTAACCTTCCTTTGCCCAGGCAATCTGGAACACACCTTGTCTGGCACACACAATTCCACCACTTTCCCCGCTTCATTCTTTCATAAATACATATCCGTGTGCCCCATGCTTTAGATAAACCCTAAATCCCTTGATCTGTCAGGTTGTCCAGCAATTCTTAATCCATCTTTTCTTGTGTTTTGCAAACCACTCGCCTAGAGGCAGAGCGGCACTGGTATTTTGAAAGGATTCAATGCTGTAGTGTCCAGTTGCCAAAGCAGCCATTTTCTCCAGCTGAACTGATGTCTATCGGCTGGAGATCAGTCGTAATACTGAGAGATGCCCAGCTACTGGTGTAGTGGTTAAGAGCGGTGGTTTGGAGCGGTGGAGTCTGATTTGGAGAACCGGGTTTGACCCGCTCCTCCACATGAGCTGCAGAGGCTTATCTGGTGAACTGGATTTGTTTCCCCACTCCTACACACGAAGCCAGATGGATGACCTTGGGCTAGTCACTCTCTCTCAGCCCCACCTACCTCACAGAGTGTCTGTTGCGGGGAGGGGAAGGGAAGGTGATTGTAAATCGGTTTGAGTCTCCCTTAAGTGGCAGAGAAAGTCGGCATTTAAAAACCAACTCTTCTTCTTCTTCTAGTACCTGGCAACCCCATCCCCTGGATCAAATCTCATCCAAAGCCATAAACTTTCCAAGAGGTCCTAAGCAAGCCACTCTTTCTTAACTAGGGTTCCCAACTCCAGGTTGGGACATTCCTGAAGGTTTAGGGGTGGAGCTGGAGGAGGGCGGGGTTTGGGGAGGGGAGGGACTTCAACACCATAGAGTCCAGTTGCCAAAGCGACCATTTTCTCCAGGTGAACTGATCTCTATCAGCTGGAGATCAGTTGTAACAGCGGGAGATCTCCAGCTAGTACCTGGAGGTTGGCAACCCTATGGCAAGCGGTCCCCCCCACGTCTCCACCAGAGAAGGGTGAATAGATCAGCTTTTAGCTTCAAAAGCTTCTGGCGTTCAAATGCGCTCTGGTCCATAAAAGTTTACCCTGAAATAAAATCTCTTTAAGGTTCCGCAATACTCCTGTTCATT
This sequence comes from Euleptes europaea, assembly GCF_029931775.1. Lineage (NCBI taxonomy): Eukaryota > Metazoa > Chordata > Lepidosauria > Squamata > Sphaerodactylidae > Euleptes > Euleptes europaea. The sequence goes on along the minus strand of NC_079312.1, from coordinate 179,174,372 downwards.
TGTGGATGCAACAGTCCAACAAGATACCTCTCTGGCACCTATGAATATTGCCACCATATGTTTGGGCTGCCTGTAAAGGTGGGTCACCTGTGCCCCTAATAGGATTACCAACCTCCAGGTGGAGTCTGGTGATCTCCCAGAATTACAGCTGATCTCCAGATCAGCACCCCCGGAGGAAATGGCAGCTTTGGAGGGTGTACTCGATGGCAATGTACCCTGCTGAGGTCTGTCCCCTGCCCAAACCCATCCGTCCCTCCCTAGGCTCCACCCCCAAATATCTAGGAATTACCTACCTGGAGTTGGCAACCCTAGCCCATAACCTTGCACCTGACACCGTGGGACATCCGTAGCCCAGGCACAGGGTTTCCAGTTCCGGGTTGGAAAATACCTGGAGATTTTGGGGGGGGGAGCCGGAGGAGGGCAGCGTTTAGAGAGGGGAGGGACTTCAATGCTGTAGAGTCCACCTTCCAAAGCAGCGATTTCCTCCAGGTGAACTGATCACTGTTGCCTAGAGATCAGTTATAATAGCAGGAGATCTCCAGCCACCACCTGGAGGTTGGCAACCCTACCCAGGCACCATGGCTGTGGTGTATATATATATAGGCTCCTCTGCCTCTATCGGTCATTTGCTCATGAACACAATTGAAGCTGCCTTATACTGAATCAGACCCTTGATCCATTAAGGTCAGTACTGTCCACTAAGACTGGCAGTGGCTGTATCAGGTCTCATCAGGCCGAGGTCTTTCTCATCCTTTTAGCTGGAGATGCCGGGGGTTGAACCTGGGACCTTCTGCATACCAAGAAGATGCTCTACCACTGAGCCACAGCCCCCTCAAATACCCATGAAGCTGCCTTATGTTGATCAGACTCTTGGTCCATCAAGGGCAGCATTGTCTACTCAGACTGGCAGCGGCTCTCTAAGGTCTCACCTAGAGGTCTTTCACATCACCTGCTGCCAGATCCTTTAACTGGAGTTGCCAAGGATTGAACCTGGGACCTTCTGCATGCCAAGCAGAAGCTCAACTGCTAAGCCATGGGCCCTCCCAAAATGGCTTATACTGAATCAGACCCTCGGTCCATCAAAGTCAGTATTGTCTACTCAGACCAGCAGCGGCTCTCCAAGGTCTCAGGCTGAGGTCTTTCCCATCACCTACCACCCAGTCCTTTTAACTGGAGATGCCGGGGATTGAACCTGGGACCTTCTGCGTGCCAAGCAGATGCTCTACCACTGAGCCATGGCCCCCTTCCCCCAGTCATTCATTATATTTGCAATATTTACAGGCCGCTTAATCACACTGCTTTAAGCAGCTCACAATAAAATCCATAATGACCTATTTTAAAACACACAGAGAGACGCACGCCACGTCTCGCCGGCCATCCAAGTAAAACAGGTACTTAAAAACCATCCTTGCTCCCTGGCGCTTTCTTCTGGGCTCTGAAGGGAGATTAGAAATCGAAGGGAGCTGAAGCATGAAGGCAGGGGGGCAGACAGCGAAGTGGGTCAGGCTGGGTTAATATCTGGTCCCTGTTCAGCCGCTGGGGGGGGGGATTAAAGAAGAGAGCAGATGCCCTCCCTCGTTCTCTTGACTGTACTGGGCTCACGCAGTGCTCTAAAAATACTCGCGCCAGCACAGCGAGTTTCTCGGCTGATCCGTGATGACTGTGAACCAAAACCCCTCCTCCAGCCCCAACGGCCCCGGGATTACCGCTCAGCGGCACCAGAAGATTGCAGCTGGGGAGACCATCTGTTAGGTCTTCCTGGCACTGCCCCCTGCCGGCCCCAGTTAAGGTTGCCAACTCCGGGTGGGGAAATCCCTGGAGATTTGGGAGTGGAGCCTGTAGAGTGAGTTGAACGTATGAAGCTTCCTCATACTGAATCAGACCCTTGGTTCATCAAAGTCAGCATTGTCTACTCAGACCAGCAGCAGCTCTCCAGGGTCTCAGGCAGGGGTCTTTCACATCACCTACTTGCCTGGTCCCTTGAACTGGAGATGCCGGGGATTGAACCAGGGACCTTCTGCATGCCAAGCAGATGCTCTACCACTAAGCCACAGCCCATCTCCTAGGCTCTCCAGGGGCTCAGGCAGAGGACTTTCACATCACCTACTTGCCTAGTTAGGGTTGCCAACTGCCAGGTAGTATCAGGAGATCTCCTGCTAATTCAACTGATCTCCAGCCGATAGAGATCGGATCACCTGGAGAAAAATGGCTGCTTTGGCAATTGAACTCTATGGCATTGAAGTCCCTCCCCACCCCAAACCCTACCCTCTGCCCCAAAAATCTCCCGCCGGTTGAGAAGAGGGACTTGGCAACCCTATGCCTAGTCCCTTTAACTGGAGATGCCATGGGCACTCCCCAAATGGCTTATACTGAATTAGACCCTTGGTCCATCAAGGTCAGTATTGTCTAAGGCCGGCAGCGGCTCTCCGTGGTCTCAGGCAGAGGTCTTTCACATCACCTACTTGCCTGATCCCTTGAACTAGAGATGCCGGGGATTGAACCTGGGACCTTCTGCACATCAAGCAAATGCTTTACCACTCAGCCACAGCCCATCTCCTAGGCTCTCCAGGGACTCAGGCAGGGGTCTTTCACATCACCTACTTGCCTAGTCCCTTTAACTGGAGATGCCATGGGCCCTCCCCAAATGGCTTATACTGACTCAGACCTTGGTCCATCAAGGTCAGTATTGTCTACTCAGACCGGCAGTGGCTCTCCGGGGTCTCAGGCAGTGGTCTTACATGGGACCATCTGCACGCCAAGCAGATGCCCTACCACTGAGCCCCTCCCCATTCCTTTCCTTTTATTATTAAGCTCGCATGACCAAAGGTCTTGAGCATAAAACCAATAAAATCACAGGAGATCAAACAGAAAAACCAATGAAACATGACAGAACAAAACAAAACAAAACACAAGATACCAAATGAATAAAATGCATGTGTCTCAAAAAATCTACAACGCATTAGGAAGCAAGATATACCAATGAGCCTATACATTTTCTCTTTTTTAAAAAGCGAGTTCAGTGGGCTATGATTCCGAGGAGCCCGTCCTCCAAAGGAGCCATTTTCTCCAGGGGAACTGATCTCTGTAATCTGGAGATCAGTTGTAACTCCAGGAGATCTCCAGGCCCCACCTGGAGGATGGCAACCTCAGTACAGCCATCTTCCCTCAGGAGCCTGGAGTTCCCAAGGATACCATGATAAGGCTCCAGCCTCTAGGCTTGCCAGGATGATGATGATGATGATGATGATGATGATGATGATGATTTATAACCCACCCTCATTCTTGGCCAGGCAGGGCTCAGGAAATCTCTGGAGATTCCTGGGGAAATTATTTGAGATTCTTGGGTCGGGTTGCCAGCTCCAGGTTGGGAAATACCTGGAGATGTTGGGGTGGAGTCTGAGGATGGTGGGGTTTGGGGAGGGGAGGGACTTCATTGGGGTACGATGCCATAGAGGTAGGGTTGCCAGTTCTCTCTTCACCCACTGACACCTTTCCTGTGCCCATGCGTGATTTTAGAAAGTGGGAGGGGCCAGGTTAGGGTTGCCAGGTCCCTCTTTGCCACTGTCGGGAGGTTTTTGGGAAAGAAGGTGAGGAGGAGCCTGAGGAGGGTGGAGTTTGGGGAGGGGAGGGACATCAATGCCATAGAGCTCAATTGCCAAAGTGGCCATTTTCACCAGGTGAACTTCTCTCTATTGGCTGGAGATCAGTTGTAATAGCTGGTGATCTCCAGCTAATACCTGGAGGTTGGCAACTCTACATAGAGGCCTCCTTCCAAAGCGGCCATCTGTTGAACTGGACTGGTTTCCCCACTCCTACACATGCAGGCAGCTGGGTGACCTTGGGCTAGTCACAGCTCTCTTAGAGCTCTCTCAGCCCCACCTACCTCAGGGGTTGTTTGTTGTGGGGAAGGGAAGACAATTGTAAGCTGTTTTGATTCTTCCTTAAGTGGTAGAGAAAGTTGGCATATATAAACCAACTCTTTTTCTTCCCCCTTGGTAGGGGAGATAGCATATTGGGAGAGAGGTTGATTTTGAGCAGAGAAATGGCAGAGCAAGGGTTAACTGTTCACTCATACACACACACACACTGCAACACCCCCAGAGCTCCTTTTTGTTAATCTGTAACGCTACCCACAACTATCAGATTCAGGACTCAAGGAGATCACATATCATCTGATTCCATCCCTAAGATGCAGCCTGCAGACTCATACAGTTTGCCTCGGGGCCATGCAGGGAAGGAAAAGGGAGCTTAACCCTTCAGCCTCCGCTCAGTTTTGCTCTTTGAAATTGAGCTCCCTGCTTTGCGGTTAGCGTTTGAAAGGAGAAAAGGTGTGTCCGTTAAAAACATACGTTTTCCTTTAAAATGCTAGTAACCAAGCAGAGAGCCTGGTTTCAAACGCCAAAACGCCTGGTTTCAAACACCAAAACCGACTGAGGGTTGAAAGGTAAGGCACCCTCTCCCTGGCACGGCACCAAGGCAAACTGAGGCTTCAGGATTCTGCAAATTACCTTTTATGCATGGCCTTCATCTCATCAGTCTAATCCCTCTGCTGATAAATTTTCTGGGTTTCTGTGTAGCTGTACGTTTCTAGCACTGCCCCCCTCCTATTTCACCCGCTATGAGGTTCCTTGTGTGTGAGAAACTGCATATTGTTATGACAGGAACGAGGTAACAGAAATGAGGGACATGCATACTGGATGGGAGATACACTTCTGGGTAGCGGTGCGTGTGAACAAGGTCTTGGGGGACGGGGGGACCGTACGTTCAGTGGAACAGCAGCCAGCGTGATGCAGCGACAAAGAAAGGTAATGCGATCTTGGGGTGCATCACCAGAGGCATAACATCCAAATCGCAAGGTGTCTTAGTTCCGCCGTACGCTGCATTGGTCAGGCTGCACCTGGAGTATTGTGAGCAGTTCTGGAGGCCTCGCTTCAAAAAGGATGTGGACAGAATCGAGCGGGTGCAGAGCGACAAGGATGACCAGGGGCCTGGAGACCAAGCCCTACAAAGAAAGGCCAAGGGAGTTGGGAATGTTGAGTCTGGAGAAGAGGTTGAGGGGGGACACGATTGCTCGCTGGAAGTATTTGAAGGGCTGTCACTTAGGGGAGGGCAGGGAGCTGTTCCTGTTGGCAGCAGAGGATAGGACTTGCCATAATGGGTTTAAATTGCGGGAGGAAAAATATCAGCTGGATATTAGGGAGGGAAATTCTCAGTAAGAGTTGTTTGACAGTGGAATCAGCTCCCTAGGGAGGTGGCGAGCTCCTGCTCACTGGCAGTCTTTAAGCAGAGGCTGGACAAGCACTTGTCAGGGATGCTCTAGGCCAGGGGTCGGCAAACTCATTAGTCAAAAGAGCCAAATATCAACAGTACAATGATTGAGATTTCTTTTGAGAGCCAAATTTCTTAAACTTAAACTATATAGGTAGGTACACTGTTTATTAACTTAATAAACTTTAATTAAAGTTTTAAGTCTTAATTAAACTATAGGTACACTGAATGAAACTTGATATCATACTTAATAGTGATCTTATTTATTGATAATAGTGATCTTATTTATTTATAAAAATTAAATTGTAAGTCCCTGCCATTTCCCCCTCCCCATCCGGAGTCCTCGTCTGGAGGCCTGGTCTACCGCCATAAAAGCCTATTGGTGGACCTGGCCTCTGGCTGAGGCCCATTGGAAGGCCAGGTCTACCTATTGGCTTTCTTGGCAGTAGACCTGGCCTCTGGAGGCCCATAGAAGCCAATTGGTAGACCTGGCCTCTGAAGGGGGACTTTTTCCCCCTCCTCGGAGTCCAGGTCTACCCCCAAGAAAGCCAGTGGGTAGACATGGCCTCCCAATGGGACTCAGCCGGAGGCCAGGTCTACCAAAGGAAGCCCGCCATTGAGGGCAAGGGAAAGGGGGACCCGGCCATTCTCCACTGCAGGGGGGGGAGAGACAGCACACCCGCTTGCCTGCTCTCTCTCTCTCTCTCAGGCGCGCCAGCTCCGCAGCCCGGCTGCCGGCGTGAGCAGGCACAAGAGCAGGGGCTCCAAACCAAGTTCGGAGAGCCGCCCTCAATGGGCCAAAGAGCCGCATGCGGCTCTGGAGCCGCAGTTTTGAGACCCCTGCTCTAGGCTGAGCCTGCATTGAGCAGGGGGGTTGGACTAGATGGCCTGCATGGCCCCTTCCAACTCTATGATTTTGTGATTCTATGACATGTCCCAGATGTGGTTTACAGATTCTCTCACCAATGTCAATCCAATAGTCGTACATGGAAACGACTACCATCTAAAAGTAGGAAGGAATGAAGTAGCCGACATTCCCATGATCTCTCTCTCTCTCTTTCTCCTTCTTTTTGTCCCCAGATCTTTTCCATCTTTGCTTTTGCAACGTGTGGCAGCTACTCCGGAGAATTCCGCCTGAGCGTCGAATGCGCCAACAAGAGTGAGAGCGACCTCAGTATAGATGTGGAGTTCTCCTACCCCTTCCGGTGAGTTTGGGCCCTTGGCTGGGGGGGGGGGGAACCCATGGTGGGCAGAGAGATGGCAGCCCGCACAGAGTGGGCGATGGGCTGTAGGGACGAGTCCCAGTGAGCATTTCAAGAGAGGTGTGGTCGATTCTCACATCTCAAAGAACAGAAGAACACAAGGGAAGCCCTGCTGGATCAGACCCAGGCCCCGTCAAGACCAGCAGTCTGATCACATTAGTGGCCAACCAGGTGCCTCTAGGAAGCCCACAAACAAGGCAACTGCAGCAGCACCATCCTGCCCGTGTTCCACAGCACCTAATATAATAGGCATGCTCCTCTGATCCTGGAGAGAATAGGCATGAACATAAGAACATAAGAAAGGCCCTGCTGGCTCAGACCCAGGCCCATCAAGTCCAGCCGTCTGTTCACACAGGGGCCAACCAGGTGCCTCTAGGAAGCCCACAAGCAAAACGACTGCAGCAGCATTGTCCTGCCTGTGTTCCTCGGCACCTAAGATAATAGGCCTGCTCCTCTGATCCTGGAGAGAATAGGTATGCATCATGACGAGTATCCATTTGGACTAGTAGCCATGGATAGCCCCCTCCTCCATAAGAACATAAGGGAAGTCCTGCTGGATCAGACCCAGGCCCATCAAGTCCAGCAGTCTGTTCACACAGTGGCCAACCAGGTACCTCCAGGAAGCCCACAAGCAAGACAACTGCAGCAGCATTGTCCTGCCTGCGTTCCACAGCACCTAATATATTCGACAAGCTCCTCTGATACTGGAGAGAAATGGCATGAAGATAAGAACAAAAGAAAAGCCCTGCTGGATCAGACCAAGGCCCATCAAGTCCACCCGTCTGTTCACACAGTGGCCAACTAGGTGCCTCCAGGAAGCCCACAAGCAAGACTACTGCATCAGCATTGTCTTGCCTGTGTTCACAGCACCTAAAATAATAGGCCTGCTCCTCTGATCCTGGAGAGAATAGGTACGCATCATGACGAGTAGCCATTTGGACTAGTAGCCAAGGGACCTGGCTGGCTCCTGTGTGAACAGACTGCTGGACTTGATGGGCCTTGGTCTGATCCAGCAGGGCCCTTCTTCTGTTTTTCTGTTCTTATGTCACCTCGGGGATGGAAACTAGTCAAAGGGTCAAAATTACTCTCTTTAGAGAACAAAATACCAACCCCAAACACACACACACACACACACACACACGTGAGGGGGGAAACTCTCCACAGACCAGATTTGTAATCTGCCGTGATTTTGAAGGATGCTGTAGTGGAGAGGCAGCCAGTCACACAGTGAAGATCCTTGCGCTGGGGAGGCAGCTGCTGCCAAAACCACATTTTTTTTAAAAAAAATCTGTGCCGCCAATCAAATGTCCAGTGGCTAATCAGCAGAGGGACCTGACAACCCTAACGTGGCCCCTCCTACTTTTAAAAATCACATGTGGGTAGGGTTACCAGGTACCTCTCTGCTACCGGCGGGAGGTTTTGGGGGTAGAACCTGAGGAGGGCAGGGTTTGGGGAGGGGGGGACTTCAATGCCATCGAGTCCAATGGCCAAAGCGGCCATTTTCTCCAGGTGAACAGATCTCTATCAGCTGGAGATCCGTTGTAATAGCAGGAGATCTCCAGCTACTACCTGGAGGTTAGCAGCCAAAATCACTTTCTAGCGCCCAAATGTGGGTAATTCAAACAAGGTGCCCCTTATGGCTTAACAATGCAAAACTAAAGCACACTATGCCAAAAAACTAGTGTATTGTGTAACCACAAACGTTAACCCATGTTGGCAGTTGCAAGAAAACATACAAAACAACTGAATTACAGCCTGATAGTAATAGTCCATATCTAACACAATTTGTGACTGATATAATAGTTCATAGATGCCAATAAATAAATGGGTTTCCGGTAGTCATTCCCATTTCGCTCAGGCTTCTTCAATAAAGGCAATTCTATGATGCATGTTCATACTCAAAACATATGTTCCAGAACCAGGCACGTAGCCTCTCATTACTAGTGAATGTCTCGCTGAGTCATCTGTCCAAGAGAAATAGCTACCCTTTTGGGATGACTGTATCTACCTTCTTCTATTCTCTGCTTCCCCATCCAGGCTCCACCAGGTGTATTTTGACGCTCCGGCTTGTAAAGGACATGAGACGGAGAAGGTCTTCTTGGTCGGAGACTACTCCTCTTCCGCCGAGTTCTTTGTCACCATTGCAGTCTTCGCCTTCCTCTACTCCCTGGCTGCGATGGTCGTCTATATCTTCATGCAGGACAAGTACAGGGAGAACAACAAGGGACCCATGATTGTAAGTTCCTGGACTTGGCCGGGCACGGCACACTTCACTTGCAGGTAGGGTTGCCAACCTCCAGGTGGTGGCAGGAGATCTGCTATTAGAACTGATCTCCAGCCAATAGAGATCAGTTCCTCTGGAGAAAATGAACACATGAACACATGAAGCTGCCTTATCCTAAACCTTGGTCCATCAAAGTCAGTATTGTCTACTCTGACTGGCAGTGGCTCTCCAGGGTCTCAGGCTGAGGTCTTTCACATCACCTATCTGCCTAGTCCCTTTAACTGGCGATGCCGGGGATTGAACCTGGGACCTTCTGCATGCCAAGCAGATGCTCTACCACTGAGCCACAGCCCCTCCTATGGCTGCTTTGGTAATTGGACTCTATGGCATTGAAGTCCCTCCCCTCCCCAAACCCTGCCATCTTCAGCCTCTGCCCCAAAAACCTCCCGCCAGTGGCGAAGAGGAAAATGGCAACCCTACTTGCAGGGGACAGGGGATGCTCACAGCAACCGAGGCTATGACCCATAAACATTTCCCAAGAACCCGCAAGCTTTCTAGGATGCCTTTTAAAAACTGTGGGAATGGAAAGAGACTGGGGAGGGGGTTGGACTCTGTTTCCAGGTCCAGCCTAGGTAGGGTTGCCAACTTCCAGGTACTAGCTGGAGATCTCCTGCATTACAACTGATCTCCAGCCGATAGAGATCAGTTCCCCTGGAGAAAATGGCCACTTTGGCCATTGGACTCTATGGCATTGAAGTCCCTCCCCTCCCCAAACCCCACCCTCCTCAGGCTCTGCCCCAAAAACCTCCCATTGGTGGTGAAGAGGGACCGGGCAACACCAAGCATTGGGTTGCCAACTTCGGATTGGGAACTTCCTGGAGATTTGGGGGGCGGGTCCTGAGGAGAGCGGGGTTTGGGGAGGGGAGGGACTTCAATCTCGTGGAGTCCAATGACTTCCCAGCTCAGCTTCACCATCATCCCGTAGCTCCCCCAGAGCCCCATTTCATGCTTTAGAGAAGGGTAGTTCTGACCCGGTTTTCCTGCCACAGGATTTTGTCGTCACGGCCGTTTTTACCTTCATGTGGCTGGTGAGCTCCTGCGCTTGGGCCAAGGGCCTGTCCGACGTCAAGATGGCCACCGATCCCGACGTGGTGATTGAAGGCATGAAGGTGTGTGAAGAAAAAGCCAACACCTGCAAGGAGATCCGGGAGCCGGTCACCTCTGGCCTCAACACGTCTGTGGTTAGTCCTCCTATATATGACAAGGATATGTGTGTGTGCGGGGGCAGGGGGTTGTACATTTGCTCACCTAAGTTCAGAGCGTCTCAGTCAGAGGTCTTTCACATCACCTGCTTGCCTGGTCCCTTTAACTGGAGTTGCCAGGGATTGAACCTGGGACCTTCGGCATGCCAAGCAGATGCTCTACCACTGAGCCACGGCCCCTCCCCAACACATGAAGCTGCCTTCTAAATCAGACCCTTGGTCCATCAAAGTCAGTATTGTCTGCTCAGATCGGCAGTGGCTCTCCAGGGTCTCAGGCAGAGGTCTTTCCCATCACCTACTTGTCCGGTCCCTTTAACTGGAGATGCCAGGGATTGAACCTGGGACCTTCGGCATGCCAAGCAGATGCTCTGCCGCTGAGCCACTGCCCTCCCCTGAGGGCTAGGAAGCCCCTCTCCCCATTTGAAATGGCAATCCTGGTTTTAAAAATGCTTGCCAGGATCACAGGACTTCATGTCAAAGTGCAGTTTGGCCCTTAAGCTAAGAGAAGAAGAAGAGTTGGTTTTTATATGCCGACTTTCTCTACCACTTAGGGCAGAATCAAACTGGTTTACAAGTACCCACTGGAAGGGTGGTATCTTGTTCGCCTTGCTATAGCTGCCCTGACAGAGATGAGCAAGGCTAGCCCGATCTCGTCAGCTCTGGGATGCGAAGCAGGGTCAGCCCTGGTTACTACTTGGATGAGAGAACTCTTGGGTACAAACCATAGATTTGGGGCACTGATAGAGGATTGCATGCTGTCCACACACCACACCACCCCCGTTTTGCTCCCACTAATCTACTGAGCAAGGCTGGGGGCCAGGTAGGGCTACCAACCTCCAGGTGGTGGCTGGAGATCTCCCAGAGATCAGTTCACCTGGAGGAAATGGCCGCTTTGGAAAGTAGACACTATGGCATTATACCCCACTGAGGTCCCTCCCCCATACCCCACTTCCTCAAGCTCCACCCCAAAAATCTCCAGGTATTTTTTAATCCAAAGTTGGCAAGCCTAGGGCCAGGGCAGCAAGAGGCACCCCTATAGATGGGGAAGGACTCCCTGTCTGAGAAAGGCAAATGTGATCTTGGGCTGTATCAACAGAAGTATAATGTCCAGATCACACGAAGTGATGGTATCGCTTTACTCTGCTCTGGTTAGACCTCACCTAGAGTACTGTGTTCAGTTTTGGGCACCGCAATTTAAGAAGGATGTTGACAAGCTGGAACGTGTCCAGAGGATGGCAACGAAGATGGTGAGGGGTCTGGAGACCAAATCGTATGAGGAAAGGTTGAAGGAGCTGGGCATGTTTAGCCTGGAGAGGAGAAGACTGAGAGGTGATATGATAACCATCTTCAAGTACTTGAAGGGCTGTCATATAGAGGAGGGTGCTGAGTTGTTTTCTGTTGCCCCAGAAGTTCGGACCAGAACCAATGGGTTGAAATTAAATCAAAAAAGTTTCCATTTAGACATTAGGAAGAATTTTCTAACAGTTAGAGCGGTTCCTCAGTGGAACAGGCTTCCTCGGGAGGTGGTGAGCTCTCCTTCCCTGGAGGTTTTTAAGAACAGGCTAGATGGCCATCTATCAGCAATGCTGATTCTATGACTTTAAGCAGATGATGAGAGGGGGGGCATCTTGGCCATTTTCTGGGCATGGAGTAGGGGTCAATGGGGCCGTGGGGGGTAGTTGTGAATTTCCTGCATTGTGCAGGGGGTTGGAATAGATTACCTTGGTGGTCCCTTCCAATCCTATGATTCTATCATTCTATGGCTCATTCTTTCCTATCACTTGGTCCTTCTGTCCCCAGGTTTTCGGCTTCCTGAACCTGGTGCTTTGGCTGGGGAACCTGTGGTTCGTCTTCAAAGAGACAGGCTGGACCACCCCTTTCATGAAGTACCCGCCCGCCCAGGAGAAGCAGCCAGCACCCGACACCTATGGCGACACCTACAACCAAGCCCCAGGCTACGGCCAGCAGGACACGTACGGGCAGCAGGGCGGCTACCAGCCCGATTACAGCCAACAGGGCTATGGCCAGCAGGGAGACTACGCCCAACAGGGCGGTTACGTCCAAGGCGGGCCCACGTCCTTCTCAAATCAGATGTAGGCGGGTGAGTTCTGATAATTCATTAATGCATATTGCAGCCATGAGTTGGAAGCAAATTGAAGGCACTTAACACACACACACAGAGAGAGAGAGATGGATCGTGGGGTCATTAAATCAGTTGTTAAAATGTTCTCTGGTTTTAGACCTCACGTAGAGTATTGTGTTCAGTTTGGGGCACTGCAGTTTAAGAAGGATGTAGACAAGGTGGAACGTGTCCAGAGGAGGGCGACAACGATGGTGAGGGGTCTGGAGACCAAGTCCTATGAGGAAAGGTTGCAGGAGCTGGGCATGTTTAGCCTGAAGAGGAGAAGACTGAGAGGAGATATGATAACCATCTTTAAGAACTTGAAGGGCTGTCACATAGAGGAGGGTGCCAAGTTGTTTTCTGTTGCCCCAGAACGTCAGACCGGAACCAACGGGTTGAAATTAAATCCAAAGAGTTTCTTGCTAGACATGAGGAAGAATTTCCTAACAATTAGAGCGGTTCCTCAGTGGAATGGGTTTCCTCGGGAGGTGGTGAGCTCTCCTTCCCCGGAGGTTTTTAAGCAGAGACTAGACGGCCATCTCTCAGCAATGCTGATTCTATGACCTTAGGCAGATCACGAGAGGAAGGGCAACTTGGCCATCTTCTGGGCATGGAGTAGGGGTCACTGGGTGTGTGTGTGGGGGGGAGGTAGTTATGAATTTCCTGCATTGTGCAGGGGGTTGGACTAGATGACCTTGGTGGTCCCTTCCAACTCTATGATTCTATGATACCGGGCAGGATATTGCTCGGCTCTCACCCATGTCTCATGTACCTGTGACAGGGTTTTTCCAGTGGTGGCCCCTCATCTTTGGAATTCCCTTCCCCTGCAGGCACACCTGGCTCCTATCTTCTGCTCTTTTAGGTGTCTGCCCAAAATATTTATTTTTGTCCCAGCATTTAACTAAGGACTTGGATCTTTCAAATATTGTAAAATAGCTCTCATTTGCTTTTTTTTTAATCTATATTTTATTAAGATTTTTCAAACAAACAAACAAACATATAATCACACATACATTCATACACAGTTTATACTCCTTCGGAGAGTCTTGTTTGCTTTAATGACTGTATCTAGGGTTGCCAGGTCCCTCTTCGCCACCGGCAGGAGGCTTTTGAGGTGGAGCCTGAGGAGGGCGGGGTTTGGGGAGGGGAGGGACTTCAATGCCATAGAGTCCAATTGCCAAAGCGTCCATTTTCTCCAGGTGAACTGATCTCTGTTGGCTGGAGATCAGTTGTAATAGCAGGAGATCTCCAGCTAGTTCCTGGAGGGTGGCAACCCTAACTGTATCACTGAAAGGTCTGTTGGCTATATAATCAAGACAGTATAGGACTTCTTTTAAAATTGTTTTGATAGTTTGTTTCTAGCGGTTTCTGGTGTGCGAATAGTCCGACGCTTTCAAATTCAGCTCTGAGCCAGAGGGTTACATTTTATTTTATTTTTATCTTAATTTACTCCTCGGTTGTTTTATCTAGGTTTCTTTTTTTAGGTTTTATTTTGCTACTTTGTTATTTTAAATTGGTTCCTATCCTCTTTAATTGGCTGTTACTTTTACTTCCAATCCATCTAGCCTAAAGACCACATTACAAGAATCGTTTTAAGCTGCTACACTGTTTTATGCTGCTTTATGGTCTAGTTGGGTGTTTGGTTGTGTGCGTTGGTTTAAAAGTTTGTTAATTTTAACTATCTTTATGCCGCCTTAATGATTTTTATCATATTTTATTAAGGGACCTCCCTTGAGAAGGTTCTCTGGAGAGATGATGGCATAGAGGTTTTCTAAATAAATAAAGATCTTCAGTTACGCATGATCTGCTTAACCTATATAGGTTGCAGCATACGTGTACTAGTTGAGGGTCTATAAAGAATTACAGGATAGGGAAATTAGGAAGCATTAGTAAATTAGGAGGGCGGGGTTTGGGGAGGGGAGGGACTTCAATGCCATGGAGTCCAATTGCCAAAGCGGTAGGGTTGCCAACCTCCAGGTAGTAGCTGGAGATCTGCTATTACAACTGATCTCCAGCCGACAGAGATCAGTTCACCTGGAGGAAATGGCTGCTTTGGCCATTGGACTCTATGGCATGGAAGTCCCTCTCCAAACCCGGCCCTCCTCAGGCTTTGCCCCGAAAAACCTCCCACTGGTGGAGAAGAGGGACCTGGCAACCCTACAAAGCGGCCCTTTTCTCCAGGGGAACTGATCTTGAGCGGCTGGAGATCAGTTGTAGTAATGGGACATCTCCAGCTAGTACCTGGAGGTTGGCAACCCTACATAGAGTCCACCTTCCAAAGCAGCCATTTTCTCCAGGGGAACAGATTACTACCCCCTGGAGATCAGTTTTAACAACGGGAGATCTACATCCACCACCTGGAGGTTGGCAACCCTAGGGATTTGTGTGTGTGTGATTGGGGTGTCTGCCATAGGCCAGCCTCTCTGTCTCCCATTACTCATCCGCTTTTCTCTTTCTTTCTCTCTACTACAGGTCCCTACTCCCAGTAGGAGGCATTGTGAGGAGGAAGACGCCGTCCGGTCCCCGCCCCCCGTGTCCCCTTGTGGAGGGGAGAGGGGGGGCTTGTGGGTGCTTGCACTGGGAGGGGGCCGGCGGGGTCCCCTCCCAGGATGAATGTAGATGTTTGTGCTGTTTATATATATATTATATATATATATGAGAAATTACAACTAGAGATAGACCGCCCCCCCCTTCCCACTGCCTCATGCACACACAAACTGCCCTACAACGTGACCTACCCCCCCTTCCCCGGGGACAGCTGCTTACCTGTCTGCTGTTCCTTTGCTCCCCTCCCCCGTGCCCCCTAGCACCCCACCTAAATAAACCCACCTGCCCTTCTCTCCGCCCCACCAGTTCCCCACTGCATCCCCCGGTCCATCCCACCCGATATTACGGCAGGCACCGCATGGCTCTCTCCGCCTTTGGGGACACTCCTCCCATCTCATTGCCAGACACCCCCCCCCCCGCCCTCCTCGGTCTCCCCTCTGGATGCCCCTACAGAAAGCCGGTTGTGTGTGGGTGAGGTGTGTGGGGGGAGAATCTGCCATGGGGTCCTCTTTGGACGTCTTCCGGAGCTGGGGCGGTTTGGGGGTATCTGAACGTCAGGCCAGTTTAGGGGCTCGGGGCGGGGGGCTTCCGGGGTCACGGCCAGCACTTTAACTGAGATTCGAGGCCGCCGGTAATTGAGGGGTCAGGACGAGAAGAGGCCTAAATACTAGGGCAAATCTCTCTGGCTTTCCCTTCCGGGTGGTCCATATTTGGGGGGTGGGGGTGGGGAGATGGGGTGAGCCTAGGAGGGACCCACATCACTGGAGTGCTTGTAGATTTTCAGGGGGGTTGTGTGTGTGCTTGTCATCTTTGCAGAAGGATTTTGCCCCGTCGGGGAGACAGGCGACAAACTGGGATATACCACCACGCTTTCTGGGGAGGGGTCAGAGCCCCGATATTTCCCCTAATGCCAGCATGTATGCCGTGGAGACTAGTGTAGGTGGGGCTGACCATTCCTGGGGGGGTGGAATGAGGGGACAGCTCCGAACCCTATCCTTTCCCCCCATGCTGTCTTTAATTTCTTTCTTCTGCTCACATTAAATCTTTCTTTCATCTGGAAGTGCATATTTAAGGTAGCTTAATGTAGATTGGCCCTGACCTGGATGGCCCAGGCTAACCTGATCTCACCAGACCTTGGATGGGAGACCACCAAGGAAGCCCAGGGTTGCTACGCAGAGGCAGGCAATGGCAAACCACCTCTGCTCACCTCTTGCCTTGACCTGGATGGCCCAGGCTAGCCCGATCTTGTCAGACCTCATAAGCTAAGGAGGGTCGGCCCTGGTTAGTATTTGGATGGGAGACCACCAAGGAAGTCCAGGGTTGCTACGCAGAGGCAGGCAATGGCAAACCACCTCTGAACGTCTTTTGCCTTGACCTGGATGGTCAAGGCTAGCCCGATCTTGTCAGACCTCATAAGCTAAGGAGGGTCGACCCCGGTTAGTATTTAGATGGGAGACCGCCAAGGAAGCCCAGGGTTGCTACGCAGAGGCAGGCAACGGCAAACCACCTCTGAACGTCTTTCCTTGGAAACCCTGTAGGGTTGCCATAAGTCGGCTATGACTTGACATCCCTTTCCTCCACCACCGAAGTGGATTCATCTCAGTACCGTTTGTCATATCCAAATGAGGATGGTTCACCTGCTTCCCCATTTGGCGCATGTCTCGTTCGGAGGCTGCCGCATGGTCTGATATGGGAGCGCACTTAGGCACACATGCGCGGCTCCCCTGCCAGCAAAGACCGTGTAGCAATGAAAAGGATCTCACATCCAAGATGGGTGTGTCCCTTGTCCGCTGTGGTTTAAGCCATCGTGGGAGCATCCAAAAGGGTGCGGCAATGACGCTAATTGTGGTGGTTACATCTGGCCAAACACACAAGCAATGCCTCTGTACAGGCCATGCCTGGCATGCTCTCTGGCTAGTAGCTTGCATACTCCCACAGACGTTTGCGCGGGGCCCCACCAAACAAGCCCCTGACCTGGGCTTGCAGCTAATGTAGGGGTTCTAATCCACTGTAACTCTGCAAAATATGGACTAGAGCGTGGCGATTATTATGGATTAATCCACGTAGAATAGTTTGCAGGGTCTGATCTCATGCACTAAAACTCGGGCTCCATTGGGGCTGACTTCCAAGTGAATGTGTTTAGGATCAGGATAGCCCTAATTTCTCTCTTTCTCCCCATGAGAGCCAGCGTGGTGTAGCGGTTAGGAGCGGTGGACTCTGATCTGGAGAACGGGGTTCGATTCCCCACTCCTCCACATGAGCGGCGGTCTCTAATCTGGTGAACCAGGTTTGTTTCCCCGCTCCTCCACATGAAGCCAGCTGGGTGACCTTGGGCTAGTCACAGTTCTCTCCAAACTCTCTCAACCCCCACCTACCTCGCAGGGTGTCTGTTGTGGGGAGGGGAAGGGAAGGGGATTGTAAGCCGGTTTGATTCTTCCTCAAGTGGTAGAGAAAGTCGGCGTGTAAAAACCAACTCTTCTTCTTCTTCAGTTCAGTTGATCTGTCTCTGATTTCTCTTGCTCTCATACCCCTCCCTCACTAGTCCCTATACCTTACTAGCTACAGTTCCCCTCTATTTATCTTTCCACTCACCAATCCCTTTCTCTGGCCCCTGCAAAGGTTCTTGCTCTAGCCTTTCCCAAAGTTGTGGCCTCCAACCCAACCTATTTTCCACAGCAGCCAAACCTTCCCCCCAACACACACACACAGCTCTTCCCTCCTGCCCCCCCCATCCATCCTGCCCCCATTCCCAGTGGCACTCTGGCTATATATTAATCAGTGTCTGTGTATCTGATCGTGCCGTAATTGTGCGTTTCGGTTTTGTCCGGCTCTTTGCCCCGGTCGATATCGTGTGATTTTTTCTTCCATCTTTAAACGACAAAAAAAAAAAAAAAAACCAACAGCAGCAGCAAACTAACAGGAAAACAAACAAAAAAATGCATCGATTCCCCCAAATCTGCCCTCCACCCCAAAAGGTATAGAGAAAAAAATTGGATAAAAACCAAATAAAAAGAGAAAGAAAAATGTATTTAAAAACCAATGTTTGGAGTGCCTTATTTTGTGCTGTTCTTCTCTCGTCTTTTCTGAACTCAAAACAAGACTTTGGCCCGGTTTTGGAACAGACACATTGGCCATTTATGCAGGGTCGATTTTGATGCTCGCTCAACTTTAAAATGCCTATTCACTGTCCCGATGCAAGAGGAGAAAGTCAAACAAATTCCACCCCCTACTCGCCTGCTCCTTATTTCCTTCGTTTGAATAGCCATTAGCACTTGTTGTTTGCGTAGCTAACCCTCTGCTGTGATTCTTCATTCTTCCTTGAGTGGATGCTTAGAGGTGAGGGCGGAGCAAACACAAAAGGTCGTGTTAAAGGGGCTTTTAAGAAATGTGAAGCAGGTATGCGCTGGCTTTGCAGTGACTTCTGGAATGACGGTTCAGCATGAAGAACTAAAAAAAATATGCTGGGCACGTCAGCCTGGAACGCGCTGCTAATCGCCAAGCATAAACGGCCATGTAAAACATGTTTTGCATTGCATGTAAAACATGTATTTCTGGTTTTTAGACATGTCTAAGGCCCTGACCTGGATGTCCCAGGCTAGCCTGATCTCGTCAGATCTCAGAAGCTAAGCAGGGTCAGCCCTGGTTAGTATTTGGATGGGAGACCACCAAGGAAGTCCAGGGTTGCTGTGCAGAGGAAGGCACTGGCAAACCACCTCTGTTAGTCTCTTGCCATGAAAACCCCAAAAAGGGGTCGCCATAAGTTGGAAAGAGGTTATAAGAAAGAGAAAGTGAAAGTGCCAAAGCAGGACTACAGCTGAACATCAAGAAAACAAAAGTAATGACTACAGGAAAATTACACAACTGTAAGGTTGACAATGAGGAAATTGAAATTGTTCAAGACTTTCTATTCCTTGGCTCCACCATCAACCAAAAGGGAGACTGCAGCCAAGAAGTCAGAAGGAGATTGAGACTGGGAAGGGCAGCCATGAAGGAGCTAGAAAAGATTTTGAAGTGTAAGGATGTGTCACTGGCAACCAAGACTAGATTAATTCATGCCATCGTATTCCCTATTACTATGTATGGGTGTGAAAGCTGGACAGTGAAGAAAGCTGATAGGAAGAAAATAGATTCCTTTGAAATGTGGTGTTGGAGGAGAATGTGACGGATTCCGTGGACTGTCAAAAAAACAAACCAGTGGGTTATAGATCAAATCAAGCCTGAACTGACCCTAGAAGCTAAAATGACTAAACTGAGGCTATCGTATTTTGGTCACATCATGAGACGACAAGAGTCACTGGAAAAGACAGTCATGCTAGGAAAGGTTGAGGGCAGCAGGAAAAGAGGAAGACCCAACAAGAGATGGACGGACTCAATAAAGGAAGCCACGGCCCTCCATTTGCAAGACCTGAGCAAGGCTGTCAAAGATAGAACATTTTGGAGGACTTTCATTCATAGGGTCGCCATGAGTTGGAAGAGACTTGACGCGGCACTTAACATACACACACACATAAGTTGGCTGCGACTTGACGGCACTTTACACACACACAAGAAAAAGAACGCTGGGCATAATTTCTTCTTATAGATCCGACACTACTGAATCCAGTCATTAATTCATCATAAACATGGCCTGATATGGAATAGGCAAGAGAAGATAAATCTCTAATATCTTGGTGCCTTGAGTGGACAAATAGCTCACTGTAGGAACTAGGGTTGCCAGCTCCGGGTTGGGAAATACCTGGAGGTTTTTGGGGCGGAGCCTGAGGAGGGCGTGGTTTGGGGAGGGACTTCAATGCCATAGAGTCCAATGGCCAAAGCGGTCCTTTTCTCCAGGGGAACTGATCTCTATCGGCTGGAGATCAGTTATAATAGTAGGAGATCTCCAGCTAATATCTGGAGGTTGGCAACCCTACACAGAAGCCATGTGAGCCTGTGTTTGGGGAACCAAACCTCTCTGCCTTGAAACTTTCCTGACACGACAGGATTGCCTAATATAATGCTTGGGAAAATACAGCACGCACACACCATTTCATAGAGGCGTCCCCCACCCTTCTGAAATTAGAGGTAGCGTGGTGTAGTGGTTACAAGCGGTGGACTCTAATCTGGAGAACCAGGTTCGATTCCCCACTCCTCCACATGAAGCCAGCTGGGTGACCCTGGGCCAGTCACAGTTCTCTCCGAACTCTCTAAGCCCCACCTACCTCACAAGGTGCCTGTTGAGGGGAGAGGAAGGGAAGAAGAGTGTAAGCCAGGTTGATTCTCCTTAAAAGGTAGAGAAAATCGGCATACAAAAACCAACTCTACTTGGAGATCAAGGTGGTCCGGAAAGTTGCCAGAGAAACGTAAATGTCCAGGTGCTTGTTCTGCGGGAGGGCCTGCAAAGTAGGGGAGGGGCCGTGGCTCAGTGGTAGAGCATCTGCTTGGCATGCAGAAGGTCCCAGGTTCAATCCCCGGCATCTCCAGTTAAAGGGACCAGGCAAGTAGGTGATGTGAAAGACCTTCACCTGAGACCCTGGAGAGCCGCTTCCGGTCTGAGTAGACAATAGTGACTTTGATGGACCACTGGTCTGGTTCAGTATAAGGCAGCTTCATGTGTCCGTGTATTTTTCTAATTACGCACCAAGAAAGAATCCCAGAAATAACAGCTCTAGCCGCATTTTGCCTTCCTCCCTCTTCAAGCTGTGGAAACAGCCCAGAAATTCCAGTTCCTTCAAGGTTTGGTGTAGGAGGTGGCAACTTCTATAATATTAGTCATTTCTGTGATACATTCATCCACTTTCTGCAGATCGCTGTGAGACTCGGCTGGTTTCAAGGCGGCAGACGTACTCGGGCAACTCTAGAAGCTGCTCCATAGGCAGAGGGAAGGGAGGGGGCGCAAAGGTCTGACACTTAAATAGGAAGTGCTTTAAAGCCTAAATATATGTTGCTGGGGATAATTCCTACTCAGATAAAATCCATCCATAAAGAACTTTTTCCATATGCAATAACGGCTGCAAGAATTATGTAGGCGGCTTACTGGAAAGCAAAGAAGGCACTTGAATCAGCCGAACGGATTACAAATCCACACAAGTTGGCTACTATGGCGAGACTAACAAGCTTGGTACAAAGAAAGGGGATTGATAACCATCTTCATGTCCTTGAAGGGCTGTCACATAGAGGAGAGTGCCGAGTTGTTTTCGGTTGCCCCAGAAGGTTGGACCAGAACCAACGGGTTGAAATGAAATCAAAAGAGTTTCCGTCTAGGCATTAGGAAGAACTTTCTAACAGAGCGGTTCCTTGGTGGAACAGGCTTCCTTGGGAGGTGGTGAGCTCTCCTTCCCTGGAGGTTTTTAAGAAGAGGTTAGATGGCCATCTGTCAGAAAGGCTGATTCTATAACCTTAAGCAGATGAGGAGAGGGAGGGCATCTTGGGCATCTTCTGGGCATGGAGTAGGGGTCACTGGGGGTGTGGGGGGGAGGGAGTTGTGAAATTCCTGCATTGTGCAGGGGGTTGGACTAGATGACCCTGGTGGCCCTTCCAACTCTTTGATTCTAAAGCTGATTGATGAGTACAAGCAGAAATGGCAGCCATTTTTTATAGATATGCATGATGTAATATGAAAAAGGGTATCGGGGATTGACACAATCAAGACTAGAAAATTACATTCAAATAGTGTCTATTATAGTTTCCAGGTATAATCTGATAACAAATATATCGATATAGTCATTAGCCAGGGATCATAGTATATCAGTTAAGACTGAAAACAAATTATTTATCAAGCATTAATTGCTTTTGGAATATTCGTCAAATTTTGAATTATTATAGACTGTGGGTTAAGATAGATGATCGAGATAGTTTGGGCACGGGCAAAGTATAAATGTATAACTTTCCCTATTTGCTATTTCCCTTTTCTTTCTTCTGTATCTCCTAATAAAAAATGAACAAAATTAAAAAAAAAAATAATTAAATAGGAAGCGATTCTATTTTTTCTGCTTCCCGGATTTGATGCTGTTTCTCTCGCATCTCTCGCCTACTCACTAGTAAGGCTGCCTTAGGAAAATGCCATGGACAAATATATTAAGGTGCAAAAGATTGGTGAAGGATCCTTTGGTAAAGCAATTCTGGTGAAAGCAAAGGAAAATGGCAAGCAATACGTTATTAAGGAGATCAATATGCCCAAGATGTCAAATAAAGTGAGAGAAGAATCAAGGTGAGAAGTAGCTGTATTGGCAAACATGAAACATCCAGATATTGTCCTGTACAGAGAATCCTTTGAAGAAGGTGGTTGTCTTTACATGGTGGTGGATTATTGTGAAGGAGAAGACCTGTTTGAGAAAATTAACGCACAGAAAGGTGTCTTGTTTTCAGAAGGCCAGACCGTGGATTGGTTTGTACAGATCGGCTTAGCATTAAAACAGCCAGCCTCAGAGTTTTGTGCAGAATCATTCTATTAAAGTTCTTTTGCCTTGGCCAAACCCTGCCCTCCTCAGGCTCCGCACAAAAAAAATCTCCCACTGGTGGCAAAGAGGGACCGGGCAACCCTAAGCTTGCTCCTGTGTTTTTAACAACATTGTGATCTGCCGAAATCCAAAAAGAGGAAGCTTTTCGCAGCATATAGCTTCCTAGTGGGTTGTATCCTACAAACTTTTCTACTGGTGTGAGAGAGGAGATCTTGTTGACAACTGAATCTTCCTTTCCTTTTCCTTTTCCTTTTCCTTTTCCTTTTCCTTTTCCTTTTCCTTTTCCTTTTCCTTTTCCTTTTCCTTTTCCTTTTCCTTTTCCTTTCCTTTTCCTTTTCCTTTTCCTTTTCCTTTTCCTTTCTTTTCCTTTCCTTTCCCCCTTAGAACCTGCTTGATTCATAAATCTTGAGCAGCATAATTCTAAATCTATTGTTTAAGGGATATAAAGGACTGAGATAAATTTTGCCGCTGCCAATGTAACCTTATGATCGCTGTCACTTAATAAATAAGGTACTAGCTCAGACAGAGAGTTACCAGTCCGATCGGTTAGAAGAGGAATCATATATCTTGATCTTAGAGCCTCATAAAAACGGCATCGCAGGAGCATGTGCGCTAGAGAATCAGCAGAACCAGAAGAACATGGGCAGGTCCTTTCCGAATTTGGTAGGCATTTAATATTCTACACCAGGGACAACGGGATCAGTGTGGACAGCAACCACATTGAGGAAGAGAATTGGGAGAGACCGAGCAGAAAAGCTGGGTGAGTTCCAACCCATAGAGAGCCAGAGTGGTGTAGTGGTTAAAAGCAGTGGTTTGGAGCAACAGACTCTAACCTGGAGGACCGGGTTTGATTCCCCACTTCTCCACATGAGCAGCTGAGGCTAATCTGGTGAACCGGGTTGGTTTCCCCACTCTTCCACACGAAGCCAGCTGGGTGACCTTGGGCTAGTCACAGCTCTCTTGGAGCTCTCTCAGCCCCACCTACCTCTCAGGGTGTCTGTTGTGGGGAGGGGAAGGGAAGGTGATTGTAAACCAGTTTGATTCTTCATTAAGTGGTAGAGAAAGTCGGCATATAAAAACCAGCTCTTCTTCTTCTCATTCTTCTTCATAGTATTCAGATCAAGCTGCTTTTAAAAGCCCAGGGAATGGTTTGCTGGAACAACTGGTCACTTCTTCCTTATGGCTGGGCTTTGGTGATTTTCTAGGCTCTTCCAGCCAAATGAAAGTCTATAGAACAAAGCCCCCAAATAGAGACCCCAACCTACGTGGCTTGACGGTAGACAATCAAAATGCTAAGTCACCAACTGCTTTGTTTATTCTTCCCACCCACCAGCAGTCAATGCTTCCAGGGATGACGCATTTGGATCAACTGAGCCGCATGTTCACGTGTGGCCACACGCAGAAAAGATCTGGGACGCATAGGAGACTCAGAACTTGAAGATCCAGTCCATTCTCATTCATTGAAACTGCTTTTTCTTAGGCCCTGTCATCTAATTACCCTCACTGTGGCCATTTATGCTTGGTAATTAGCAGCGCGTTCCAGGCTGAATTGCCCTGCATATTTTTTGAGTTTTCGAAGCCGGCGCATACTTGCTTCGCATTTCTTAAGAGCCCTTTTAACGCAACCTTTTATATTTGCTCCGCCCCCGCTGCGAAGAATCCCCTCAAGGAAGCATGCAAAATCACAGCCGTGTGTTAGCTATGCAGACGGCGGTTGCTAACTATGCAAGCAGGAACGAAGGAACAGGTGAGTGGTGGGGGTGGAATTTCTCCTTTTACTCCGGGGCCGTGAAAAGGCATTTTAAAGGTGGCATTTAAAAAAAGAGCTTTGAGCGAGCATCAAAATTGACCCTGCATAAATGGCCTGTGATTTTGTTTCTGTTTCCTCTACAATCATCTTCACGTTATTTGTGCTGAACCTTGTTTGCTCTCCTTACCACGAAGAAAGCTACTTACCACTAGGAACAGCGAGGGCAGATGGCCATCCGACAGAAGTACAGTTTTAGTATCCCATATCCGGACTGCTTGGGACCAGAAGGGGTTTATATTTCGGATCTTTCCTTATATTGGAATATTTTGGAATTTTTGCATATACATAATGAGATATCTTGGGGATGGGACCCAAATTAATTTATGTTTTATCTTCACTTTATACACGCCACTCTAGTTAGGACAGAGATGCACATTTAAAATAGTTCACAAGATCTTTGTAGAAAAGAACAAAAAGTATTTACAATCTACAAAGAGTTTCCGTCTAGACATTAGGAAGAATTTTCTAACAGTTGGAGCGGTTCCTCAGTGGAACAGGCTTCCTCGGGAGGTGGTGAGCCTCTCCTTCCCTGGAGGTTTTGAAGCAGAGGCTAGATGGCCATCTGTCAGCAAGGCTGATTCTGTGACCCTAGGCAGATGATGAGAGGGAGGGCATCTTGGGCATCTTCTGGGCATGGAGTTGGGGTCACTGGGGGTGTGTGGGGGAGGTTAGTTGTGAATTTCCTGCATTGTGCAGGGGGTTGGACAAGATGACCCTGGTGGTCCCTTCCAGCTCTATGATTCTATGATCTTTTAAAAGGCTGAACAGAATCCTGGCATTTGAGTTGTAGGAACTCCTCCCCCCTTTTCCCATCAAGTCACACCTGACTTATGGCAACCCCTAGCGGCATTTTCAAAGCAAGTGACGTTCAGAGATGGTTTGCCATCGCTTGACTTCACCTCATGACTCTGGTATTCCCTGGAGGTCTCCCATCCAAACACTTGCCAGGGTTGACCCTGCTTAGCTTCTGAGATCTGACGAGATCAGGCTAGCCTGGTACATCTGTCAAATCCCAACACTGGGGTAGAGGGTCACTGGGAGAACAGGCGGGGTCACACCACAGGTGGGGCACCCTCCATCTCCTGTTGCATTACCTCTGACTTCCCTCCAACTCAACCGGGTTATTGAACAGATGAATCAGCCCAACAATTCATCTCAATGTCAGCGGCCACAGGCATAGATGGCTTTAAAAGGGGATTAGACAGAGGCGAGGTCTATCCGTGGCTACCAGCCATGGTGACTAGAGGGAACGGGTTGGCCCCCTGGAGAAACTGGTTGCATAAGATAGGATGCTATGCTATGTAACACGCTATGTTAACTTTAACAACCGTTCCGAATTTTAAGAACATCAAGCAAGACCAGTGTGTGACTCTTTAAATGCTTTTTCTTCAATGAAAGTTCATGCACGGTTTGATACACACGTGCTTGTGTGTGCACTTCCCAACTTAGAAGTGGTGGGGAAGAACAGAGTAGTCAAAGCGTCTGTATCTTTTCCAGTACAAATGCTAGCATCCCAGCTTTTTTAAAAAACATGTTATAAATGTAAGTCAGTTTGGAAATAAGTCAAAAAGACAACAAACTAGCAATTTATTAAAATTATGCTAGCTTCTTTTAAAAAAAAAACTTCAAACCATTGACCCAATCCAGGTCTTGTCCTGGAATGTGTTTGGAGATTCACATCAATCTGAAAGCAATGCACATAGCTAACAATGGCAATCGGATGGGTATCCTATGTCTTCCCATAGTTTCCAGTCCAGCAAATGTGTGTGTGCAGGAGCCTGCTTTTACACATAGATAATATATCTAGGTTAGGGCCTCAACATAACTTTAGTATTCTGCTTCTTTATAATATCATTCTTAATGGGATGGATCCTAGGCAGTATCAGCGAAACAAATAGATCTTTCTCACTGTCTCCTGTAAGCTCCCAAAGGGTGATGGAGGGAGTTTTGGAGACCTGCATGGGCCAGGGACTAGGCAGGTAGGTGATGTGAAAGACCCCTGCCTGAGACCCTGGAGAGCTGCTGCCAGTCTGAGTAGACAACACTGACCTTGATGGACCAAGGGTCTGGTTCAGTATAGGCAGTTCCATGTGTTTATGTGATGCTGGACTAGATGGACCCTCACCGGTCTGATCCAGCAGGGCTCTTCTTATGTCCTTATGAAGGCCTCGGCCTCGATGCCCTGTGGCTGGACCTGCAGCTGTCCCCTGTGTGAGACAGGATGCTGGACTGGATGGACCACTGGTCTGATCTATCTTCTGTTATTCTTATTGGCTATGTTGATCTAAATATATAATGGCACACATCAGTTATGACGCACGTGCTGCCAAGACGCAGAAGGAACGGTCCGCAGTCTTTGCCTCTCAGAACTGCTTTGGAGGAAGCGATCCCTTTGTTTTCTTAGTACAGGTTCCCCACAAGGAGGCTTCAGGACAACTCCCATGTGCTTGCGTAGGAAAATGAGTGGCATGATGTGCCCAACTGAGGCTAAAACTCCATTCCTGACAGGCTGGTTTGGCCCTGTTGATGAATCACTCTCTCCCAGGAACTAGGACAACTTCGCTGGAATGAGCCACCAAGTATTGCAACCGTTTTTCCCTGGCATTCTCCGGAATAGACTCTGCTTTGTGAGCTTGTGCAGAACTCGAAGGTCTATTTATTGGTTTAGTAGTTGTCAAACTTTGCTCGTGGGTAAGTTAGTCAGGGTTTCCTTAACAAGAAGAAGCATTTTCCCATCACTCCTTAGCAGTCTTCCCCACCGATGAAAGAATATTGGGGGGGGGGGGAAACACCCTTGGTTTCCTCTTGGTAATACAACGGATCACCCCGTTCTTAAATCAGTGGAGAAGACTGCTCAGAAGTGCTATGGGGAGGGGCCGTGGCTCAGTGGGAGAGCCTCTGCTCGGCATGCAGAAGGTCCCAGGGTCGATCCCCAGCATCTCCAGTTAAAAGGACCAGGCAAGTAGGTGATGTGAAAGACCCCTGCCTGAGACCCTGGAGAGCCGCTGCCCGTCTGAGTAGACAATACTGACTTTGATGGACCGAGGGTCTGATTCAGTATAAGGCAGCTCCATGTGTTCATGTGAAATCACATTGGGAGACAACATTTGGCTGAAAAGGGGTATTAAAAAAAATCACCCAATAGTCTTGTCAGTTTTAATCAAACATTCAGACACAAATCTATATTTGGAAAAAAACAAAAGAAAACAACTCATGTTACCTTTAGATCATGGACACTTCTGTTAGGGAGTAAAGCAGAGATATCCTTGGTTAAAGAATTGCCTCTTCTAAAAAGACATCCATTTTTATTGGTTCCTATTTTAAAAGCAGGTTCTTCCAGGAGCCCATTTAAATCGAACAGGCTATTCAATGAAAACAACAGGAAGCCCTTCTTAGCACAACACGCAATTTACTTATGGAATAACATACCATTTATTTATGGAAATGCTTGCCACAAGATGTTGCAATGGTCTCTGGTACACAGCTGGATATTAGGAAAGAATTTTTTTTACAGTAACAGTGATTCCCCAGTGTAATGGGATGCCTAGGGAGGTGGTGAGCTCCCCCACACCGGCAGTCTTCAAGCAGCAGCTGGAAAAACACTTGTCAGGGATGCTCGAGGCTGATCCTGCATTGAGCAGGGGGTCGGACTGGATGGCCTGCATGGCCCCTTCCAACTCTATGATTCTACGGGCGCTTTCACACAGCCCGAATAATGCACTTTGCAGCTGGATTTTACTGTGGCCATTTATGCAGGGTCGATTTTGATGCTCGCTCAAAGCTCTTTTTTTACATGCAACCTTTAAAATGCCTATTCGCAGTCCTGATGCAAAAGGATAAATTCCACCCCACCCCCCACTCCTTCGTTCCTTCCATTAGCAACTGCCGATTGCATAGCTAACGCGCAGCTGTGATTTTGCATGCTTCCTTGAGGGGATTCGAGGCGGGGGTGGAGTAAACACAAGAGGTCGTGTTAAAGAGGCTCTTAAGAAATGCGAAGCAGGTATATGTCGGCTTCGCAGTCACTTCCTGAATGACGGTTCAGTGTGAAAAACTCAAAAAAATATGCAGGGCAATTCAGCCTGGAACGTGCTGCTAATTACCAAGCATAAATGGCCTGTGTGAAACAGCAAAATCCACTTGCAAACTATGGGGGTTACTGCACTTTGTATTCCCAGCAATGTATTAAGAGTTTGAAAATGTTATAAAAAACATCGCTTTAAAAGGGTTTTTGGATACCACGGCTTATAAATGGTTGGAAGACATCTTTAAAGCTAAAGGGGCCAAACAAAGTGCGAACAGTATTTTTTTTAACGTTTTCAAACTCTTAATACATCGCTAAGAATACAAGTGCGGTAACCCCCTATCATTAAAGTGCATTGAAAGTGGATTGAAAGTGCATTATTCAGCATGTGTGGACTAGGCAAGGAGGTGATGTGAAAGACCTCTGCCTGAGACCCTGGAGAGCTGCTGCTGGTCAGAGTAGACAATGCTGACTTTGTTGGGCCAAGGGTCTGATTAAGTATAAGGCAGCTTCATGGTTTATGTGCCCACCCCTCTCCAAATGCATGCACAATACAGACAGAATGGCACCGATCGACCATTGCAGGGCTGTTGTGTTGTGGGCGTTAGCAAACATAAATCCTTCAGTATTACCGTCAGCATGTGCAATTGGATCTGTGCTTAACGTTGCATTAATCATCATGCATAAATAGTCAGTTTTTAATGTAAACATGACACACAGAGAATTATTCATGATGATAAATCTAAATTGTGATCTACTTCCGTTTATCTGGCCTGCTCACCTTGTACGGAAGGCTAACCCAGCCCAAAGAAGAACAAGCAGAAAGTATTCCACAGCTGTGGGCTCTTTAATTTTATAGAATATATGGGGCGCAACCTCTCCTAAGATCCCACCCAAATGTTTCAAGTCATTTCCCCCAGCTGAACGGATATCTATCGGATGGAGATCAGTTGCAATAGCAGGAGATCTCCAGCTAGTACCTGGAGGTTAGAATTCAAAATATGGAACTTAAACAGAAATATCCAAATCAGGAGAATCATGATGCAAAACTTGCAGTTAGAGTAATGTATTGGAACATTAGAAACAAAGCCTTTGTTTCTAATGTTCCAATACATTACTCTAACTGCAAGTTTTGCATCGTGATTCTCCTGATTTGGATATTTCTGTTTAAGTGCCATATTTTGAATTCTACACTCCTGTAAGCACTTATTAGCTGTTTTTTGAATAGTACCTGGAGGTTGGCAACCCTAGTTGCCAGCTCCAGGTTGGGAAATACCTGGAGATTTCTGGGGTGGATTCAGAGGAGGGCAGGGTTTAGAGAGGGAAGGGACTTCAATGCCATAAAGTCCAATTGCCAAAGCGACCATTTTCTCCAGGGGAAGTGATTTCTGTCAGCTGGAGATCAGTTGTAATAGCAGGAGATCTCCAGCCACTACCTGGAGGTTGGCAACCCTACACACAAAGCAACCTCAGCACCTTTGAGTTTGGATTTGGCGCCAGTTTCTACAACCGATTGGACTGGGGAGAGTACATGGGCTTGATCTCCCCCCAGCTCCGGGCGTTGACCGCTGCCCAGTCCATCAGTTCGGGGGCTCGGGCGAGGAAGACCAAGAGAAGGGTGAGGGCGTCCCCTTCGGCCGAGTGGGCCCCGACCGGATCCCGCTCATAGAAGCGTCGGAAGACCTCTCCCAGCCGGTAGCTCTTGCTGGCAGCCTGGTCCAGGTCCTTCAAGGCGGGCAGCGTGTCCAAGCAGCCGGTGTCCGGGGGCAGGTCGGCGTTCACCCGCCAGAGCTCGGTCCGCAGGAGAGGGAAGTCAAAGCACAGGCCGTTGTGGGCCACCAGGCAGACGGGGCCGGCCTGCCGGTCCAGGAAGGCCCTCATGGCCTCTGCCGCGGCACTGTCAAAACCCGGCTTGCAGTCCTCCTCCAGCGTCCGGTTGCTCAGGCCGGTGATCTCCTCCGCTTTGGCGGTGAAGGGCTTCTGAGGGTCGACGCAGAGGGTGAGCTTGTCCAAGATGCGGGGAGGCTGCGGGGACCGGGACAAATCCAGGGTGGGGCACTGCAGGGAGCGGCGGTGGACGGCGACCAGGCTCAGCTCGGCCATGCAGGGCCGGTCGGGGGGCAAGCCGGTGGTTTCGAGGTCGAGGAAGACGAAGGTCTGGAATTCCTGGGGGGAAGCCATGGCTGACAAAGGGGAAGAAGAGGCTGTTAGAACGCATCAATCATGTACCTTCACCCTGAGTGGGAAATGAAGTATAGGGCGTGGGTCCCCAATACAATGCCTAGGGTTGCCAACCTCCAGGTACTAGCTGGAGATCTCTTGCTATTACAACTGATCTCCAGCCGATAGAGGTCAGTTCCCCTGGAGACAGGGTTGCCAACCTCCAGGTACTAGCTGGAGATCTCCTGCTATTACAACTGATCTCCAGCTGAGAGAGGTCAGTTCCCCTGGAGATAGGGTTGCCAACCTCCAGGTACTAGCTAGAGATCTCTTGCTATTACAACTGATCTCCAGCCGATAGAGGTCAGTTCCCCTGGAGAAAATGGCAATTGGACTCTATGGCATTGAAGTCCCTCCCATCCCCAAACCCCGCCCTCCTCGGGCTCCGCCCCAAAAACTTCCCGCCGGTGGCGAAGAGGGACCTGGCAACCCTAAGGCCGGCTGTGATGAAAAACCGTACCTGCCCTCAACTATAGGCCTGGTGGGAAATCTCCCTTTTATTGGCCCTGCGGAATTCTTTCCGATCCCTCTGGGCTCTGGTCTCACTAGAAAGGGAATTCCCCCAGGCCGGGGCCACAGCCAAAGAGGCCCTGGCCCTAGTCGAGGACAGCCGGACACTCTTTGGGTCAGGGACCACCAACTGAAATGGTTCCATCTTAGGCTTGCATAGATCCGGGCCTCCTAAGAACCAGGAAGGACTTGCGGTTGGTAGACAAGAATCCTTGGTATGCCGCCACTCTTGTGGGCAAAGGGCGGTTTCCTCAGGCCTTAATAAGGACACTTCTTTAAGTCAATAGACATCTGCGGTGCAAATGATAAGGAATGAGGAAGGGCCGATCCCCATTCTGCTCTGCTGGAGCAGAGTACAAAACTCAGGAATCCTGAATCGTCAAATGTCTGGTGTTTGATATAATATAAATGCTTATTTTAATCACACATTGTTTATTCTTGTATTTACTGTTGAATCTTTTAATGCTTTTCAAATAATGATATGTTTCATGCTACATGTTATCTCCAATGGAGTCCTTGGCATG
The DNA here is from genome assembly GCF_029931775.1 of Euleptes europaea. Classification (NCBI taxonomy): domain Eukaryota; kingdom Metazoa; phylum Chordata; class Lepidosauria; order Squamata; family Sphaerodactylidae; genus Euleptes; species Euleptes europaea. The sequence continues at coordinate 179,143,163 of NC_079312.1, read as the reverse complement.
AACCCTTCTGTTTCATTGGTAGAAATCTCAGGGCTATTTTTCTTCTATCCTTTATCTTTATTAATATTATATAATAAAGACAGAATTTAGAAGAAGAAGAAGAGTTGGTTTTTAGATGCCTACCTTCTCTACCTTTAAGGCGTCCCAAACCAGCTTACAATCACCCTCCCTTCCTCTCCCCACAACTGACACCTTGAGAGGTAGGTGGGGCGGAGAGAGTTCGGAGAGAACTGGCTAACCCAAGGTCACCCAGCAGGCTTCATGTGGGAGAGTGAGGAAACTGAACCCGGCTCTCCAGATAAGAGACTGCTCCGCCCGTCCCCTGGCCCAATTCGCATGTGCCAGACAATGAGGAGGCGAAATGCTAAGGGGCCAGAATGGGCAGGGCCTTTCTCCACTGAACAGAGAGGACCGCTTTGGGGATTCCTCCCCGGCATTTGCTAGCATTTTCGTTTAATAAGGCATCGCTTTGCCGGTTTGCTCTGGAGGGACCCAAAGCAGCATAGGAGAAATTTCTGGACCCAATAACCATCCATTTTAAAGAATCAAAACAAAACAACATAGACATGTGTTGCTGGGGAGTCCTGCTTCACTGGTGGGGTTGCCGACCTCCACGTGGGGCTTGGGGACCTCTTGGGATTCCAGCCGATCTGGGGAGACTCAGTGGTACAGCCTCAACTTGGCATGCAGAAGATCCCAGGTTCAATCCCGGGCATCTCCAGTTAAAGGGACTAGGCAAGTAGGTGATGTGAAAGGCCTCCACCAGAGACCCTGGAGAGCCGCTGCCAGTCTGAGTAGACAATACCGACTTTGATGGACCAAGGGTCTGATTTAAGGCTTCCTTTAGGACCGGGCTGTGGCTCAGTAGAAGAGCCTCTGCTTGGCATGCAGAAGGTCCCAGGTTCAATCCCCGGCATCTCCAGTTAAAGGGACCAGGCAGGTAGGTGATGTGAAAGACCTCCACCTGAGACCTTGGATAGCCGCTGCCGGTCTGAGTAGACAATACCGACTTTGATGGACTGAGGGTCTGGTTCCGTATAAGGCAGCTTCATGTGATCTCCAGGTGACAGAGATAAATTCCCCTGGATAACACAGCCGCTTTGGGGGGTGGAATCTGGCATTATTCCCTGCTGAGGTCCTTTCCCTCCCCAAACCTCACCATCCCCAGGCTTCCCCTTCAAATCTCCAGGAATTTCCCACCCCAGGGTTGGCAACCCTATTGTAAGCCCCCTAGCCAGTGAGACATGAGCCCTTGGACTATGGCCAAGGCCTCGAGCCTCTGGCCACGGTAAGCAAGAAAGGAGACAAGATTCAGCTGAGATGTAGCACAGATGGATAGATGTTGTGCCACCAATTCCTGGGGAGGGGAGAGAAAACCAGGAGGATAAGCAAAGATAAAGGGAAGGATTGTTATCCCTTAGGGGCTAGTTTTCTAACTGCGTGGACCTCTGCCTGGGAAGAAGTATTCAGAGATCCAGTCCATCCCCTGCAGTCCAAACAGGGATGCAATCCAACCTACCACCTCGCGTTTGAGCCTGTATACATTCAGCTGGCACAGGCTAAAAAAGCATCCCTGATTAGGAGGTACTGAAGAAGAGGGGCTGTGGATCAGTGGAAGAGCATCTGCTTAGCAGGCAGAAGGTCCTGGGTTCAAAACAGGGTGGTTGTGAGGATAAAATGGAGGAGAGGGCAATGATGGATGCAAAACCCCTAAAAGACCCCCGCTTAAAATCTCAATTAGGACTGTCAATAAATAAAAACTATACTCATCAAATGCAGCCCCATATAAAACTGTTATTTATTTATTCAAAACAATGTTTAATTAAAATGTTTATTACCCACCTTTCTACCCTACCCACAGGTATGCGGATCAGACCCAACATGATCCCTAAATTAAGTCTCCCACGCTGACTTGCCCTCAGTTTCACCAATGCAATAAGAGTATTAGCCAACCTCGCAGGGCTGTTAGGAAGAAGGACAGAGCGTCCCTTGCTGGGGACGACAAAACACCCTGAACCAGACTTGCCAATGTGGATATTCTTCTCTCTCCCTGATGTGGCAGCCCGGCTTGGGAATAAAAACCCCTGAACTCAGGTGGGGTTTAATTCTAATCAGCATGCATGTCATAAACGCTCTTGGAGACTCTACTGCGCACTCCACCGACTCCTAGATGCAGGGACAGAGCCAAATCCCAGTTGCATCCCACCAGATTTTGCCAGAGGATCAACTCACCAGGACGATTCCAAACAGAAGCGGCGATTCTCTAGCTGCGTCTGACTTTTCAAGCGCTCTGCTAGAAATCGAAAGAGTCATGCTCAGGCAAGTCCTATAAACCTGCCTCCTGTGGGAGGGGTTGGGGGGAGAGAGAGAGAGAGAGAGAGAGAGAGAGAGAGAGAGAGAGAGAGAGAGAGAGAGAGAGAGAGAGAGAGAGAGAGAGAGAGATCCAAGAGGATGATGGGAGATGCAGTCTTCAACGAATAATAATAAATATAGCGCCTTGGAGTCGTAATGGACTCATGGCAACCCCCACCGTGGGGGTTTTCAAGGCAAGAGATGTCCTGCGTGGCCACCCTGGACTAAGCAGGGGAGCTGATCTCTATTGCCTGGAGATCAACTGTAACAGTGGGGGATCTCCAGCCCCCACCTGGAGGCTGGCAACCCTAAACTGGGAAAGTGCTGCGTGAAAGCTGGAACGCAAGATCTTACTTATCAAGTATTTCTCAGCAATACATTGGGTTGTAATGGAAGACTATTTTTAAATGAACATCTGTCTATCTAGCTTTCATGCTAATCTGAATGTGTTCCCTATCTATCTATCTATCTGTCTGTCTGTCTGTCTGTCTGTCTGTCTGTTGATCTATTTATCTAAATTTCATCCTAATCTGAATGTGTCCGTCCGTCTATCTGTCTATCTATCTCATCCCTTCTAGGTTTCATGCTAATCTGAATGTATTCCTTCTCAATCCATCTATCCATCCTTTCTAGGTTTCATGCTAGATAGACAGATAAATACATAGATAAGGAACACCTGTCTATCTAATCTATCCAGCCATCCCTTCTAGGTTTCATGCTAATCTGAATGTATTCCTTATCTAGCTATCCCTCAATCTAGTATCCCTCCTTTCTAGGTTTCATGATAGATAGATAGATAGATAGATAGATAGATAGATAGATAGATAGATAGATAGATAGATAGATAGATAGATAGATAGATAGATATGTTCTATCTATCTATCTATCTCTTCTAGGTTTCATGCTAATCTGAATTTCTTTCTTTCTTTCTTTCTTTCTTGCTTGCTTGCTTGCTTGCTTGCTAATCTGCACGTGTTCCCCATCTATCTAGCTAGTCCCCACTCCGCTTTGCAACCGCTTTCTACTGCGCGGGGCGGCCAGATCCAAAGCCCGGCTCAAGCGCCCCGAAAGCGCCCGATCCAGCCTGGGGGCTGGACTCCGCACCTGGCCGGCCCCTCCGCGGAGGTGCGCTTGGGTGGCGGCGCGCTCGGCCCCCCTGCCCTGGGGAGCCGCCCTGGCCATAAAACGGGCTTGGAAGAGCGCCCAAGCTCCGGGGGAGGGGAGGGGAGGGGTGGGGAGGGGAGGGCGCGGCTCTCGGTTCCCCCAGCCCCGCCCCTCCCCGCCGCCTAACTCACTTCGCTTCTGGGGCTGCCCGCTCCAGAGCCCTGCCCAGCCCAGCGCGGCGCGCAAGGAAAGCCAGGTACCCGCTTCCCTCCCCTTGCCCTCTGCGCGCCCCCATACATCCCCCCCGTCTGCATGGCAGGACCCCCCCATCCCCTGCTTCCCTTTTCCTAAGCCGGATCTCTGCCCCCCCCACCCCTCGGAAGGACGCTCTTCCCCCCTTTGCCCGCTTTGGAGGTTGGCATAAGAGAGGGAACGGAGAGGGCAAGGAGACCCGTGCGCCAAGGCTCTGCCAGGACGGGATCTGGGCCTGGGGAGGGGATCTGGGACGGGATCTGGGGGAGAGAAGGCCTTGGGACGGGATCTGGGGGGGTGGGGGAGAGCGTAGCCAAAGTGGGCATCGGCTGGCAGGCCTCTTTGGCTGGGAGGGGGTCGAGGGCGGTGCCAGCCCTTGTTGTAAGTCAGCGCTCAAGAATTGTATGAGAATTAATACTTTGTTCACTGGGTGTAGTGGTTGAGAGCGACGGTTTGGAGCGGTGGACTCTGATCTAGAGAACCGGGTTCGATTCCCCACTCCTCCACATGAAGCCAGCTGGGTGACCTTGGGCTAGTCACAGCTCTCTCAGCCCCACCTACCTCACAGGGTGTCTGTTGTGGCGAGGAGAAGGGAAAGTGATTGTAAGCCGGTTTGATTCTTCCTTAAGTGGTAGAGAAAGTTGGCATATAAAAACCAACTCTTCTTGTTTACTAATGTCATTTATACCATGCCTTCCTTCCCAATGGGAACCCAACGTGGTTCCCATCGTTCTTTTCGCCTCCCTTGTATGCTCACAACAACCGTGAGAGGTAGGTTAAGCGGAGAGTGTGTGACTGGCCCAAGGTCGCCTAGCGATCTTCCATGGCAGAGCAGGGATTCGAACCTGGGTCTCCCAGGCCTAGTCCAGCACTGTAACCACTACACCACACTGTTATCGAAACATTCGAGTTGTAGGTGTCTGCACTTGTCTTGGATTTTGGCGCCTTGGTGCAAGCAGCTTAGAGCTGGGGGCGTCGAACTAATTTGTTGCGAGGGCCAGATATGGCATGAATGTCACATCATGTGGTCGGGCCGGGCCGTGTGCCGTAAAATTTAATAGCTGGGTACCCAAAGGTTGGGTGGAGAAAGGTAAAATAATGTTACATAAAAAAGATAAAGATAAAGGTCCCCTGTGCAAGCACCAGTTCATTCCTGACCCATGGGGTGACGTCATATCCCGACGTTTACTAGGCAGTCTTTGTTTACAGGGTGGTTTGCCAAGGCTGAGTCAACTTTGAGCAGGCTACCTGAAACCAACTTCCCTGGGGCTATATTAGTCTCCCATTGTAGTGCCCAGATATAAGGGCTGGTATAAAACACTTGTAGTGCCCAGATATAAGGGCTGGTATAGAACACTATGTGCTCATATGCACACACATGGAAGCTTTGGGGAGGTTGGCATCCGGGGGCCATGAACCAACAAACCATACTCTCTGCCTGGTACTGCCTCTCACCATAATGAGAGAAAGCTGTCAAGGGCCGCCCTAAAGCGGGCCTGTGTTGTTTGGTTAATAACTCCTGTAAATTTAAAGTTAGGCAACTATATCCTTGTCCCCCTTTCGCTCAGGCATTTCTCTTACCCACCAAGGAACTGTCAATTATATTAGTTAATATTTATATTCCTCCTTTTATTGACAGTACTGCATCCTCATCAGTTTGGAACACAATAAATGCCTATCTGAGCAAACTTTTAGATTCACGACCTGAAGATGCCCTTTTACTTGCTGGGGATTTTAACGCCAGGTTGGGCCATAATACCATGCAGTTAATTAATTTTATGAAATGGGATGCTGAAGATTTTATACCATTCCCATTTTTAGCCCCTAGGTCGTCAAAAGACCGTTTATAAATCAGGCTGGTCATCATTTGGTGGAACTGTGTGTGAATTTTAATCTATGTCTACTGAATGGTTCTTTACAATATGATCCCTTCGGCCAGTACACTTATATCTCCCTGCGTGGTTGTAGTGTTGTTGATTTTGCAGTCCATTCAGCTGACCTAAGTGACCACATTGTCAATTATGTAATTGGCAATCGATCAGAAAGTGATCATCTACCCTTGCTCCTGACTTTTAAGACTAGTTGTGAACCTGCCAAGCCCTTTTTGTCGAACCAGGATCAAGATCACACTGTCAGCAAGTATAAGAGGATTAAATGGTCTCCCTCTACTGTGTCCCAAATTCAGCAATGGATACATAGTGATACTGGGCAGCAGTTATTTAACAAACTATTAAATGCTGAAACCCCAATGGTGGCATTGTCAACATATAACAATACTGTTGACAGACTTGGTGACTTTGCTCAACCAATTAGTCGTAGGTCCTCTAAATGTCTAAATAGCACCTGGTTTGATGTTGAATGCCTTGCGGCAAAGAAAGAGCTACGCCATCTGTTTAAGCTGATGCGCTCGGGCCTGTTACCTTGGGTCCCCTCAGCATACTGCGAAAAGAGAAAGGGTACCAAATTTTGCTAGCCGGAAAAAAAACATGCTTTTGCTATGGAGAAATGGTTGCAGTAATTCCAAGCATTTAATAGTAAAAATAGCAAAGCTTTCTGGTCACTAATTTCAGGACTTAATTATTCGGTTGGTGGCAACTCTGCAAGTGTAATTCATGCTCAGGCATGGTTTTCGCACTATTCTAATGTTTTTAATGTGAAGTCCCCAGGGGTTGCTATCAGAGAATCTTTTATAGCCCCTGATGTACCAGAATGGCCTCCTGTCACCTGTGATGAGATGAGAGAACATATTATTAGCTTAAAATTGGGCAAAGCCCTGGGACCCGATGGTATTCTTGCAGAACTCCTAAGGAGTAATTCTGATTGGTGGGCCCTGCCACTCGCACACCTCTTCACGCTGATAGACAAATTTGGTATCCTCCCAGATTCGTGGCTGAATTCTATAATAATACCATTGTTTAAGAAAGGTGATCCTAGTAAACCGGAAAATTACAGACCAATTAGTTTTTTGTCTATTATAGGAAAGCTCTATGCCAAGCATCTCCTCAAGAAATTATCCGAATGGATGGCCCTTCATAATCTCCCAGGGAAAGAGCAAATTGGATTTTTACCTAACCATTCTACAACTGATCATTGCACAGTTCTTGCATTTTTGGCAGAAAAATATCTTAAGTTCCCTAGAGGAAAGTTATATGTTGCTTTTATCGACCTTCAAAGAGCGTTTGACACAGTCGATAGACAGATTTTATGGGAGAAACTATGCCATATGGGCCTTGACCAACGCCTTTTGTTTATATTACATAACCTCCATACATCCAATACCTGTCAAGTTAGATTTGATGAGGGGAGCCTTTTAACCCAAAAAATCCCGGTGACAAAAAGCGTAAAGCAAGGCTGTGTACTGGCACCATCCTTATTTTATTTATTTATTTATTTCAGATCTCCCTGCTTTTTTGGCTAATACTGATGGTCATGCACCTAAGCTAAGCTCTGAGAAAGTCCCTATTCTGTTATATGTGGATGACGCAGCAGTCCTATCCCTTTCAAAGATGGGTCTTAAATATTTGTTAGCTTCTTTTATCCTATTCAGTAAACGGAATTCCCTACCTATTAATTTTGATAAGACCAAGATTCTGATCTTTTCTAAGACTTGGAAGCAATCAGTTTGGAAAATTGAGGGAAGAGAAATCGAACAAGTGAAAAAGTTTAAATATTTGGGGGTCTCTTTTCATTATAATTTAAAATGGATTGCACACCGTAATCAGTCCATTACCTTGGCAAAAAAAAAAAAAAAAGATGGCTGCAATAACTCGTTTTTACTATAAGAAGGGTAACCATTTTGTTCCGGCCGCCTTACAGATTTTCCAAGCCACTGTGATCCCGCAACTTTTGTACGGAATCCCAGTTTGGATCCAGGGTTTTAATAAAGAAGTGGAGCGTCACAGGGCAGTTTTTTTGGGAAGCATTGGCGTCACAAACTCTGTTTGCTATTTTTCTCTGTGCGCTGAGCTGGGACTGCACACGATAGAATCTGGTGCTTGGATCACTACTATCAAATACTGGTTACGTTCTCATTTTCGATCCCCCCCGAGTAGTTTATTGGCAGCTTTACATACTGACTCAACTGTTTCTAGATGGTCTCGGCTTATCTTAAATAGGATCAGATCACTCAGGATTGATCTTGATTCCTTGTCCAATTCCAGTGAATTATATATTTTTAGGACAATCCAAAAAAGGATAGGGGACAGTGATTCCCAAATAATAAAAGCCGGTGCTGAAGGTATCTGCTCCCCTCGTTTTTTAGGCCTTTCTTATCAAATAAACTCTATGGCCCAGTATTTTGCTAACTTAACTATACCCTCTCACCGTATTTTTGTTGGCCAGATTTAATATATTCCCTTCAGCTGTTGTTAGTGGTAGATACAAGGGAATACCACGTGAAGCAAGATGTTGTAGGTGTCAATGCAAAGAACCTGACACAATACAACATATTCTCTTGTACCGTCCACTTTTCACACAGCTTCGATGCAGCTTAATTAGCTCTCTTCCTCAATTTACTACTGCAATGACTACTGGAAACATAGGCCATTTATTGGATGACAAAAGCTTCGAAGTTACCACTCAAGTAGCCGAGTTCCTGGCCAAGGTCCTAAAGGAGGGAGAAAGAAGGAGGGGAGCCCTCATTTAATTGTTTATTATAAAATTTACTGATGAACTGTGTATTCATTCTTTTTTTAGATCCGTATCTAGCTGCTTTACCTGTTTGTTTTGTTACTGTAAATGCCAATAAAGGTTCTGTTTTCTGTCTTTGAATTAGCTCACAGTTCCTCTTACCTCTATCCTTAGGAATGCAGTTTCTGTTTCCTAGCTCAAAAGATCAAGCACTTGCTTAGTTACGCCTTCGGGCAATAGCTATAGGCTATGCTAATTAACATGGAGTAGACACCTAAGGTGTATTGGTGCTTCTGTGTATCAATCTGCTTGCAAGCAGCTATGCGCCTCCCTGTTCTAATGCATAAATGATGCTCACCTTCCTTTGTACTCGGGTGGGTAACCCTGTGCCTTATCTGTGGTTAACTCACCCCAGCCCTGTGTTTAGCTAAATAAAGAACTGTTGCTTTTAACTTAACCTCCTCCTCGTTGTCTATCATTGGACTCTATAAGACAACCAGGCCATTCACCATAAAGAGTGTGCATGCTAGTATCAACCTGATAAAATTTAATGCCAGGTACCGGAGATACAAACTTTATAGAAGACGCAGGTAAAGCCAATTAATGATACTATTTTTGACTTTATTTTTTTACTTAAAATACAAACATGCCTAAAACAATAACACTTTTGCAGTATTTTCATTTATTTTTATTTATTTAACTGCGGGCTCACCATCCCAGATCAGGAGTAGGGGGGGGTGGCCGCTTGGCTTGGCACGTGGGCCGGATAGGGGCTCCAAGGGACCAGATCCAGCCCCCGGGCCTTATGTTTGAAACACCTGGCTTAGAGGCTGTGTCCCAGTTCAGGCTTGATTTGATCTAGAGCCCACCAATTTGTTTTTTTGGCAATCCACGGTATCCGTAACACTCTCCTCCCAACACCACATTTCTTCCTATCAGCTTTCTTCATTGTCCAGCTTTCACATTGTCCAGCTTCGCAGGTCCCTGAGGAAATATTATGCCCCTCCTATGTACTTTGGCACCCTGGGTACAATTGCCGTGTCGATAAATGGTTCTGGATTGAGTTGTATCTGCCCTACCCAAATCCACTGATGGTCACTTTCCAGCGTGTAGCAAGTAAAAACCGTTCTTGGTGAAGCAGTGCTGAATTTCAGCCTAACTCCTCCCTTTGCGAAAGGTTTTCTCTCTCTCATCGATAGGACAATGGAGAAAAATAGTCAGAGTCCCTTCCATTTCCAAGCCTTCCCATTTTCAAGTCCTCCCTGTCTTGTCTTCAGTGCCCGATTGTTGTTGACCCAACTCAATTCTATATCCCCTTTGTCGCTGGGTTGGCGAGAGGCTGCCTGCATTCTGCCCATTTCACTACGGTGAGATCACCCCCTAGTGTTGTGATTCTTTACAGAGAACCAGGAGCAGCCTACCTTGTTGAGCGCTCGCATTTGAGGCTTCACGGGCATTTGTTCGGCTTGCCGATGTGGTTGGTTGTGTGCCATCTTTCCACTGACTGATGGTGGAGATGGTGGCAGGAAGAAGAAAGGTGGTAACTATTTTTCTTCTTGCGTTTGCCAGGTAGCGTCATGGACAAGTACAGTAGGTTAACAGATAAGGAACTGATGGCCCGCTTGAAGAAATACGCCATCCCACACGGACCTATTGTTGGTATGGACTAAGAGGAGAATGTCGTTTTCTTGGGGGAAGTAAATCTGTTTGGGGTGTGCGGTTCAAGAGAGCCAGCGTGGTGCAGTGGTTAAGAGTGGTGGTTAGGACCAGCGGACACTAATCTGGTGAACCGGCTCGGTTTCCCCACTCCTCCACATGAAGCCAGCTGGGTGACCTTGGGCCAGTCGCACATAGAATCATAGAGTTGGAAGGGACCAGCAGGGTCATCTTGTCCAACCCTCTTCACACTGCAGGAAACTCACAACTACCTCCCCCCCAACACCCCCAGTGACCCTACTCCATGCCCAGAAGATGGCCAAGGTGGCCACCCTCTCATGATCTGCTTAAGGTCATAGAATCAGCATTGCTGACAGATGGCCATCTAGCCTCTGCTTAAAAGCCTCTAGGGAAGGAGAGCTCACCACCTCCCGAGGAAGCCTATTCCACTGAGGACCCGCTCAAATTGTTAGAAAGTTCTTCCTAATGTCCAGATGGAAACTCTTTTGATTTAATTTCAACCCGTTGCTTCTGGTCCGACCTTCTGGGGCAACAGATAACAACTCGGCACCATCCTCTATATGACAGCCGTTCAAGTACTTGAAGATGGTTATTGTATCACCTCTCAGTCTTCTCCTCTTCCGTGTAACCTACCTCACAGGGTTGATGTCATGGGGATAAAAATGGAAGAGAGGAGAACGCTGTTAGCTGCTTTGGGTTCCCATTAGAGATAAAGGCAAGGTAGAAATAAAAGTAAATAAATAAAAGTTGGGATTGCTGAAGGTAGCCCCCATCAGGAAGATGAATGTTTAAGGGGAATGGTGGGGCTATAAGTATTTTGTCACCTTGGTTTGAACCCACCCGCCCCGATTGTGTCCCTTCAGGAACAACCCGGAAGCTCTATGAAAAGAAAATCTACGAATACGAGACGGAGCGGACGAAGCACCCTGGGAGATCAGAGGCCTACATAGGTGAGTCGAACCGGGCCAGTGTGGGGAAAGGGTATCCCTGTCGGCCACTAGGGCCTGACCATTTTCCCTGTTCTTTGTGCCCACGCAGAGCCGATGAGCAGCTACAGCTACACGCGAGAGACCTTTGTGAGTCCCCGGAGCAAGGAAGACTTCAACTATGGGAGAGAAGGTGAGAGATACTTCAGAGGAAACTGCAGATCAGCCAGGGAAGGAGAGTTAAGAGGCATCAGAAGAACGTGGGGGGAGTGGTCTTGGAGCAAGAGGAAGCAACACTGTTTGGATGGAAACGGAGGAAAATCTCGGTTAAATTGTGGAACTCCCTGCCCCAGGATGTGATGATGGCTGCCAACTTGGAAGGCTTTAAGAGGGGAGTGGGCATGTTCATGGAGGAGAGGGGTATTCATAGCTACTAGTCAAAACTGATACTAGTCATGATGCATGCCTATTCTCTCCAGGATCAGAGGAGCAGGCCTATTATACGAGGTGCTTTGGAACAAAGGCAAGATGGTGCTGCTGCAGTCATCTTGTTTGTGGGGCTTCCTAGAGGCCCCTGGTTGGCCACTGTGTGAACGTATTGCTGGACCTAATGGACCTTGGTCTGATCCAGCAGGGCTTTCCTTATGTTCTTATGCATACTAGTCATGATACATACCTATCATCTCCAGTATCAGAGGAGCATGCCTATTATATTGTGTGCCATGGGACGCAGGCAGGATAATGCTGCTGCAGTCGTCTTGTCTGTGATCTTCCTAGAGGCAGGGGTGTCAAACTCATTTGTTGCAAGGGCCTGATATAGCATGAATGTCACTTGGTCGGGCTGGGTGCACAAAAATTTAATGCCAGGGTCCAAAGATACAAACTTTATAGAAGGCGCAGGCAACGCCAATTAACACTACTATTTATGACTGTATTTTTTTAGTTAAAATACAAACATGCGAAAAACAATAACGCTTTTGCAGTATTTTCATTTCCAGATCAGGAGTGGGGGGGGGCGCTTCGGTTGGCTCGTGGGCCGGAAAAGAGTTCTCAAGGGGCCGGATCTGGCCCCCGAGCCTTATGTTCGACACCCTTGCCCTATGGGGTTGCTGTAAGTCTGCTGTGACTTCACAGCACTTTCCACCCCATAGTTAGCTGTGCTTTTTGTGTGGGGGAGAGTACCGAACCAAATTTTCCCTGATTATTTTGCCTTTTCCAGCTCTTGGCTCCACAAAGAAATCCTTAATGGAAAGCTACAACTCTGCGAGAAATGAGGAATATACTGACTATGGAGATGAAGGTAAGAGAGGGGTGGGGCCTTGAGTGAATGAGGGGAGGGTTATGGTATATTAGCATACCCCCACTTAATATTGAGCAGCAGGAGATTTTTATTTTTTGGGGAAGGGTATTTTGTGCATTAAGAGGTCATGCTAAATTTCTTTTCTCACAATCTGTTAACTCAGATCAATAAAATATAGTTAAACTGACTTCGTATGTCGTATACATACTAATTTTCTTTATAGAAGGCGCAGGCAAAACCAATTAATGATAGTATGGTAATCTTCAGAGTTTTCTTTGTCCCTCTTAGCTCCTTTCTGGCGTTCTTCCCATGTGGTGAGCTCTCCTTCTTTGGAGGTTTTTAAGCATCTTTGTCTACAGTAGAAGAACAAGATTCCAGTCCGCAACTCCTTAGAGACCCACAAGATTTCCAGGGTATACACTGTCATCTGACGAAGGAAGCTTTGTCTCCCACAAGCGTAGACCCTGCAAATGTTGTGGGTCGCTAAGGTGGTACTCGAACTCAAATCTCTCTCTTCTACGGAGAGGCACCTATGAATATAGCTCCTAGTACTCAGAGAAAGTATTTTTACCCGTGGGAAGATTGCTGACTTCCACAGTGTTAAGGACTTGGCAGGTGTGACGTGGGTGTTAAGTGCCGTCAAGTCGCTTCCGATTCATGGCGACCCTATGAATCTGTGTCCTCCAAAACGTCATATCTTAATAGCCTTGTTCAGGTCTTACAAACAGGGCCGCGGCTTCCTTTATAGAGTCCATCCATCTCCTGTTGGGTCTTCCTCTTTTCCTGCTGCCCTCAACTTTTCCCAGCGTGACTGTCTTTTCCAGTGACTCTTTGCCTTCTCATAATGTGGCCAAAGTACGACAGCCTCAGTTGAGTCATTTTAGCTTCTAGGGTCAGTTCAGGCTTGATTTGATCTAGAGCCCACCGATTTTTTAATTTGGCAATCCACGGTATCCGTAACACTCTCCTCCCAACACCACATTTCTTCCTATCAGCTTTCTTCATTGTCCAGCTTTCACATTGTACAGCTTCACAGGTCCCTGAGGAAATAATATGCACCTCCTATGTACTTTGGCACCCTGGGTACAATTGCCATGTCGATAAATGGTTCTGGATTGAGTTGTATCTGCCCTGCCCAAATCCACTGATGGTCACTTTCCAGTGTGTAGCAAGTAAAAACCGTTCTTGGTGAAGCAGTGCTGAATTTCAGCCTAACTCCTCCCTTTGCGAAAGGTTTTCTCTCTCTCATCGATAGGACAATAGAGAAAAATAGCCAGAGTTCCTTCCATTTCCAAGCCTTCCCATTTTCAAGTCCTCCCTGTCTTGTCTTCAGTGCCCGATTGTTGTTGACCCAACTCAATTCTATATCCCCTTTGTCGCTGGGTTGGCGAGAGCCTGCCTGCATTCTGCCCATTTCACTACGGTGAGATCACCCCCTAGTGTTGTGATTCTTTACAGAGAACCAGGAGCAGCCTACCTTGTTGAGCGCTCGCATTTGAGGCTTCACGGGCATTTGTTCTGCTTGCCGATGTGGTTGGTTGTGTGCCATCTTTCCACTGACTGATGTTGGAGATGGTGGCAGGAAGAAGAGGCAGTAACTATTTTTCTTCTTGCGTTTGCCAGGTAGAGTCATGGACAAGTACAGTAGGTTAACAGATAAGGAACTGATGGCCCGCTTGAAGAAATACGCCATCCCACACGGACCTATTGTTGGTATGGACTAAGAGGAGAATGTCGTTTTCTTGGGGGAAGTAAATATGTTTGGGGTGTGCGGTTCAAGAGAGCCAGCGTGGTGCAGTGGTTAAGGGTGGTGGTTAGGACCAGCGGACACTAATCTGGTGAACCGGCTTGGTTTTCCCACTCCTCCACATGAAGCCAGCTGGGTGACCTTGGGCTAGTCACAGCTCTCTTAGAGCTCCCTCGGCCCCACCTACCTCACAGGGTGTCTGTTGTAGGGAGGGGAAGGGAAGGTGATTGTAAGCCGGTTTGATTCTTCTTTGAGTGGTCAAGAATGTCAGCATATAAAAACCAACTCTTCTTCTTCTTCTTCAAGCTGGAAACAAAACCAAAGTAACAACACCAGGGATAGAGTAATAATCTTTCTTTCCCTGGTAGATACTGGCAACATCCCTGTAATCAATATCGTTACTATGCCCATTGCTCTGGACAGGAAACACCAACTTCCTCTGACTTCTAGAATACCCCATGGGTCCCCAGCCTTTTCGAGCCTGTGGGTACCTTTGCAATTCTGGCACACCAGGATGGGTGGAGCCATAATACGGCATGTCCCAGAAAGCAAAACACGGTTAGTGAGCATAGCTGGTTAGGGTATCAGACCAGGATCTGGGAGTCCCAAGTTCGGATACCCACAGTGTCATGGAAGCTTGCTGGGGGACCTTGGGCCAGTCACACATAGAATCATAGAATCAAGGGACCAGCAGGGTCATCTTGTCCAACCCTCTGCACACTGCAGGAAACTCACAATTACCTCCCCCCCTACACCCCCAGTGACCTCTACTCCATGCCCAGAAGATGGCCAAGGTGGCCACCCTCTCATGATCTGCTTAAGGTCATAGAATCAGCATTGCTGACAGATGGCCATCTAGCCTCTGCTTCAAAACCTCCAGGGAAGGAGAGCCTACCACCTCCCGAAGAAGCCTGTTCCACTGGGAACCACTCAAATTGTTAGAGAGTTCTTCCTAATGTCTAGACGGAAACTCTTTTGATTTAATTTCAACCCGTTGATTCTGGTCCGACCATCTGGGGCAACAGATAACAATTCGGCACCATCCTCTATATGACAGCCGTTCAAGTACTTGAAGATGGTTATTGTATCACCTCTCAGTCTTCTCCTCTTCAGTCTAACCTACCTCACAGGGTTGATGTCATGGGGGTAAAAATGGAAGAGAGGAGAACGCTGTTAGCTGCTTTGGGTTCCCATTAGAGATAAAGGCAAGGTAGAAATAAAAGTAAATAAATAAAAGTTGGGATTGCTGAAGGTAGCCCCCATCAGGAAGATGAATGTTTAAGGGGAACGGTGGGGCTATAAGTATTATGTCACCTTGGTTTGAACCCAACCGCCCCAATTGTGTCCCTTCAGGAACAACCCGGAAGCTCTATGAAAAGAAAATCTATGAATACGAGACGGAGCGGACGAAGCACCCTGGGAGATCAGAGGCTTACATAGGTGAGTCGAACTGGGCCAGTGTGGGGAAAGGGTATCCCTGACAGGCACTGGGGCTGTCAAAAAAAAAAAAAAACCAGTTCGGGTTCGGGTTGCTTTGATTCGGTTTGGGAATGCTAATTCCTGAATCACCGCAATTCGGATTCAGGCCGATTCGGCTGAAATTCGACATTCCCGAATTTCATTGTTTTGCATTGGTTTTAATAGAGAAGGGGGTTGCCCCCTTCCTGAGCCCATAACTCCGGACCCCCTGACCCAAACCGCACCAAACTTGGGGGTTCTTGCAAGGAGTGTCCCCTCAAGCTACCCTGAAAGTTTGGGACCTCTACCTCAAAAAATGCCCCCCTGAGCCGTGGGAAAAAACCTCCCATTGGTTTTCTATGGGAGGCAAGACTTCCTGTACTCTTCAGACCTAGCATGTGAAAGTAGGTCAGTCTAATTAACCTCACTCCTTTCTTCCCAAGATTGGATTGCATTGAGGGTTTTTTTGCATTTGGGAGTTTTTTTGAACAGCTCCTGGGGGGGCATTTTTGTGGTTAGAGGTCCCAAACTTTCAGGGTGGCTTGCGGGGACCCTCCTTGCAAGAACCCCCACGTTTGGGGAGGATTGGGTAAGGGGGTCTGGAGGATTGGGTAAGGAGGGTCCCTTCAAGCTACTCTGAAAGTTTGGGACCTCTACCTCCAAGCATGTCCCCCCCCCCCCAAGAGCAGCGGAAAGCTCATCTTTTTCAAATACATTTAGCTTGGAATGCTTGATAAATCTATCTCCTCTTCTTGGTTGTGTCGATTTTAATGAGTTTTGTATAGGTTTTCAAAGTATTTTACAAATTGATCTGTTATATCTCTTTCCTTATAGCTGACTTTATGCATTATTTTGACTCCTGTTATTGTCTTCTTATCCATTTGTCTCCTAAGAGAATATGCTAAGTATTTTCCAGGTTTATTCGAGTGTTCAAAAAACTTTTCATTTGCAAATAAAATTTTCTTTTGCATCTCTTCTGTATCAATCAAATCAATTTCTGCTTTTTTCCTCTTGATCTCTTTCAGGAAACTCCTTTTTCCTAATTTAACATGCTGCTCCTCTAACTTCTGAAGTTCTTCTGTAAGTTGTCTCCGCTGTCTTTTTTGTTTTTTAAGTTTAGAGTTAATGGCAATCAATCTTCCTCGCATAAAAGCTTTACTTGTATGCCATACAAAAAGTTTGCATTGGCTTTAATGGAGAAGGGGGTTGCCCCCTTCCAGGCGCCATAACTCTGCCCCCCTGACCCAATCCTTACCAAACTTGGGGGTTCTTGCAAGGAGGATCCCTCCAAGCTACCCTGAAAGCTTGGGATCTCTACCTCCAAAAATGTCCCCCCAGGAGCCGTGGGGGGAAAAAGCAATGCGTCCATCTTTCCTACCCCATTTCCTTCTACCCTACCTAACAACTAGTGCAAAGTTAAACACCACCAGACACCATCAAAAACAAGGCAGCTACCTAGAAGCAGAACTACCAACAAGCACAAGCACACTGATAACTCTAGACTGTTCACAAAAACCCTAAACACAACCAACCACGACAAATTCAAAAGTGCCCTCTCCTGCAAAACCGAACCCTAACCTAAGACAAGCCAACCACAGCAGAAGCCCCCCCCCCCAAAAAAAAAGAACTGAAGCCTGATTTCACACCAGGGAGCCGCAACCATGAGGCAGATGAGCTGGACCCCCCCGCAGACAGGAACCACACAGGTGAGGCAAGCCAAGTCTTCAATAGGAAGCAAGCAAAGTTCTCCAAAGTTCCTCAATCTGTTAACTGAGTCTCAAGGTCTCCCCCAAAGCCAGCAAAGTAGTTCGCAGGAAGCTGGCCACCTACCCCCTCCCACAAACAGCCAGAGAAACCCAATAGTAACCAGGCATGCCACAAAGGTATACCCGCATGGAAGGAAGGCCTTAGACAGTGAGAGGGAGGGGGTTGGTCGCACCCAGATCCTCCTCTCTGCACTCGCACACGATCACACAACCCACCAGGTGGAAATTGTGGCACTGGAACCAACTCTGCACGTCCTTCAGCCAGCTCCAGAAATACGTCTAGCCTCGCACGAAGCCTGTTGGTCGTGGGGGTGAACAGAGCTAGCGTCGCCGTATCAGAGGAGAGCATGTCTGTGCAGTGCTTGAAGGGCTCAAGCACCAGCACAGTCTGAAAGATAGCCAGCCATTCGTCACAGCTGAGCTGCCTCTCAGGCCCCAAGGCATTGGTCTCAAGGAACAATGCCCCGAGGGCCCTCTTCTGCTCCACCAAACGCCTGAGCATGGCATGGGTGGAGTTCCAGTGTGTGTCAATGTCACCCTTAAGGTGGTGCTCCAGAACGCCTTCTCGGGCCTGAATCTCACGCAGTGCGTAGTTTTCATGCGTACTGCGTGAGAAGTGACTCATAATCTGCCGGCATTTCATGATGAGATGCCAGAAATCATGAGTCGCGCCATCCAGCCTGGATTCCTGCTGGGAGCCCAGGCCCAGAGAATCCTTGACCATGAGGTGGAGAAGGTGGGCTGCATAGTAAATACGTGCCTCCAGGCCCAATGCTGCTGCTGCCGCATGGATGTTTGCGCCGCCGTCTGTCACCATGAAGCCCATGGCAACATCCCTGCCTACCCAGGATGCTAACTGCACCCTCAGGGCAGCGGCAATGTTGGCTGCCGTGCGGCAGTCTCCGCGAACACCTGCGTGTGGAGCATAGCCTGGCGATAGCCGGCCTGGCGGCACTCTCCCTGCCTAGTGCTGCTCCCCCCCTCGAGGTCGTCAGTTTGCCACCAGTGCGTGGTGAGGGAGAGTAACCCATGCTGCGCGTGCTGGCTTGTCCACAGGTCAGATGTGAAGTACACAGTTCTCCCGGCAGCGCTGGACAGCTGTACCTTCATATGCGCTCTGGCGGCCCTATACAACGAGGGCACAACGGATTGTGCCATCGTTGAGCGAGCTGGGAACTTGTGCCAGGGCACCAGGCAGTGGATCAGCCTTCTGAAGGCAACTTTCTCCACTAGACGATAGGGTAAATCATCCACGGCGATCACCTCGCCGAGGAGACGAGTCACTTTTCTCATCGCTGCCCTAACCCCATCTCTTGGCGCCCTACTGACGCCACCTCCACCAAGCATCTCAGTCAGAGTTGTTTGGCGTCCCTTCCCTATTGGAGTCGCTGCACCGTGTGCAGCAGGGAGAGCACAAGGCGAGGGCGGTGGTCGCCTCTCCCCTGGGCTGGCCCCTTGGCCAACGGAGAACCAGCCTCTCTCTCCCCCTGAAGAAGCACCGCGCTGTGGAACCGCGCTGTGGAACCGCGCTGTGGTTCCGGATTACAGAGGTCGAGAGATGACTGAGGTCTCTCCCTCGACTTACCCGCGCCCTGCACAGCTGGCACACAGTGAACCGTGGATCATCCTCTGGCACCTGGAAGTACTTCCAGGTCGAGGATGTGAATTGGCCCCCACGTGGCTCGGCCACTGCAGGTGCCATGGGAGCAACCTGCCTAGAGGTGCTCGGGGCAGACACGTCGTGTCTACGGAACGCAGGGGGAGGTGGCGACGGTGGAAGGGGTTGAGATGGCCGCACCCCTGGGTGAACCTCCATCTCTTCCTCTTGGGCCTCCTCCACCCTCTCCTCCTGTGTCCCCATGGAAGGACTGCTGGGATGTGAAGGAGCAGGCAAAGTTGACGGGGTGTCCAGCGACCTTGCAAGTTCCTCCACCACTTTCCTGGAAGAGGGGGTGAGCTCCGACAGACTTGCATCAAAGAAGCTCAACCCCAGTTCCTCCTCAGACTGCTCCTCCTCCTCCTTCACCTTCTGGAAAATCTCAACAACAGCAGGAGGAGGAGGAGAAGGAGGGACAGCCTGAGCAGCAGCAGACCTCCGCCCAGTGCCAGCACCTGCCATCACCTGTGCAGAGGTGGCAGCTCCAGAGGCCCCCTCGGCGAAGAGAATCCGCCGCTGGATCTTGGAGGGCACCTGTGCAGCTGCTCCCTGCCCAGATCGGGGGCGAGCCGCAGCCCTCCCCCTCCCCTCCACACCTCTAGTCTTTTCCTTCGCTTTCCCCCGGGGCCCCTCTTACCTGCACCCCTGCCACTCATTGTTCCCCTGGGCCAAACTCTGGCTACCTGTAATGCGGGGAGGTTTAATGGCCTAGCTAGCTTTCCTGGACTAGGATCAGTCCCTGACCTGACAACTTTTTATGTACCCTCCCCCAAAGACAACTACGGGATTTTCTCCCAAACACAAAAGGCCCTAACCTAACCTTTAGTAACTTCTGGTTTGTATGGTTAAAAAAAAAAAAAAACTAGCTGGTGAACCTGGTCTAGAGACCTGTCTAAGATGAACCTGTCACACTGCCCTGGAGATGGATTTCTAAACCTTTTTAAAAGGGGAAGTGATGCCTAGGAGATTTAGCCTATCAAAATCTGAGCTCCAACAATGGATCCCTCAGGAACCAGGAGGAGGAGTTTTCTTTTCCCTGCAAGGTCACTCTTCCTTCCCTCACCGTTGAATTCTAAATCTGCTGGCACCCAGGAGGTTGCCCCAACAACTGTTTGACCTTTTAAGCTATTTAAAAATCAGGATCCCTTGCCATTTTAAAGAACTAGCTGAGCCTAGTTGGTTAGAAGCTCAGGCCCTAGCTAGGATTCAAATGTGAGGGGCCAATGTAGGCCAAACACTACCTAACAGATCTTATTAATGCAGGACTGTCAGCAAAGTCACCTCCACTCCAGTCTTCACCCAACAACGCAAAACCTTGATGCAGTTAATCACAGCACACTTGGCAACAACTTCACTCCAGGCCTAAGTTGGCAAGCCCCCAAAAGAGCAGGAATTTAGCTCCCACAGACACAAGCCCCAGCCCACGCAGAACAGGCAACACCCCCCCCTCCTAAAACAGAATAGGGAAACCCCAAAGAAAACAAGCAGCACAGCCCAGGCAAAGACTCACACTGATTCACACAACTCCAGGCCTAAGTTGGCAAGCCCCCAAAAGAGCAAGAATTTCACTCCCAGAGACACAAGCCCCAGCCTAGCAAAACAGGTAAAAAAACACCTTGGCTTCCCCACCCCCACACAGAGAATCTGCTTTCTCCCCTCCCCCTACACACACACACAGGAAAAACGTTTTAGAGAAAAGCCCCAAATAGGGTCAAACTGTGGATGTCTTCTCTTCCAGCAGGAAGGAGCAAGCAGAGTCAGGGTAATCCAATTCGATTCCAGCAGGAGCAGCAGGCAAGCTCAGGATCGCACGGACCAGCAGCAGCAAGCACCACCAAAATAGATGAAGAACTTGTGGAAGCCAGTGAGTATTTATTCTTCTTCTGGCCAATTCAAGATTAGAGAATTCCTTCTCTGATAGTCCAGAAGAAGACCCAGCTGTGGCCACCTAATGGCCACTGCTGGTTGGTTGTGTCTCTCCTCCAGGGCAAGAGGGAAAGTTAGTTTGCCTCGAGGAGAGCTCTTGAAAGGGGAGGGGAAACTGCCGAACCAGGAAATGCTGATTCGGCTTCTCCCCGAATCAAACTGATTCGTGTTCAGCGGTTTCCTGCCTTTTTGTGGTCCAGGTGTT
Source organism: Euleptes europaea (assembly GCF_029931775.1). NCBI lineage: Eukaryota > Metazoa > Chordata > Lepidosauria > Squamata > Sphaerodactylidae > Euleptes > Euleptes europaea. Next base: position 179,122,164 of record NC_079312.1, on the reverse strand, counting down.
CCCGAAGCAAAAAACAGCCGAATCCGTCAAAATTCGGCTGTTTTTTGCTTCAGGAACACCCGAATCAACAGCCCTATTATCGACACGGTACAGCTGCCGTGTCGATAAATGGTTCTGGATGTATCTGCCCTGCCCAAATCCACTGATGGTCACTTGCCAGTGTGTAGTAAATAAATACAGTTCTTGGTGAAGTAGTGTTGAATTTCGGCCTAACCTCCCTTTGGAAAAGGTTTTCTCTCATCGATAGGACAATAGAGAAAAATAGTCAGAGTCCCTCCCATTTCCAAGCCTTCCCATTTTCAAGTCCTCCCTGTCTTGTTGTTGACCCAACTCAATTCTATATCCCCTTTGTCGCTGGGTTGATGAGAGCCTGCCTGCTTTCTGCCCATTTAGAACCAGGAGCACCCTACCTTGTTGAGCGCTCGCATTTGAGGCTTTAAAGGAGAATGTCATTTTCTTGGGGGAAGTAAACATGTTTGGGGTGTGCGGTTCAAGAGAGCCAGCATGGTGCAGTGGTTAAGGGTGGAGTTTAGGACCAGCGGACGCTAATCTGGTGAACTGGCTTGGTTTCCCCACTCCTCCACATGAAGCCAGCTGGGTGACCTTGGGCTACTCACAGCTCTCTTAGAACTCTCTGAGCCCCACCTACCTCACAGGGGTGTCTGTTGTGGGGAGGGGAAGGGAAGGTGATTGTAAGCCGGTTTGATTCTTCTTTGAGTGGTAGAGAAAGTTGGCATATAAAAAACAACTCTTCTTCTCCTCCTCGGTGGTTTGGAGCGGTGGACTCTAATCTGGAGAATCAGGTTCGATCACCCACTCCTCCACATGTACGGCGGATGCTCATCTGGTGAACCGGGTTGGTTTCCCCACTCCTCCACATGAAGCAGTTGGGTGACCTTGGGCTAGTCACAGCTCTCTTAGAGCTCCCTCAGCCCCACCTACCTCACAGGGTGTCTGTTGTGGGGAGGGGAAGGGAAGGTGATTGTAAGCGGGTTTGATTCTTCTTTGAGTGGTCGAGAATGTCAGCATATAAAAACCAACTCTTCTTCTAAAGAACACAAGAACATAAGAAAGGCCCTGCTGGATCAGACCCAGGCCCATCAAGTCCAGCAGTCTGCTCACACAGGGGCCAACCAGGTGCCTCTAGGAAGCCACAAACAAGACGACTGCAGCAGCAGCATCCTGCCTGTGTTCCACTGCACCCAAAATAATAGGCATGCTCCTCTGATACTAGAGAGAACAGGTATGCCGCATGACCAGCATCCATTCCAGCTAATAGCTATGAATACCCCTTTCCTCCATAAACATGTCCACTCCCCTCTTAAAGCCCTCCAAGCTGGCAGCCATCACCACATCCTGGGGCAGGGAGTTCCACAATTTAACAATGCGTTGTGTGAAAAAATACTTCCTTTTATCTGTTTTGAATCTCACCCTCCAGCTTTAGCAGATGGCCCCGTGTTCTAGTATTATGGGAGAGGGAGCTCTCAAGGGGCCGGATCTGGCCCCCGGGCCTTATGTTCGACACCCTTGCCCTATGGGGTCGCTGTAAGTCTGCTGTGACTTCACAGCCCTTTCCACCCCATAGTTAGCTGTGCTTTTTGTGTGGGGGAGAGTACCGAACCAAATTTTCCCTGATTATTTTGTCTTTTCCAGCTCTTGGCTTCTCAAAGACATCCTTAATGGAAAGCTACAACTCTGCGAGAAATGAGGAATATACTGACTATGGAGATGAAGGTAAGAGAGGGGTGGGGCCTTGGGTGAATGAGGGAAGGGTTATGGTATATTAGCATACCCCCATTTAATATTGAGCAGCAGGAGATTTTTATTTTGGGGGAAAGGGTATTTTGTTCATTATGAGGTCTTGCTAAATTTCTTTTCTCGCAATCTGTTAACGGAGATTAATAAAATATAGTTAAACTGACTTCGTATGTCGTATACATACTAATTTTCTTTTCCTTTTTTTAAATAATTTTTTTCATTTTCAAAACAACATAAAACAACACATACAACATACAATATACACTCCTTCCTAATCAAACTCCATATCTACAGCAAGATCTTCATCAAATATCTTACGGAGTGGAACTAAATCAATTTATACTGTCTAGTACTGATCTTTGCCCTGACCTAGAAGGCCCAGGCTAGCCTGATCTCGTCAGATCTCGGAAGCTAAGCAGGGTCAGCCCTGGTTAGTATTTGGATGGGAGACCACCAAGGAAGTCCAGGGTTGCTGTGCAGAGGAAGGCGCTGGCAAACCACCTCTGTTAGTCTCTTGCCATGAAAACCCTAAAAAGGGTCGCCATAAGTCGGCTGCGACTTGAAGGCACTTTACACACTTTACACACACACAGTACTAATCTTTAAATCTTAAAGCAACTAAATCTTAACAACACAAAACAAATATATAAGTTTATACGCAAACCTATGTACAAACTAACTGCATTACGAAACTCGATTGATATTATATTATACTAGTACCAATTACTGAGCCTCTCAACCAATATATCTAGTGGCAGGAAGAAGAGAGGCGGTAACTATTTTTATTCTTGCGTTTTCCAGGTAGCGTCATGGACAAGTACAGTGGGTTAACGGATCAGGAACTGATGGCCTGCTTGAAAAAATGCGCCAACCCATACGGAGATTTTGTTGGTACGGACTAAGAGGAGAATATCATTTTCTTGGGGGAAGTAAATATGTTTGGGGTGTGTGGTTCAAGAGAGCCAGCTTGGTGCAGTGGTTAAAAGTGGTGAACTGGGTTGGTTTCCCCACTCCTCCACATGAAGCCAGCTGGGTGACCTTGGGCTAGTCACAGCTAGTCACAGCTCTCTTAGAGCTCCCTCAGCCCCACCTACCTCACAGGGTGTCTGTTGTAGGGAGGGGAGGGAAGGTGATTTTAAGCGGGTTTGATTCTTCTTTGAGTGGTCGAGAATGTCAGCATATAAAAAACAACTCCTCTTCTTCAAGCTGGAAATAGAACCAAAGTAACAACCCCAGGGGTAGAGTAATAATCTTTCTTTCCCTGGTAGATACTGGCAACATCCCTGTAATTAATATTGTTACTATGCCCATTGCTCTGACAAAGAAATGGAGGACAGGAAACACCAACTTCCTCTGACTTCTAGAATACCCCATGGGTCACCAGCCTTTTCGAGCCTGTGGGTACCTTTGCTATTCTGGCACACCAGGGTGGGTGGAGCCATAATACTGCATGTCCCAGAAAGCAAAACACGGTTAGTGAGCATAGCTGGTTAGGGTATCAGACCAGGATCTGGGAGTCCCAAGTTCGGATCCCCACTGTGCCATGCATGCTTACTGGCTGACCTTGGGCCTGTCACACATAGAATCATAGAATCAAGGGACCAGCAGGGTCATCTTGTCCAACCCTCTTCACACTGCAGGAAACTCACAACTACCTCCCCCCCAACACCCCCAGTGACCCCTACTCCATGCCCAGAAGATGGCCAAGGTGGCCACCCTCTCATGATCTGCTTAAGGTCATAGAATCAGCATTGCTGACAGATGGCCATCTAGCCTCTGCTTAAAAACTTCCAGGGAAGGAGAGCCCACCATCTCCCAAAGAAGCCTGTTCCACTGGGAACCGCTCAAATTGTTAAAGAGTTCTTCCTAATGTCTAGATGGAAACTCTTTTGATTTAATTTCAACCCGTTGGTTCTGGTCCGACCTTCTGGGGCAACAGATAACAACTCAGCACCATCCTCTATATGACAGCCCTTCAAGTACTTGAAGATGGTTATAATATCCCCTCTCAGTCTTCTCCTCTGCAGGCTAACCTACCTCACAGGGTTGTTGTCACAGGGTTGTTAGCTGCTTTGGGTTCCCATTAGAGATAAAGGCAAGGTAGAAATAAAAGTAAATAAATACAAGTTGGGATTGCTAAAGGTAGCCCCCATCAGGAAGATGAATGTTTAAGGGGAACGGTGGGGCTATAAGTATTTTGTCACCTTGGTTTGAACCCACCCGCCCCGATTGTGTCCCTTCAGCAACAACCTGGAAGCTTTATGAAAAGAAAATCTATGAATACGCGACGGAGCGGACGAAGCACCCTGGGAGATCAGAGGCCTACATAGGTGAGTCAAACCGGGCCAGTGTGGGGAAAGGGTATCCCTGACAGCCTCAGTTGAGTCATTTTAGTTTCTAGGGTCAGTTCAGGCTTGATTTGATCTACAGCCCACTGATTTATTTTTTTGGCAATCCATGGTATCCGTAACACTCTCCTCCCAACACCACATTTCTTCCTATCAGCTTTCTTCATTGTACAGCTTCGCAGGTTTCTGAGGAAATATTATGCCCCTCCTATGTACTTTGACACCCTGGGTGCAATTGCCGTGTCGATAAATGGTTCTGGACTGAGTTGTATCTGCCCTACCCAAATCTACTGATGGTCACTTTCCAGTGTGTAGCAAGTAAAAACCGTTCTTGGTGGAGCAGTGCTGAATTTCAGCCTAACTTATCCCTTTGCGAAAGGTTTTCTTTCTCTCATCGATAGGACAATAGAGAAAAATAGTCAGAGTCCCTTCCATTTCCAAGCCTTCCCATTTTCAAGTCCTCCCTGTCTTGTCTTCAGTGCTGGATTGTTGTTGACCCAACTCAATTCTATATCCCCATTTTCGCTGGGTTGGCAAGAGCCTGCCTGCATTCTACCCATTTCACTACGGTGAGATCACCCCCTAGTGTTGTGATTCTTTACAGAGAACCAGGAGCAGCCTACCTTGTTAAGAGCTCGCATTTGAGGCTTCACGGGCATTTGTTTGGCTTGCCGATGTGGTTGGTTGGGTGCCATGTTTCAACTGACTGATGTTGGAGATAGTGGGTGGAAGAAGAGAGGCGGTAACTATTTTTCTTCTTGCGTTTGCCAGGTAACGTCATGGACGAGTACAGTGGGTTAACGGATAAAGAACTGATCGCCCGCTTGAAGAAATGCGCCATCCCACACGGACCTGTTGTTGGTATGGACTAAGAGGAGAATGTCGTTTTCTTGGGGAAAGTAAATATGTTTGGGGTGTGCGGTTCAAGAGAGCCAGCGTGGTGCAGTGGTTAAGGATGGTGGTTAGAACCAGCGGACTCTAATCTGGTGAACCAGGTTGGTTTCTCTACTCTTCCGCATTAAGACACAAGCCCCAGCCCAGCCCACGCAGAACAGGCAACACCCCCCCTCCTAAAACAGAACAGGGAAACCCCAAAGAAAACAAGCAGCACAGCCCAGGCAAAGACTCATACTGACCCACACAACTCCAGGCCTAAGTTGGCAAGCCCCCAAAAGAGCAGGAATTTCTCTCCCAGAGACACAAGCCCAAGCCCAGCAGAACAGGTAACCCCCCCTTTGGTTTCACACACACACACACAGACACACACACACACACACACAGAGAGAGAGAGAGAGAGAGAGAGAGAGAGAGAGAGAATCTGCTTTCCCACCCCCCTACACACACACAGGAAAAACATTTTAGAGAAAAGCCCCAAATAGGGTCAAACTGTGGATGTCTTCTCTTCCAGCAGGAAGGAGCAAGCAGAGTCAAGGTAATCCAATTCGATTCCAGCAGGAGCAGCAGGCAAGCTCAGGATCGCACGGACCAGCAGCAGCAAACACCACCAAAATAGATGAAGAACTGGTGGAAGCCAGTGAGTATTTATTCTTCTTCTGGCCAATTCATGATTAGAGAATTCCTTCTCTGATAATCCAGAAGAAGACCCAGCTGTGGCCACCTATTGGCCACTGCTGGTTGGTTGTGTCTCTCCTCCAGGGCAAGAGGGAAAGTTAGCTTGCCTCGAGGCGAGCTCTTGAAAGGGGAGGAGAAACTGCCGAACCAGGAAACACTGATTCGGCTTTTCCCTGAATCAAGCTGATTTGTGTTCGGCGGTTTCCTGCCTTTTTGTGGTCCGGGTGTTCCCGAAGCAAAAAACAGCCGAATCCGTCAAAATTCGGCTGTTTTTTGCTTCGGGAACACCTGAACCAACAGCCCTATTACTGACACGGTACAGTTGCCATGTCGATAAATGGTTCTAGATTGAGTTGTATCTGCCTGCCCAAATCCATTGATGGTCACTTGCCAGTGTGTAGCAAGTAAAAACAGTTCTTGGTGAAGTCGTGTTGAATTTCGGCCTAACTTATCCCTTTGCGAAAGGTTTTGTCTCTCTCATCGATAGGACAATAGAGAAAAATAGTCAGAGTCCCTTCCATTTCCAAGCCTTCCCATTTTCAAGTCCTTCCTGTCTTGTCTTCAGTGCTGGATTGTTGTTGTTTTTATATATATATAATATTTTTATTGTTTTTTCATACATTCGATACAATCAATTAACATTACCTTTCAATCTTTTCTAATTCTCAATTAAGACTAACATATATATAACAATTATCTTCCCCTTCTTTGACTTCCCCTCTTCCTTCTTCTATCTCTAACTTATCTTCGTAATCCTCTTAGCAATTATTTTCTAATTCTTTATTAAAAAAATTTTTTGTAAAACCTTCTACAGTTATTAAAAAAGAAAGAAAAATAGAAACAAGAAAATTAACCTAGTCTAAGTTGTAACCTTTAACATTTTGCACATTAAATTCATTTTTGCAATAAACAATCCACGCCTCCCACTCCTTAACAAATTCATCATTATCTTTTTGATTTATTAACTCAGTCAATTTTGCCATTTCTGCTAGTTCAAAGATTTTATGAATCCAATCAGTTCTGTCCGGTATTTCAGACATTTTCCTATTAGCTGCGTATACCATTCTCGCAGATGTGGTGGCATAGAGTAAAAACGTCCGTTGTGTTATAATGTGGTCCGGTATAATGCTTAACAACATCATCTCTGAAGTTTTAGGGATGTTTTGTTGTAGAATTAACCTTAGCTCATTGTATATCATATCCCAAAAGTTTTTAGCTTTATCACAAAGCCACCAAACATGATGAAATGAGCCAACTTTATCCTGACATTTCCAGCAGTTTGGTGACATTGTACTGTACATTGCAGACAATTTTTTCGGTGTCAAGTACCATCTGTAAATCATTTTGTAGATATTTTCCCTTATCGATTGGAAAAGAATCTTTTTCATGTCTCTTGACCAAAGTCTCTCCCAACGTTTCAAGGAAATAGAGTGACCAATTATTTGTGCCCAGGTAATCATTATTGGCTTGATTCTTTCTTGTTCTGTATACAGCAACAATAAAAACTTATACATCCTAGAAATTAGATGATCAGTATTATCCAAAAAGTGTCTGTTGTAGAATTGATTTTTCTTTAAGAAATCCCTTTTTCATATCTTGGATGTATACAGATTGTACTTGATAATATTGAAGCCATGTTAGGTGGTCTTTAACCTCATCAAAATCCTTCAGGGCACATTTATTCTCTTCCCATTTTAAAAGATCTTGGTATATTATAAATTGTGATGGTCTTAACTGTCGCAAAGTTAACATTTCTTGAGAAGATATCCATAGTGGTGTCTTTGTCTCCAGCAGATGTTTATATCTCAACCAGGTTTTTATCAATGATGATCTGATAATATGGTGTTGGAAAGCCGCATGTATTTTAGTTTTGTCATACCACAAATACCCATGCCACCCAAATCTATTGTCAAAGGCTTCCAAGTCCAGTAAACGTGCATTTTTCAGCGTTATCCAATCTTTTAACCATACCATAGCTGAGTGCTGGATTGTTGTTGACCCAACTCAATTCTATATCCTCTTTGTCGCTGGATTGGCAAGAGCCTGCCTGCATTCTACCCATTTCACTACGGTGAGATCACCCCCTAGTGTTGTGATTCTTTACAGAGACCCAGGAGCAGCCTACCTTGTTTAGCGCTCGCATTTGAGGCTTCACGGGCATTTTTTTGGCTTGCCGATGTGGTTGGTTGTGTTCCATGTTTCCACTGACTGATGTTGGAGATGGTGGCAGGAAGAAGAGAGGCGGTAACTATTTTTCTCCTTGTGTTTGCCAGGTAGCGTCATAGATGAGTACAGTGGGTTAACGGATGAGGAACTGATCGCCCGCTTGAAGAAATACGCCATCCCACATGGACCTGTTGTTGGTATGGACTAAGAGGAGAATGTCATTTTCTTGGGGGAAGTAAATATGTTTGGAATGTGCGATTCAAGAGAGCCAGCGTGGTGCAGTGGTTAAGGGTGGTGGTTAGAACAAGTGGACGCTAATCTGGTGAACCGGCTTGGTTTCCCCACTCTTCCACATGAAGACACAAGCCCCAGCCCACGCAGAACAGGCAACACCCCCCCTCCTAAAACAGAACAGGGAAACCCCAAAGAAAACAAGCAGCACAGCCCAGGCAAAGACTCACACTGACCCACACAACACAACTCCAGGCCTAAGTTGGCAAGCCCCCAAATGAGCAGGAATTTCACTCCCAGAGACACAAGCCCCAGCCCAGCAGAACAGGTAACCCCCCTTTGGCTTCCCCCACACACAGAGAGAATCTGCTTTCCACACACACACACACACACACACACACACACACACACACACAGGAAAAACGTTTTAGATAAAAGCCCCAAATAGGGTCAAACTGTGGATGTCTTCTCTTCCAGCAGGAAGGAGCAAGCAGAGTCAGGGGAATCCAATTCAATTCCAGCAGGAGCAGCAGGTAAGCTCAGGATCGCACGGACCAGCAGCAGCAAGCACCACCAAAATAGAGGAACAACTCGTGGAAGCCAGTGAGTATTTATTCTTCTTCTGGCCAATTCAAGGTTAGAGAATTCCTTCTCTGATAGTCCAGAAGAAGACCCAGCTGTGGCCACCTATTGGCCACTGCTGGTTGGTTGTGTCTCTCTTCTAGGGCAAGAGGGAAAGTTAGCTTGCACTGCAAACTAACTTGCCTCGAGAAGAGCTTTTGAAAGGGGAGGGGAACCTGCCAAACCAGGAAACGCTGATTCGGCTTTTCCCTGAATCAAGCTGATTCGGGTTCGGCGGTTTCCTGCCTTTTTGTGGTCCGGGTGTTCCCAAAGCAAAAAACAGCCAAATCCGTCAAAATTCGGCTGTTTTTTGCTTCAGGAACACTTGAATCAACCCCCCTATTATCGACACGGTACAGTTGCCGTGTCGATAAATGGTTCTAGATTGAGTTGTATCTTCCCTGCCCAAATCCACTGATGGTCACTTGCCAGTGTATAGCAAGTAAATACAGTTCTTGGTGAAGTAGTGTTGAATTTCGGCCTAACTTCCCTTTGCGAAAGGTTTTCTCTCCCTCATTGATAGGACAATAGAGAAAAATACTCAGAGTCCCTTCCATTTCCAAGCCTTCCCATTTTCAAGTCCTCCCTGTCTTGTCTTCAGTGCTGGATTGTTGTTGACCCAACTCAATTCTATATTCCCTTTGTCTCTGGGTTGGCGAGAGGCTGCCTGCATTCTGCCCATTTCACTATGGTGAGATCACCCCTTAGTGTTGTGATTCTTTATAGAGAACCAGGAGCAGCCTACCTTGTTGAGCGCTCGCATTTGAGGCTTCACGGGCATTTGTTCGGCTTGTCGATGTGGTTGGTTGTGTGCCATCTTTCAACTGACTGATGTTGGAGATGGTGGCAGGAAGAAGAGAGGCGGTAACTATTTTTCTTCTTGCATTTTCCAGGTAGCGTCACGGACAAGTACAGTGGGTTAACGGATAAGGAAATGATCGCCCGCTTGAAGAAATACGCCATCCCACACAGACCTGTTGTTGGTATGGACTAAGAGGAGAATGTCGTTTTCTTGGAGGAAGTAAATATGTTTGGGGTGTGCGATTCAAGAGAGCCAGCGTGGTGCAGGGGTTAAGGGTGGTGGTTCTAACCAGAGGACGCTAATTTGGTGAACCGGCTTGGTTTCCCCACTCTTCCACATGAAGACACAAGCCCCAGCCCAGCTCAAGCAGAACAGGCAACACCCCCCCTCCTAAAACAGAACAGGGAAACCCCAAAGAAAACAAGCAGCACAGCCCAGGCAAAGACTCACACTGACCCACACAACACAACTCCAGGCCTAAGTTGGCAAGCCCCCAAATGAGCAGGAATTTCACTCCCAGAGACACAAGCCCCAGCCCAGCAGAACAGGTACCCCCCCTTTGGCTTCCCCACCCCCACACAGAGAATCTGCTTTCTCCCCCCCCCCTACACACACACACACACACACACACACACACACACACACACACACACACACACAGGAAAAACGTTTTAGATAAAAGCCCCAAATAGGGTCAAACTGTGGATGTCTTCTCTTCCAGCAGGATGGAGCAAGCAGACTCAGGGTAACCCAATTCGATTCCAGCAGGAGCAGCAGGCAAGCTCAGGATCGCACGGACCAGCAGCAGCAAGCACCACCAAAATAAAGGAACAACTCCTGGAAGCCAGTGAGTATTTATTCTTCTTCTGGCCAATTCAAGATTAGAGAATTCCTTCTCTGATAGTCCAGAAGAAGACCCAGCTGTGGCCACCTATTGGCCGCTGCTGGTTGGTTGTGTCTCTCCTCCAGTGCAAGTGCCAGGCTCAGGCGTCTGTCCCTAGCATCCCATAAGCAAATTCATTCAGGCAGGTGATCCTGAAGCAGTAATACTTTATTAGGAGCAAATAGGCAGATTAAAGAAGCTGACTGCTTACATGCAGGTAAGGCTAGTAATGAGAATCATTGGCAGGTTACATGTTTAAAAGCGTTACAAGCTTCAAAGGTAAACACGGCTAAGCATCCCCGAGATAAGAGATTCCCAGGCAGAAAGACTAAACATCCCCGCAGCTATGGGAACAGAATGAAGGCAACTGTACACAGAGTTTACAGGCATGAGAATCAAGGTCTTGGTCTGTAGCCAGAAGCTGGCCTACTCATGTCAAGAGCCTTTACCCCTGCTAGCAGCAAAGGCTTGACGTTCTGCTCCCCCTAAGGCTCCCCCCTCCCCACGATCGGGCGATGTTTCTGGGGATAATCATCATGAAATCGGAGAACCAGGCGGGGAGCGTTGACATGGTGTTCAGCTACCGACTCATCATGACCGGAACCTAGTTGCTTCCAACAGACCAGATAATATAGCACTTTACCACGGAGCCGGGAATCTAGGATTTTTGACACTTCAAAATGCTCCTCTCCCCCCATCAGAACCGGCAACTCGGGAGTAGGCTCAGGATGCCATCCAGGAGCAGACACTTGCCTTTTTAGCAAACTGACATGAAACACTGGATGGATGCCTCGCAGGGATTTCGGCAGGCTGAGTTCCACGGTGACCTCATTAATGAGTCGTGAGACTGGGAACGGCCCCACATACTTCTCACTGAGTTTCTTACATGGGCATAGGGAGCGCAAGTTCTTTGTGGATAGATATACCTGGTCCCCCACCTTGATATCCCACCCTGTGGAACGGTGTTTATCCACTTGTGCTTTGCATTTGCGTTTGGCCCGTTCCAGGTTTTTCTGTAACCAGGGCCAAGTGTTTTGTATTATGTTCACCCAGTCGGCCACCTCAGTGTCAGCCCCCTCCCCCGTGAGATCCACATTACCAAAGGGTCCGAAGTCTTTACCATATATCACCTGGAATGGGCTGAAACCTGTGGATTAATGAATGGCATTATTATAGGCATACTCTGCAAAAGGCAGAGCTCTTGAAAGGGGAGGGGAAACTGCCAAACTAGGAAACGCTGATTCAGCATTTCCCCGAATCAAGCTGATTCGTGTTCGGCGGTTTCCTGACTTTTTGTGGTCCGGGTGTTCCCGAAGCAAAAAACAGCCGAATCAGTCAAAATTTGGCTGTTTTTTTGCTTCGGGAACACCTGAATCAACAGCCCTATTGGGCACTAGAGCCTGACCGTTTTCCCGGTTCTTTGTGCCCATGCAGAGCCAACAAGCAGCAGCCACAGCTACACGCGAGAGACTTTTGTGAGTCCCCGGAGCAAGGAAGACTTCAACTATGGGAGGGAAGGTGAGGGATGCTTCAGAGGAAACTGCAGATCAGCCAGGGAAGGAGACTTAAGAGGCATCAGAAGAACTTGGGGGGAGCGGTCTTGGAACAAGAGGAAGCAACACTCTTTCGATGGAAACGGAGGAAGATCTCGGTTAAATTGTGGAACTATCTGCCCCAGGATGTGGTGATGGCTGCTAACTTGGAAGGCTTTAAGAGGGGAGTGGGCATGTTCATGGAGGAGAGGGGTATTCATGGCTACTAGTCAAAACTGATACTAGTCATGATGCATGCCTATTCTCTCCAGGATCAGAGGAGCATGCCTATTATATTATGTGCCATGGAACGCAGGCAGGATAATGCTGCTGCAGTCGTCTTGTCTGCGGGCTTCCTAGAGGCAGGGGTGTCGAACTCATTTGTTGCAAGGGCCAGATATGGCATGAATGTCACTTGGTCGGGTCGGGTGCACAATAAAATTTAATGCCAGGGTCCAAAGATACAAACTTTATAGAAGGCGCAGGCAACGCCAATTAATGATACTATTTTGACTGTGTTTCCTTAGTTAAAATACAAACATGCCAAAAACAATAACACTTTTGCAGTATTTTCATTTCCAGATCAGGAGTGGGGGGGGGGGGCTTCGGTTGGCTCGTGGGCCGGAAAAGAGCTCTCAAGGGGCCGGATCTGGCCCCCGGGCCTTCTGTTCGACACCCCTGCCCTATGGGGTCACTGTAAGTCTGCTGTGACTTCACAGCACTTTCCACCCCATAGTTAGTTGTGCTTTTTGTGTGGGGGAGAGTACCGAACCAAATTTTCCCTGATTATTTTGCCTTTTCCAGCTCTTGGCTCCACAAAGACATCCTTAATGGAAAGCTACAACTCTGCGAGAAATGAGGAATATACTGACTACAGAGATGAAGGTAAGAGAGGGGTGGGGCCTTGGGTGAATGAGGGGAGGGTTATGGTATATTAGCATACCCCCACTTAATATTGAGCAGCAAGAGATTTTTATTTTTGGGGGAAGGGTATTTTGTGCATTAAGAGGTCATGCTAAATTTCTTTTCTCACAACGCAGATCAATAAAATATAGTTAAACTGACTTCGTATGTCGTATACATACTAATTTTCTTTATAGAAGGCACAGGCAAAGCCAATTAATGATAGTATGGTAATCTTCAGAGTTTTCTTTGGCCCTCTTAGCTCCTTTCTGGCGTGCTTCCCATGTGGTGAGCTCTCCTTCTTTGGAGGTTTTTAAGCATCTTTGTCTACAGTAGAAGAACAAGATTCCAGTCCACAACTCCTTAGAGACCCACAAGATTTCCAGGGTATACACTGTCATCTGTCTCCCACAAGCGTAGACCCTGGAAATGTTGTGGGTCGCTAAGGTGGTACTCAGACTCAAATCTCGCTCCTCTATGGAGAGCCACCTATGAATATAGCTCCTAGTACTCAGAGTACTGAGTACTGTTAACGCAGATCAATAAAATATAGTTAAACTGACTTTGTATGTCGTATACATACTAATTTTCTTTTCTTTTTTTTAAATAAAATTTTTCTTTTCAAAACAACATAAAAACAACACATACAACATGCAATATACACTCCTTCTTAAACAAACTCCATATCTACAGCAAGATCTTCATCAAATATCATATGGAGTGGAACTAAATCAATTTATACTGTCTAGTACTAATCTTTGCCCTAACCAAGGAATACCAGGGTTGCTGTGCAGAGGAAGGCACTGGCAAACCACCTCTGTTAGTCTCTTGCCATGAAAACCCCAAAAGGGGTCGCCATAAGTCGGCTGCGACTTGAAGGCACTTTACGCACTTTACACACACACAGTACTAATCTTTACATCTTAAAGCAACTAAATCTTACCTATGTACAAACTAACTGCATTACGAAACTCGATTGATATTATATTCTACTAGTAACAGTTACTGAGCCTCTCAACCAATATATCTAAACAATGAATAATACTGCATACTTGTTATCGTTAAATCTAGTAATATATACCTAGAAGACAAAAGTAATGAGTACAGGAGAATTATACAACTTTAAGGTTGACAATGAAGAAATTGAAATTGTTCAAGACTTTATATTCCTTGGCTCCACCATCCACCAAAAAGCAGACTGCAGCCAAGAAATCAGAAGGAGATTGAGGTTGGGAAGGGCAGCCATGAAGGAGCTAGAAATTTTTTTGAAGTGTAAGGATGTGTCACTGGCCACCAAGATTAGATTAATTCATGCCATCGTATTCCCTATTACTATGTATGGGTGTGAAAGCTGGACATTGAAGAAAGCTGATAGGAAGAAAATAGATTCCTTTGAAATGTGGTGTTGGAGGAGAGGGTTATGGATACCGTGGACGGCCAAAAAAAACAAATCATTGGGTTATAGATCAAATCAAGCCTGAACTGACCCTAGAAGCTAAAATGACTAAACTGAGGCTATCGTATTTTGGCCACATCATGAGACGACAAGAGTCACTGGAAAAGACAGATGGCTGCAGCAAGAACAGATAGTTTCTGCAACTTACAAAAAACCTGCATGTTTTAATAGTTGTATATGTTTTATTATTTTGTATAATTTCATTGGCTTTAGTGACTTAGGGAAAGAGGTGCGGAATTATGCGGAGCATCGAACCTCTGCCACTGGAAAGGAGCAAGAGACCAGTAGCACCTTAAAGACTCACAAAATTTCTGGCAGGGTAGGAGCTTTCATGAGCATCTCTGTGGCTCACGAAATTTAGCATTACCTTGGGCTAGTCACACTCTCTCAGCCTCACCTCCCTCACAGGGTGTCTGTTGCGGGGAGGGGAAGGGAAGGTGATTGTAAGCCGGTTTGATTCTCCCTTAAGTGGTAGAGAAAGTTGGCATATAAAAACCAACTCTTCTTCCTCCTCCTCCCCTGCCAGAAATTTTGTGAGTCTTTAAGGTGCTACTGGACTCTTGCTCTTTTCTACTGCTACAGACAGACTAACACCTATCATGATCTATCTGCCACCTGGAGCTGCTATAGTCTCCCATTGCACTCAGATTGCCTTTGTAGTCATAAGGGCTAGCGGCCTGAGCAGCTAGGAGAGAGACAGAGGAGGAGCTTAGAGAAAGCTGTAGCTGGCTGAAGGTAATTGCTGTGCTGTTGATTGCTGAGTGGTGGGGCTGAGAGTATTTAAACAGGCTCTGCTTGCCAGAGGCTCTTGCCCTGGGGGTCTGGCCTGGGGGCTCTGTAATATTTTTTTTATGTGCTGTTTTACTTCTTCAAGGAGGGAGTCTTGAAAGAAGGTTTGCCAGGGAAACTATCAGAGTAGCCTAGGAAAGTAACTTCAGAAATGGATCACAGCACTGTGGCTAGTGAGGGAGCCGAGGCAGTAACATGCAAGGTGTGTGGCATGTTTGTCTTTTTACCTGAGGGTAACACTGATTACACTTGCAGCAAGTGTAAGTTGGTAGCCCTGCTGGAGGAGAAGATACAGGGTCTTGAGGCACGCTTGTCCACACTCCATTTTTTAAAGCAAGGTGAAGAGTTCATGGACAGAACTCATGAAGTTCTCTTTAGCGAGCAACAGGAGCAGGAGAGTAAGGAATCTGAACAAATGGAGGTACAAACATCACAGGAGGAGGATGCATGGAAGAATGTGGCCCACAGGAGTAGGAAAATCAGGACACATCCTGATCCTCTCATGCTCAGCAATCGGTTCCAGGTTCTCCCAATAGATACTGATTCTGGACCACTAGAACAAGGGCTATCCCCCCCAAAGCGTGAAAGAAATTCCTCAGGCTCCTGTGCATGAGAGGACTCGATCTTCCACCCCACAATTTAGGAAGAGGCGTGTTCTCGTAATTGGGGATTCCCTCCTGAGAGGGGTAGAGTCTAAAGTATGCTGACCTGACTTGTTATCCCGAGAGGTCTGCTGTTTACCAGGTGCACGCATCCAGGATGTGACGAAAGGGTAGGAAGACTCATCAAGCCCACAGATTATTACCCTTTCTTGCTCGTTCATGTGGGAACAAATGATATTGCCCAGCACAGCCCAGAACGTATTAAAAGAGACTACATGGCTCTGGGTGAGAAGGTGAATGACTTGGGGGCACAGGTTGTGTTTTCGTCAGTTCTGCCTGTTGAAGGTCGTGGCTTAGGAAGGGAAAGATGAGTACCCCAAATTAATGACTGCTGCATAGGTGGTGTCGTCAAGAAAGGTTTGGATTTCTGGACCATGGGTTACGCTTTCGAGAAGAAGCTCTTCTGTTGGGGGATGGTTTACACCTCCCGAGGGTAGGAAAAAATGTGTTTGGTGAGAGCCTTGCAAACATGATCAGGAGGGCTTTAAACTAAATCCTATGGGGAGCAAGACAACAATTTAAAGCCTTGTATGCTGATAATACCTGGAGACAAGAACAATAAAGATTTGCAGGGAGTGGCATGTATGCAAGGAAACATAAACTCACAGGTAAGTACAGAAACGAAAACCTCAGGGCACATAAACCACAGATTCCGATGCTTGTACACTAATGCGCAGAGTATGGGAAACAAGCAGGAAGAACTCGAAGCCCTAATACAGGAAGGGGATTTTGACCTAATAGGCATTTCTGAAACTTGGTGGGATGTCACTCATGATTGGAATATTAAGATTGAGGGGTACAACTTGTTTAAAAGAGATAGACTGATAAGGGGGGAGGAGTAGCACTGTATGTCAAAGATGTGTACACTTGTGAAGAAGTACATGAATCTGAGCATGGTAGTGCAGTTGAGACTCTATGGGTAAACATAAAAGGAATAAGAAATAATCGTGATATTCTCGTGGCGGTCTGCTATCGACCACCAAACCAGGTAGAGGACTTGGATGGGATGCTCCTAGACCAGATCACAAAGTTCTCAAAGAGACAGGACATGGTGGTCATGGGAGATTTTAATTACCCTGATATCTGTTGGAAGTCTAACGCTGATCCAATAAATTCCTGACTTGTCTTGCTGACAACTTCCTATTCCAGAAAGTGGACAGGGAAACAAGGGGATCTGCTATCTTAGACTTGATTCTCACCAACAGGAAAGAACTGGTCGATGAGGTTAAAGTAGTAGGCACCCTGGTAGTAGTGACCACGTACTCTTGGAATTTACAATCTTGGGGAAAGGAAAACCTGTACGTAGTCAGACATATAGGTTGGACTTTAAAAGAGCAAATTTTAACAAACTTAAACTTATGCTGGGTAGAATCCCATGGTCAGAAATGCTTAAGGAGAAGGGAGTTCAAGAAGGGTGGGCGTTTCTTAAAAATAAAATACTGAAGGCACAATCCCAAACCATTCCTATGAGAAGGAAAAAATGGGAGGAGCCTAAAGAGGCCAGGGTGGCTCCATAAACAGCTTTTTAAAGAGTTGAGAAATAAAAAAGACTCATTTAGGAAATGGTAGGAGGGCCTTATAACCAAAGAGGAATATAAACAAATAACTAGTGCTTGTAGGGAGAGTGTGAGGAAAGCTAAAGTATGAACTTAGGCTAGCAAGAGATGCTAAACGCAACAAAAAAGGGTTCTTTTCCTATGTACAGAGTAAGAGTAAAAACAAGGACAAGATAAGCCCATTGCTTGGACCGGAAAGTGAAATTGTAACAGGAGATGAAGAGAGGGCAGAACTCCTCAATTCCTACTTTTCCTCAGTCTTTTCTCGTGAGGGAAGTGGTGCTCAACATGGCATAAACAGAACATGTGATGAGGGAAGGGATTTGCAGCCTAGAATTGGCATTGGGGTGGTGCACAAACACCTGGTTTCTTTAAATGAAACAAAATCCTCTGGGCCAGATGAATTGCACCCAAGGGTACTCAAAGAACTTGCAGATGTAATTTCAGAACCTCTGATCATTATTTTTGGAAAGTCTTGGCAAACAGGTGAGGTGCCAGAAGATTGGAGGCCGGCAAATGTTGTCCCCATCTTCAAGAAGGGGAAAAAGGAGGATCCGGGTAACTACCGACCCATCAGCTTGACCTCTATACCAGGAAAAGTGTTCGAACAAATCATCAAACAATCAGTCCTTGAGCATTTAGAAAGGATGGATCTGATCACTAAGAGCCAGCATGGGTTTCTCAAGAATAAGACATGTCAGACTAATTTTATCTCCTTTTTTGAGAAAGTTACTACCTTGCTGGATCAGGGGAATGCTGTAGACATAGTTTATCTAGATTTCAGTAAGGCTTTTGATAAGGTTCCACATAGTATTCTAGTTGACAAATTGGGGACATGTGGGTTAGATCCTATTATTGTTAGGTGGATCTGCAACTGGTTGACAGATCGTACCCAAAGAGTGCTAGTTAATGGTTCCTCATCCACTTGGAGAGAAGTGACTAGTGGAGTTCCTCAGGGATCTGTGCTGGGCCCTGTGTTGTTCAACATCTTTATAAATGATTTGGATGAAGGAATAGAAGGGATGCTTATTAAATTTGCAGATGATACTCAATTGGGAGGGGTAGCAAATACGGTAGAAGACAGAGCCAAGATGCAGGATGATCTTGACAGGCTGGAGAAATGGGCTAGAACTAATAAAATGCACCTCAACAAAGACAAATGTAAAGTTCTGCATTTAGCTAGGAAAAATCAAATGCATAATTATAGGATGGGGGAGACTTGTTTGAGCAGTAGTGTGTGTGAAAAGGATCTTGGGGTCTTAGTAAACTAAACACTGAACATGAGTCAGCAGTGTGATGCGGTAACTAAAAGGGCAAATGCGGTCTTGGGCTGCATCAACAGAAGTATAGTGTCCAGATCACGCGAAGTGATGGTATCACTTTACTCTGCTCAGACCTCAACTAGAGTACTGTGTTCAGTTTTGGGCACCACAATTTAAGAAAGATGCAGACAAGCTGGAACGTGTCCAGAGGAGGGCAACAAAGATGGCGAGGAGTCTGGAGACCAAGTCCTATGAGGAAAGCTTGAAGGAGCTGGGTATGTTTAGCCTGAAGTGGAGAAGACTGAGAGGGGATATGATAACCATGTTCAAGTACTTGAAGGGCTGTCATATAGAGGAGGGTGCCAAGTTGTTTTCTGTTGCCCCAGAAGGTCGGACCAGAACCAACGGGTTGAAATTAAATCAAAAGAGTTTCCGTCTAGACATTAGGAGGAATTTTCTAACAGTTACAGCGGTTCCTCAGTGGAACAGGCTTCCTCGGGAGGTGGTAAGCTCTCCTTCCCTGGAGGTTTTTAAGAAGAGGTTAGATGGCCATCTGTCAGCAATGCTGATTCTGTGACCTTAGGCAGATGATGAGAGGGAGGACATCTTGGCCATCTTCTGGTCACTAGGGGTGTAGGGGGGGAGGTAGTTGTGAAATTCCTGCATTGTGCAGGGGGTTGGACTTGATGGCCCTGGTGGTCCCTTCCAACTCTATGATTCTATGATTCTAAGACTTGCTTTTTTATTTTAATAAATGGGAAGGTTTCTGGATTTTGCTCTCTATTACCAAATTCTGTGGTTTGGGTGGAATTGCAGTATGTAATAAGCAATCTGTGTCCAACTACACAGTGTAGCTGGTGGCCAGGAGGGGTGAACATGTTGTCACAAAAATCTCCCCCCCCTCATGAAAAACCCACTTCCCATACCTGAAGAAGCCGCCTCTCCCATATGTTCCTGCCTGGGACTGTCTCCTCTATCAAAGAAGCTCAACTGGTGAGCACACAAGACAGGGCCTTTTCAGTGGGGTCCCCACGATTATGGAACAACCTCCCCAGGGAGGTACGCCTGGCCCTTCACTTTCAATCTTTAGCAGGCAGCTGAAGACAGTTTTTATTGAGAACTGCATTTGGTTAAGTTATTAGCAGACCTGAATTGTGATTTTTAAATCTCGTTTTTTATGTTTTTAATGTATTTGATTTGATGCTTTATCTATGCTGTAAGCCGCCTTGAGCTTCGTAAGAAAAGTGGCTAATAAATGTTTAAAATAAATAAATAACCACAAGGGCTAGGCACCTACTGCTTTTATGAACAAATGCTAAATTATCAGGAAGACGAGGAGCCTTTTTTAAATAAGTGTATTTTTTTCCTGTGCTACCCTAGATTCTAGCCCCACAAAGTCCTACCTGAGTTATAAGTACAATTTCCCCCACCACGAAGGACGTTCTACCTACATAAGGGAAGGTAAAATAATGCTGAGGGGTCTGGAGACCAAGTCCTATGAGGAAAGGTTGAAGGAGCTGGGTATGATTAGCCTGGAGAGGAGAGGACTGAGAGGTGATATGATAACCATCTTCAAGTACTTGAAGGGCTGCCATATAAAGGATGGTGCCGAGTTGTTTTCTGTTGCGCCAGAAGGTCGGACCAGAACCAACGGGCTGAAATTAAATCAAAAGAGTTTCCGTCTAGACATTAGGAAAAAATTTCTGACAGTCAGAGCGGTTCCTCAGTGGAACAGGCTTCCTTGGGAGGTAGTGAGCTCTTCTTCCCTAGAGGCTTTTAAGCAGAGGCTAGATGGCCATCTGTCAGCAATGCTGATTCTATGACCTTAGGCAGATCATGACAGGGAGGGCACCTTGGCCCTCTTCTGGGCATGGAGTAGGGGTCACTGGGGGTGTAGGGGGGAGGTAGTTGTGAATTTTCTGCATTGTGCAGGGGGTTGGACTAGATGTCCCTGGTGGTCCCTTCCAACTCTATGATTCTATGATTAAAACTGGGGCTCTGGCACGGTTAATCTCAGGCGCCCCTGGAATCAAAGCTAAAACATTATACCCTTTCCTTTCCAACTTGACAAACTATCGGTGTCTCTCTCTTTCTCTTTCACCCCAGAGTGGGATGCCAACCCTTCTGAGGGCTCCACCTCTTCCTACCGTTACGCATCACCGCTGGGCAGTGGGTCACATCTAGGGAGAGTGAGTGCCCGCAAGCCGGTAAGTGGGCCTCCCACGTCCATCAACAGCACAGGAATGGGGTCCCTGCGAGGCCCCGCAGAGAGGCAGTTCTCCATCCCTGTTCTGTACTGAAAAGCTCCCGTCCTTCCTTTCAGATCGCGGAGCCGTATCTCTACAGTTCCGGCTTCAAGGAAGTCCCACCCAAGAGGTGAGGGGGGTTGATATCAAGGCATTGAGAAGACAGGATATCCTTGGAGTTAACCATCTTCAAGTACTTGAAGGGCTCTCAGATAGAGGAGGGTGCCGAGTTGTTTTCTGTTGCCCCAGATGGTCGAACCAGAAGCCATAGGTTGAAATTAAATCAAAATTGTCTAGACATTAGGAAGAATTTTCTAACAGAGCGGTTCCTCAGTGGAAGAGACTACCTTGGGAGGTGGTGAGCGCTCCTTCCCTGGAGGTTCTTAAGCAGAGGCTAGATGGCCATCTGTCAGCAATGCTGATTCTGGGAACTTAGCCAACACATAGGGAGCCAGCGTGGTGTAGTGGTTAACAGCGGGGGTTTGGAGTGGTAGACTCTGATCTGGAGAACCAGGTTCAATTCCCCCACTCCTCCACAGGAGCGGCGGAGGCTAATCTGGTGAACCGGGTTGGTTTCCCCACTCCTACGTACAAAGCCAGCTGGGTGACCTTGGGCTAGTCACAGCTCTCTCAGCCCCACCTCCTTCACAGGATGTCTGTTGTGGGGAGGGTAAGGTTTGTGAGCTGGCTTGATTCTTCCTTAAGTGGTAGAGAAAGTCCGCATATAAAAACCACCTCCTCTTCCTCCTCCTCCTCCTCTTCTTCTTCCCGCCTTGAGCCCCATAAGGAAGAAAGGCAGCTTATATAAAACGTTAAAAATAAATTAAAATAAAATAATATACATCTGCATTCTGGAATTACCATTGCAGGGACAGCAGCGCCTACCAGACCATCTTCCATCGGAAATCGGCCGGCCCATCCTCGCTGGGGGTGGAGCCCCACCGTGCCATCCGTCCTGAGCGCCAGGCTCCATCTGCGCAAAAGGATCCCGGCGGCGACCGGGGAGCCAAGCGTTACCTCCCCCTCTGGCTCCTGCTCTTTGTGCTGTTGGCCGCCTTCTTGGCCTTCACCTATTTCTTCCTGCGAGCTGACACTAATGATAACCCCTTCAGGAAGCATGCTCTGCACTAAAGCCTCAACCTCCAGCCCATCTTCTGTCTGCCTAAAACGGGGTTCCCCGAGGGCCCAGGATGTCTATATTGGGCCCTTCGCCAAGTGCCTTCCGGTTCATCTAACCTAAAAATTGAGATGTGTAAAGGGGGACGGGGGGTGAGGTACATATGTACATAGGAATCTGCCTTATACTGAATCGGATCATTGTTCCGTCAAGGTCAGTATTGTCTACTCAGGGCTGTTAGGAAGAAGGACAGAGCGTCCCTTGCTGGGGATGACAAAACTCCCAGAACCAGACTTGCCAATGTGGATATTCTTCTCTCTCCCTGATGCGGCAGTCCGGCTTGGGAATAAAAACCCCTGAACTCAGGTGGGGTTTAATTCTAATCAGCATGCATGTCATAAGCGCTCTTGGAGACTCTACTGCGCATCCCACCGACTCCTAGATGCAGGTACAGACCCAAATCCCAGTTGCATCCCACCAGATTTTGCCAGAGGATCAACTCACCAGGACGATTCCAAACAGAAGCGGCGATTCTTTAGCTGCTTCTGACAGCGATTCTCTAGCTGTGTCTGAGTTTTCAAGCACTCTGCTAGAAATCGAAAGTAATGTTCAGGCAAGTCCTATAAACCTGCCTGCTGTGGGAGGGGGTGGGGGGGAGAGAGAGGGAGGGAGAGCTCCAAGATGATGATGGGAGGCAGCTTCATGTGATCTCCAGGTGACAGAGATCAATTCCCCTGGATAACACAGCCGCTTTGGGGGGTGGACTCTGGCATTATTCCCTGCTCAGGTCCTTTCCCTCCCCAAACCTCGCCATCCCCAGGCTTCCCCTTCAAATCTCCAGGAATTTCCCACCCCAGGGTTGGCAACCCTGTTGTAAGCCCCCTAGCCAGTAAGCCATGAGCCCTTGGACTATGGCCAAGGCCTCGAGCCTCTGGCCATGGTAGGCAAAAAGGAAGGAGACAAGATTCAGCTGAGACGTAGCACAGATGGTAAGATGTTGTGCCACCAATTCCTGGGGAGGTGAGAGGAAACTAGGAGGGTAAGCAAAGATAAAGGGAAGGATTGTTATCCCTTAGGGGCTAGTTTTCTAACTGCATGGACTTCTGCCTGGGAAGGAGTATTCAGAGATCCAGTCCATCCCCTGCAGTCCAAACAGGGATGCAGTCTAACCTACCACCTCTCGTTTGAGCCTGTATACATTCAGCTGGCACAGGCTGGAAAAGCATCCCTGATTAGGAGGTACTGAAGAAGAGGGGCTGTGGATCCGCGGAAGAGCATCTGCTTGGCAGGCAGAAGGTCCTGGGTTCAAAACAGGGTGGTTGTCGGGGTTGTCGTGAGCCAGCGAGATGGGTTGTTGCGCACCGGGAAGCGCACGGCACTCTCTGCCAGGGGTCCGGGAACTTTCCCCTAGGCGGGCTACTGGAGCCCAAGAGGAACGAGCGTCCTCCGCACGTAGCCTAGAGAACAGGGCTTCGGAACTTCCGGATCCGGGGAGAACGCCGCGGTAGCGCGAGCGATCGCGCTCCGGGCTTGAAGCGGCCTGGGGGCAGGGAATCCGCCCCCTTTAACATCTGGCAAGTGGCACCCCTTGATGAAGAGGGGATGCTGACGGCGGCGCTGGTGGGCTCCCCATCCTAGGAGGGCTCGTTGCCTCAGAAGCGGCGACGAGCGCTCGGACGGGTGAGACTCACTAACAGATCCAAATTGAAACTTGGCTTTTTGGCAGCTATTGCACACTTGAAATTCAGTCCTGCCAGCCAAGCTAACTGTTAAAACAAGCTGAAATAAAGACTTGGGGGAATCTAAAGCTGGCAAATGATCGTTGACTGAAGAAACAGATGTGCTAAAGGACTCTCTCAGGTCTGGTTTTTGATTCAACTTAAAGTTCCAGTGATAAATGATTTTTAAACTGATGAACTAAATAGCAAGCTTCACACACCCCTCTTTTTTCTTAATGGATTACAAATAACAGCCATCTCAAGTTTTTTGGGAATGGGAGCTAAAGACAAAGATAAAGAAAAGAAAGATACAGAAAAACATCCCAAAGGACTCATAAAAGATCCTAAACAATTACAGATTCAGCAACCTTTACCACCCCACAGAAGAGCTTCTGTTACCAGCCCAGCTATTTCACCTGCCACCTCACCAGTAACTAAGACAATAGTTCAATTAGGCATATGTATTTCCAATAATATATTCATTAGTAATGCCCAAATTATGTGAATTCTTATCAATTCTAAATCATATCATATATGATTTGTAATGCATGAGATCCTTTCCAACTGGCAATAATGTTACTTTGTAAGAATATGTATTACATGCAATTGCAGAGACTTGAATAGAAATGTCGAGTCAGAATTTCTCTGTTAATATATCAATTATGGCATTGTAATAATTTTTGATACAGTGGCAAACTGAGGAAGACCCCTAGTGATCGAAACAGGGAATATCCGGCACCCTGTATTGTCTGCAATATTGCCACACATGGGACTACTAATCAACGGAGCATTAACAAAAAGACCTCTGCTATCTACATTGTCAGAGCTCAATACTATTGTGACTGTTCCAACGTCTTTCAGATGCAAGTTGGCGAGATACTTGCAAAAAACTTTACTGATTAGAAATGTTTGTGATTCAACAGCATACATGCGAACTAATATGATTTAGAATTGATAAGAATTCACATAATTTGGGCATTACTAATGAATATATTATTGGAAATAGATATGCCTAGCTGAACTATTGTCTTAGTGAATGTTTTCTGCTATTTTGGGTTTTGCTAACTAACTATATAGCAGGCTAACTGTGTATTTATTCACCTCACCAGTAACAGCAACACCTGTAG
Source organism: Euleptes europaea (assembly GCF_029931775.1). Classification (NCBI taxonomy): domain Eukaryota; kingdom Metazoa; phylum Chordata; class Lepidosauria; order Squamata; family Sphaerodactylidae; genus Euleptes; species Euleptes europaea. The sequence continues at coordinate 179,097,415 of NC_079312.1, read as the reverse complement.
CTACAAGGATGGCACTCAAAAAACCTGATGCTACCCTGAACTCTCTACAAGAACTGTTGACTAAAACACTTCAGGAGGTGACATCAGTGAAACAAGAGGTGACATCAGTGAAACAAGGCCTGAATCAAAATACAGCGGTTGTAGGTCAAAATACAGCTGCCATTTCTGTGCTGCAAGATTCTATTTCATCTTTGACAGTGAGACAAGATAAGTTAGAAGAAAACTTCAGAAACACTCAAAGGATAACAAAGAAACCAGAAAACGAGTTGACGTCTTAGAATTGTCAATGGAGGCAAGTCAAGAGAGAGAAGAAAAATGTGATGACCATACAGCAATGTTAGAATTAAAAATAAAGGAGAGCTGGATTCGCATACATGGCATCAAAGAAAAACTTGAGGGGAAAGACTTAAAGAAATATTTGAAATTGATGTTGGCTGATTTTCTTCAAGAGGAAGAAACACTTGTGGAAGGTATGATTGTAACAGCTTATAGAGTCAACTCTGCTTATGCAACAAAAAACAAAGTTCCAAGGGATTGCCTGGTTCAACTCTTTTCTAGAAGTCATCGGGACCTGATTCTGAATAAGCATTATACAAATCCACTTACAATAGAAGGTACACCGGTGAGGCTAATGAAGGAGATTCCTGGAAGACTACTGAGGAAAAGAAAGGACTTTGCAGAGATTATGGAATGATTGAGATTTAATGGAATTCAACACAATGGGAATATCCGCAAGGAATTTCTTTTCTCTTCAAAGCAAAAAGGTTCAAGATCATGGACACTGTCAAAGCTGAACAATTTCTAAGAAGATATGAAGAAGATCTACGTAAACCACCAAGTCATCAATCTAAAGACTTAGTTGGAAAGGATCTCACTGAAGAAGAAAAGGCAGCAGAACCAAGCTGGGGGGCAAAACCATCATCGTCAGAGTAGGACTCCCAAGAAGATGGCTGAACTATATACAAGGGAAAATATAGGGAAAGAGGGGGGGTGAAATTAGATTTGGGGAAAAAATTAAATATGGGATTTGATTGAACGTTAAAATGTTAAAAATACTGTCATGGAATGTTAATGGATTGAATTCCCCTAATAGGAGAAAGAAAATATTTCATCATTTACAAAAATCAAAAGCTAATATTTTTTGTTTAAAGGAGACTCATATCTTAACAAAGGATGTTACAAGGTTGGAACAAACAAAATTGGGTAAATTATTTACATCATGCAATGAAAAGAAAAAAACTAATGGTATAGCTATGTATATCCCTTTAACATTAGAACCAAAGATTTTATATAAAGATAATGATGGGAGGATCCTGATGGTAGAAATTGCAAGTGGTTTCCAAAAAATCGTGTTAGTTGGTATCTATGCACCTAATACTAATCAAAAAATGTTTTATAACAATTTAGCATCGATATTAGCTGAATATGCTAAAGAAAAAATGATTTGGATGGGAGATTTTAATGGAGTGATGGATCCAAGGTTGGATAGATCAGTAAAGAAGAAAAAGGGTAAATGTGAAGATAAATTACTAGGTATTTTTAATCATCTTACAGAACAGTGGGAAATATTTGATATATGGAGACTGGTAAATGGTAATAAAAAGGGATATACTTTTTATTCATCGAGACATTTTTCTCATTCAAGAATAGATATGTTTTGGCTTTCCAAAGGTATTACAGGTTTGTCTGATAGTCCTGAAATTTTGCCCAAGGTATTATCCGATCACAATGCGATCTTGATTAAAATTAATATGGGGAATAAGAGAAACAAACCATGGTCTATAAATGAATACCTATTGAAAAACAAGAAAATAATAGATAAAAATATCTAAAATTAAAAATAGATATACAGAATTATTTTTTGGAAAGTGCTGATAAAGGGATCTCGGATGAGATAGTATGGGACGCTGGTAAAGCAGTAGTTAGAGGATTATTAATACAACAAAATTCAAGATGGTTTAGAGAGGGAGATACAAAAGAAGATTTTAGAGGAAATTAAACGGAGAGAGACAGCTAAGAAAAGTACAAGATAAATTATCTAAACAAGAACAGCTGGATAGGTTAAAAAAATTACAATATCAATATGAATTTTTAATAACTGCAGAAATAGAGAAAAAATAATGTTTAATAGACAGATTTTTTGAACATGCCAATAAACTGGGTAAATTATTAGCTTGGCAACTCAAACATAAAGAGAAGAAATTACCTATATTAAAAATAAAGAGGGATGGTAAAACAATAACGGATAAGCAAAAAATTATGGAAACTTTTATAGATTATTATTCAAAGCTTTACAGACAAAGTGTTGTTTCAGAGAGGGAAATAAAGGTGTATTTAAAACAATTTGAATGGGATGGAATTTCACAGGAACATAAAGATTTATTGGACTCTAATATAACAATGGAGGAATTAAAAACAGCTATAGGTAAAAGTAAATTAAATAAATCTCCAGGCAAAGATGGATTCACAGCATTTTATTATAAAACTTTTATAGAATTATCTCCGCATTTATTAAGAGTAATGAATCATTGCTTGCAGAATGGATCCATTCCACATACCTGGAAACAAGCAAATATAGTATTGATACCTAAACCAAACTCGGATTTATTGGATGTCAAAAATTACAGACCAATTTCATTATTGAACAGCGATTATAAACTTTTTGTAGCTATCTTAGCGAATAGATTGAAAAATGTATTGAACCAGGTTATGCACGAAGATCAGGCTGGTTTTCTTCCAGGTAGACTGATCAGTCAAAATATCAGAGTAGTATTGGATCTTATAAATATGCAGAATCTGTTACTACACCTATTGCAATGATATTTTTAGATGCAGAAAAAGCATTTGATAATGTAAATTGGAGATTTATGAAAAAAGTAATAGAATATATGGGTTTTGGACAAAATTTTCAATCAGCTATTGGAAATATTTATACTTATCAAATGGCTAGATTGTTGATTAACGGTAGTTTGACATCACAATTTGAAATCCAAAAGGGCACAAGACAAGGTTGTCCTCTCTCACCTTTATTGTTTATTTTAAAGTTAGAAATTCTGTTGAGGAAACTTAGAAATAATACAGATATGATAGGTTGTCAAATTGGGAGAAATCATTTTAAGGTTAAAGCTTATGCTGATGATTTAGTATGTTTTTAACTAACTAGTCAAATTGGAGAATGGAACAAAACGGTTGAGGTTTATGGAAAACTTGCAGGTTTTAAAATAAATAAAACTAAAACTAAAACATTGGTTAAGAATATGACACTTGCAGCAGCAAGAACTATCACAATGTTCAGGCTTCTCTATTGAGCATAAAATAAAATATCTTGGTTTTTGGTTAACCTCAAATAATTTACATTTATTCAAAAATAATTATATTAAGATATGGCAGCAAATTATTATAGATTTGAAAAATTGGGGGGGAAATCTTCTATCATTATGGGGTAGAATTTCGGTAATTAAAATGATGGTTTTACCCAAAATGCTTTTTTTATTTCAAAATTTACCTATTATAAAAGGGGTTTAAATATTTAAAGCATGGAAAAGAGATATTTTAAAATTCCTATGGGGAAAGGAAAGACACAGAATAGCATATAATAATTTAATTGAATTAAAAGAAACAGGAGGTTTAGGATTACCAGATTTAAGAATGTATTATGAGACATCCTGTTTCGCCTGGTTAAAGACCTGGTTTTTGTTAGAGAATACTAAATTATTAGAATTAGAAGGTTTTAACCTACGTTTTGGGTGGCATGCATATTTATGGTATGATAAGGAGAAAGTAAATAAAGACTTCAATATTCATATCATTAGAGTTGGGTTATTTCAAATGTGGAAAAAATAGAGAAGGATTTTGGAAAATAAGAATCCAGTAGAAGCCTATATGAAGAGAGGGATACATTTAAATTTAGAAATGGATATATATAGAGAAATTATTGAATGTAAAGAGGGAGAATGGGTTTTAAGAAGCAGAGAAAAACTTAAAATTAAGGACTGGTTCTTGTATTATAAATTAAAAGATATATTTAATAAAGATAAATATCTAGGATTTAATAAAAATAAATCCAAACTGGAAAAACTGTTAATAAAAGGAAATAAAGGATTGATAGGAAGAATATATAAATTATTAATTGAAACTAATTTAGAACAAGAAAGAATTAAACCGGTAATGGTGAAATGGATGAAGGAGTTAGGATTTAATATTGATCTGGAAATATGGGAAAATTTATGGAAGAGAGAATTTAAATTTACAATAACCAATGAAATTAGAGAAAATTTATATAAAATGTTTTGTAGATGGCACATAACACCTGTGATGGTATCTAAAATGAAAAAAGGAGATATGGATTTACCGGTATGTTGGAAATGTGGAATGGAAAGATACACTTTTATGCATGTATGTTGGATATGAAAAAAAATTAAAAAAAAATTGGAACAAGGTAATCAGGGAAACTAACAATTTGATTAATGGTAGAGTAAAAAGAAAACCTGCATTTTGTCTATTGGGAATTCCACAAAAAAATATGTCTAATAATGATAGGGTTGGTTCTTGTAGGTTATCCGGGCTGTGTAACCGTGGTCTTGGAATTTTCTTTCCTGACGTTTCGCCAGCAACTGTGGCAGGCATCTTCAGAGTAGTAACACTGAAGGACAATGATAGGGTTATTTGTCAATATAGTTTTGCTGCTGCAAGAATTGTAATAGCTAAAGTTTGGAAGCAAGTGAATAAACCTTCAATTTGTGACTGGAGAGAGAAATGATGGATGTATATGAGGATGGCCAAATTAACTGAATTCCTACACAGAAAATATATGGAAGAATATAAAAAAACTTGGGCGAAGGCCACCACATATTGGGATAAACTGGCAAAAATGGATTTTACTACTTTAATTAGTGAGTTATAGAAACTAGTTTTAATGTTCTTATATTTTTTTGTTAATAGATATTTTCAAAACTGTTAAGACACTTCTTCGGAAGTTGGATGATAGGTCACTTTTTTAAGGTGGGTGGAGGGTCAAAGGGGTATCTTTTTGGTTTTCATAATTTGGTAATCATGTATGTATGAATAAGTATATATAGATACTCTTGTATTTTTATGTTGTTTTTTATTGTATTTGTTTTTGTTCTTTGTGTTATGTTATAAAAATTAATAAAAAATTTACAAAAAAACAAGGTAGTTGTGAGGATAAAATGATGGACGCCAGTTTGGGTCCCCCCTCCCACTGGGGAAAAGGGTGGGAAAAGGGAAAAGGGAAAAGGGAAAAGGGAAAAGGAAGGAAGGAAGGAAAGAAGGAAAGAAAGAAGGAAAGAAGGAAAGAAAGAAGGAAAGAAGGAAAGAAAGAAGGAAAGAAGGAAAGAAGGAAAGAAAGAAAGAAAGAAAGAAAGAAAGAAAGAAAGAAAGAAAGAAAGAAAGAAAGAAAGAAAGAAAGAAAGAAAGAAAGAGAGAAGCCTTAGTGGATTTCTCCCTTCTGCAGCTCTCAAAAGTATGGGTTCCATCACAGGATTTATTAGCTGTCTTTCTACCTTGTAGAATTCATGATGGCTTATGATGAAAACTAAATGGTTATTTTAAAAACCCCTAAAAGACCCCTGCTTAAAATCTCAATTAGGACTGTCAATAAATAAAAACTATACTCATCAAATGCAGCCCCATATAAAACTGTTATTTATTTATTCAAAACAATGTTTAATTAAAATGTTTATTACCCACCTTTCTACCCTACCCACAGGTATGCGGATCAGACCCAACATGATCCCTAAATTAAGTCTCCCACGCTGACTTGCCCTCAGTTTCACCAATGCAATAAGAGTATTAGCCAACCTCGCAGGGCTGTTAGGAAGAAGGACAGAGCGTCCCTTGCTGGGGACGACAAAACACCCTGAACCAGACTTGCCAATGTGGATATTCTTCTCTCTCCCTGATGTGGCAGTCCGGCTCGGGAATAAAAAACCCTGAACTCAGGTGGGGTTTAATTCTAATCAGCATGCATGTCATAAGCGCTCTTGGAGACTCTACTGTGCACCCCACCGACTCCTAGATGCAGGGACAGAGCCAAATCCCAGTTGCATCCCACCAGGTTTTGCCAGAGGATCAACTCACCAGGACGATTCCAAACAGGACGATTCTCTAGCTGCGCCTGACTGCGATTCTCTAGCTGCGTCTGACTTTTCAAGCGCTCTGCTAGAAATCGAAAGAGTCATGTTCAGGCAAGTCCTATAAACCTGCCTCCTGTGGGAGGGGTTGGGGGGGGAGAGAGAGAGAGAGCTCCAAGAGGATGATGGGAGATGCAGTCTTCAACGAATAATAATAAATATAGCGCCTTGGAGTTGTAATTGACTCATGGCAACCCCCACCATGGGGGTTTTCAAGGCAAGAGATGTCCTGCGTGGCCACCCTGGACTAAGCAGGGGAGCTGATCTCTATTGCCTGGAGATCAACTGTAACAGTGGGGGATCTCCAGCCCCCACCTGGAGGTTGTAGTCAAAACCAGCTACAAGTGCTACTCAGTTGCGAATACAAAGCGAAAGCACAAGCAAAAGTAAACCCACAATAAGGTCACTGTAATTCAATGTTGCTGTTTAGAAAAAATATATTGAGAATGAAAATCTCACGAACACAGAAATTTACAATTGGTCTAATATAGACCCAATACAACAGCGCAAAAAGGCGTTACACAATAATAAGTAAAGGCAAAATTGCTCAATTCATTTCAAGTCCATACATATAAATTGCAACAATCAGGCAACGGAAACGAGGCGTTGTGCAATGGAAATCCGGTATAATTCCATTCCATATGAAACTTTTTCAAGCTTTTAGTCCTTCCGTGCACAATTCTGTAGAAAAAAATACATTCAATGTACGAAGCAGCGTGCCTTCCTTGTATGTATGGACGGCAAAATAATATACTTATTATTGTGTGACGCCTTTTTGCGCTGTTATATTGGGCCTACATGAGACCAATTGTAAATTTCTTGTTTGCTCAACTGAGGTCGTGTTGGTGAGATTTCCATTCTCAATATATTTTTTTTCTTAACAGCAACATTGTATTACAGTGACCAGATAGACAGACAGACAGACAGACAGACAGACAGACAGATAGATAGATAGATAGATAGATAGATAGATAGATAGATAGACAGACAGACAGATAATGTGTTCCCTACCTGTCTGTCTAGTTTCATGCTAATCTGAATGTGTTCTTGCTTGCTTGCTTGCTAATCTGCACGTGTTCCCCATCGATCTAGCTAGATCCCACTCCCCTTTGCAACCGCTTTCCACTGCGCGAGGCGGCCAGATGCAAAGCCCGGCTCAAGCGCCCCGAAAGCGCACGATCCAGCCTGGGGGGAAAGCAACGCGCCGGCTTTTCCCCTCCCCTCCCCTCCCCTCCCCTCCCCTCCGCCTCCGCCCAGGACGGCCACGGGACTCCGCGCCTGGCCGGCCCCTCCGCGGAGGCGCGCTTGGGTGGCGGCGCGCTCGGCCGCCCTGCCCTGGGGAGCCGCCCTGGCCATAAACCGGGCTCGGAGGCGCACCCAAGCGCCGGGCGGGGCTGCAGGGCGGGGGAGGGGAGGGGTGGGGAGGGGAGGGCGCGGCTCTCGGTTCCCCCAGCCCGCCCCCTCCCCGCCGCCTGACTCACTTCCCTTCTGGGGCTGCCCGCTCCGGAGCTCTGCCCAGCCCAGCCCGGCGCGCAAGGAAAGCCAGGTACCCGCTTCCCTCCCCTTGCCCTCTGCGCACCCCCCCCCCGTCCTGGCTAGCATTGATCCCCCCCCGTCCGCATGGCAGGACCCCCCCCATCCCCTGCTTCCCTTTTCCTAAGCCGGATCTCTGCCCCCCACCCCTCGGAAGGACGCTCTTCCCCCCCTTGCCCCCTTTGGAGGTTGCCATAAGAGAGGGAAGCGAGAGGGCGAGGAGACCCGTGCGCCAAGGCTCTGCCAGGACGGGATCTGGGCCTGGGGAGGGGATCTGGGACGGGATGTGGGGGAGAGAAGGCCTTGGGACGGGATCTGGGGGGTGGGGGAAGAGCGTAGCCAAAGTGGGCATCATCGGCTGGCAGGCCTCTTTGGCTGGGAGGGGGTCGAGGGCGGTGCCAGCCCTTGTCAGCGCTCAAGAATTGTATGAGAATTAATACTTTGTTTACCGGGTGTAGTGGTTGAGAGCGGTGGTTTGGAGCGGTGGACTCTGATCTAGAGAACTGGGTTCGATTCCCCACTCCTCCACATGAGCGACAGACTATAATCTGGAGAACCGGGTTTGATTCCCCACTCCTACACATGAAGCCAGCTGGGTGACCTCCAGCCCCACCTACCTCACAGGGTGTCTGTTGTGGCAAGGGGAAGGGGAAGTGATTGTAAGCCGGTTTGGTTCTTCCTTAAGTGGTAGAGAAAGCTGGCATATAAAAGCCAACTCTTCTTGTTTACTAGTGTCATTTATACCATGCCTTCCTTCCCAATGGGAACCCAACGTGGTTCCCGTCGTTCTTTTTGCCCCCCTTGTATCCTCACGACAACCCTGAGAGGTAGGTTAAGCGGAGAGTGTGCAACTGGCCCAAAGTCACCTAGCGATCTTCCATGGCAGAGCAGGGATTCGAACCTGGGTCTCCCAAGCCCTAGTCCAGCACTGTAACCACTACACCACACTGTTATCGAAGCATTCGAGTTGTAGGTGTCTGCACTTGTCTTGGATTTCGGTGCCTTGGATGTTTGCAAGCAGCTCAGAGCGGGGGGCGTGGAACTAATTTGTTGTGAGGGCCAGATATGGCATGAATGTCACGTGGTCGGGCCGGGCCGTGCGTACTGTAAAATTTAATAGCTGGGTACCCAAAGGTTGGGTGGAGAAAAGTAAAATAATGTTACATAAAAAAGGTAAAGGTCCCCTGTGCAAGCACCGGGTCATTCCTGACCCATGGGGTGACGTCACATCCGGACGTTTACTAGGCAGACTTTGTTTACGGGGTGGTTTGTCAGCGTCTTCCCCAGTCATTTTCCCTTCATCTTCGGAAGGATGGAAGGCTGAGTCAACCTTGAGCCGGCTACCTGAAACCAACTTCCCTGGGCTATATTAGTCTCCCATAAAGAGTGTGCATGCCAGTATCAACCTGATAAAATTTTACGCCAGGTACCGGAGATACAAACTTTATAGAAGACGTAGGTAAAGCCAATTAATGATACTGTTTTGACTTTATTTATTTTTTTACTTAAAATACAAACATGCCTAAAACAATAACACTCTTGCAGTATTTTCATTTATTTTTATTTAACAGCGGGCACGCCAGCCCAGATCAGGAGTGTGGGCGGGGGGTGGCCGCTTGGCTTGGCTCGAGGGCCGGATAAGAGTTCTAAGGGGCCGGATCCAGCCCCCGGGCCTTATGTTTGACACACCTGGCTTAGAGGCTGTGTCCCAGGAGAAAAGCAGCATGAAAATAAGCGAAGTAAAGAAATAAGTTGCTGCGGGATTTCATGGAAGTCTCACAGTGGGTCGTGGTGGCGCAGCCATGTGCAGCGCTGCCGAGGTTCTCGGGCAGGCATGCAGAAGGCCTGGCGTGTGCCGCTGGCTTTCTGCAGCTCCCCACTTTGGAGTTCTGGGCTGCCCAGGTTTCTTCCCCTCCAGCCCAGCCCTTCTGGGGCCCGCACGTTGCTTTTGAAAACTTGGCGTCCGCCACCCTCCTTCCTTCCCTCCGCCAGCCGGCCCGCTGCCTCTGCATTCCTTCTGCTCCTGCCAGAAGATCGGGGGCCCTTTGGGGACTGGAGCCCTGCCAGAGCTCTTTCTCCGGAGGAGGGGAGGTATCGGTTTTCCTTGCCTCTCCCCGGAGCTGCCCACCCCCCAGACTATGAGGCCCTACGTCACCCTCTCTGCGCCCCTCTCCGCAGGCTACGGTCCCAAATCTCCAGGACTTTCCCAACCTGGAGTTGGCAACCCTGATTTCCTGGCGCGGCTTCCCTCTCCCAGCTCCTCTGACGCCCACTGCATTTCGGTTCAATGCAAACAAAAATTAATCGGCGGAGGAAAGCCAGCGAGGGTTTGCATCGATTGCAGATTACTCCGGTTCCAACATGTGGCGTTGATTCACAAGGCCGATCCCGTCTTCCATATCTCCCACGTCTTGAACGGGTGCCAGTTTTTTTTTATTTTGAAGGAGTTCCTTCCTCCCGGACCGCTTTCCTCCGGCTGCCTCTCCTCGTTTTCTTCCCTTATCCGCCCTGGCTTTTTAATATGGGCTCTTTGTTACAAATAATAACATTGAAAGATGTGCTGGGGAACTGGAAAGTTTGGCCAGAACCACGCATGAAACGCCAGGTTGGGGAGTAGCCTATCCGAACTACACGATCATCGCTTTTTGTACCAAAGGCAAAGGGGAAAGGTCAAATGTGCCAGTCTTTCTGTGGTGCATTTGACCTTTGATGTGGTCAAACGCGTGGTAATCTTCAGAGTTTTCTTTGGCCCTCTTAGCTCCTTTCTGGCGTTCTTCCCATGTGGTGAGCTCTCCTTCTTTGGAGGTTTTTAAGCATCTTTGTCTACAGTAGAAGAACAAGATTCCAGTCCGCAACTCCTTAGAGACCCACAAGATTTCCAGGGTATACACTGTCATCTGACGAAGGAAGCTTTGTCTCCCACAAGCGCAGACCCTGGAAATGTTGAGGGTCGCTAAGGTGGTACTCGGACTCAAATCTCGCTCTTCTATGGAGAGCCACCTATGAATATAGCTCCTAATACTCAAAGAGAAAGTATTTTTACCCGTGGGAAGATTGTTGACTTAAGCTTCCACAGTGTTAAGGACTTAGCAGGTGTGACGTGGGTGTTAAGTGCCGTCAAGTCGCTTCCGACTCATGGCGACCCTATGAATCTGTGTCCTCCAAAACGTCCTATCTTAACACCCTTGTTCAGGTCTTACAAACTGAGGGCTGCGGCTTCCTTTGTAGAGTCCATCCATCTCTTGTTGGGTCTTCCTCTTTTCCTGCTGCCCTCAACTTTTCCCAGCGTGACTGTCTTTTCCAGTGAATCTTTGCCTTCTCATAATGTGACCAAAGTACGACAGCCCCAGTTGAGTCATTTTAGCTTCTAGGATCAGTTCAGGCTTGATTTGATCTACAGCCCACTGGTTGTTTTTTTTTTTTTTTTTTGCAGTCCACAGTATCCGTAACACTCTCCTCCCAACACCACATTTCTTCCTATCAGCTTTCTTCATTGTCCAGCTTTCACATTGTACAGCCTCGCAGGACCCTGAGGAAATATTATGCCCCTCCTATGTACTTTGGCACCCTGGGTACAATTGCCGTGTCGATAAATGGTTCTGGATTGAGTTGTATCTGCCCTGCCCAAATCCACTGAGGGTCACTTGCCAGTGTGTAGCAAGTAAAAACCGTTCTTGGCGAAGCAGTGTTGAGTTTCAGCCTAACTCCTCCCTTTGCGAAAGGTTTTCTCTCTCTCATCGATAGGACAATAGAGAAAAATAGTCAGAGTCCCTTCCATTTCCAAGCCTTCCCATTTTCAACACCTCCCTGTCTTGTCTTCAGTGCCGGATTGTTGTTGACCCAACTCAATTCTATATCCCCTTTGTTGCTGGGTTGGCGAGAGGGTGCCTGCTTTCTGCCCACTTCACTATGGTGAGATCACCCCCTAGGCCAGGGGTCGGCAAACTCATTAGTCAAAAGAGCCAAATATCAACAGTACAACGATTGAGATTGCTTTTGAGAGGCAAATTATTTAAACTATATAGGTAGGTACACTGTTTATTAACTTAATAAACTTTAATTAAAGTTTTAAGTCTTAATTAAACTATAGGTACACTGAATAAAACTTGATATCATACTTAATGTGTGTGTGTGTGTAAAGTGCCGTCTTATGGCGACCCCTTTTTGGGGTTTTCATGGCAAGAGACTAACAGAGGTGGTTTGCCAGTGCCTTCCTCTGCACAGCAACCCTGGTATTCCTTGGTGGTCTCCCATCCAAATACTAACCAGGGCTGACCCTGCTTAGCTTCTGAGATCTAATGAGATCAGGCTAGCCTGGGCCATCCAGGTCAGGGCATCATACTTAATAGTGATCTTATTTATTGATAAAAATTAAATTGTAAGTCCCTGCCATTTCCCCCTCCCCGTCCGGAGTCCTAGTCTGGAGGCGTGGTCTACCGCCTTAAAAGCCTATTGGTGGACCAGGCCTCCGGCTGAGTCCCATTGGGAGGCCAGGTCGACCCATTGGCTTTCTTGACAGTAGACCTTGTCTCCGGAGGTCCATAGAAGCCAATTGGTAGACCTGGCCTCTGAAGGGGGACTTTTCCCCCCTCCTCGGAGTCCAGGTCTACCACCAAGAAAGCCAGTGGGTAGACATGGCCTCCCAATGGGACTCAGCCGGAGGCCAGGTCTACCAAAGGAAGCCCGCCCTGCCCAACAGCTGATAGGTGGGGGGGGCAGGAACCTCCGAGCCGCCCACCCAGCAATCGCGCGGCTAGAGGGGAGGCTTTAGCCTCCCAACCATTGAGGGCAAGGGAAAGGGGGACCCGGCCATTCTCCACAGTGGGGGGGGGAGACAGCGCCCCCGCTCTCACTCTCTCTCAGGCTCGCCGGCTCCGCAGCCCGGCTGCCGGCGTGAGCGGGCACAAGAGCAGGGGCTCTGAACTAAGTTCGGAGAGCCGCACTCAATGGGCCAAAGAGCCGCATGCGGCTCTAGAGCCGCAGTTTTGAGACCCCTGCCCTAGTGTTGTGATTCTTTACAGAGAACCAGGAGCAGCCTACCTTGTTGAGCGCTCGCATTTGAGGCTTCACGGGCATTTGTTCGGCTTGCCGATGTGGTTGGTTGTGTGCCATCTTTCCACTGACTGATGTTGGAGATGGTGGCAGGAAGAAGAGGCAGTAACTATTTTTCTTCTTGCGTTTGCCAGGTAGCGTCATGGACGAGTACAGTGGGTTAACGGATAAGGAACTGATCGCCCGCTTGAAGAAATACGCCATCCCACACGGACCTGTTGTTGGTATGGACTAAGAGGAGAATGTCATTTTCTTGGGGGAAGTAAATATGTTTGGGGTGTGCGGTTCAAGAGAGCCAGCGTGGTGCAGTGGTTACGAGTGGTAGTTAGGACCAGCGGACGCTAATCCGGGGAACCTGGTTGGTTTCCCCACTCCTCCACATGAAGCCAGCTGGGTGACCTTGGGCTAGTCACAGCTCTCTTGGAGCTCCCTCATCCCCACCTATCTCACAGGGTGTCTGTTGTAGGGAGGGGAAGGGAAGGTGATTGTAAACCGGTTTGATACTTCTTTGAGTGGTTGAGAATGTCAGCATATAAAAACCAACTCTTCTTCTTCTTCAAGCTGGAAACAAAACCAAAGTAACAACCCCAGCGGTAGAGTAATAATCTTTCTTTCCCTGGTAGATACTGGCAACATCCCTGTAATTAATATCGTTACTATGCCCATTGCTATGACAAAGAAATGGAGGACAGGAAACACCAACTTCCTCTGACTTATAGAATACCCCATGGGTCCCAAGCCTTTTCGAGCCTGTGGGCAAGAGAGGAGAACGCTGTTAGCTGCTTTGGGTTCCCATTAGAGATAAAGGCAAGGCAGAATTAAAGTAAATAAATAAAAGTTGGGATTGCTGAAGGTAGCCCCATCAGGAAGACGAATGTTTAAGGGGAACGGTGGGGCTATAAGTATTTTTTCACCTTGGTTTGAACCCACCCGCCCCGATTGTGTCCCTTCAGGAACAACCCGGAAGCTTTATGAAAGGAAAATCTACGAATTCGAGACGGAGCGGACGAAGCACCCTGGGAGATCGGAGGCCTACATAGGTGAGTCGAACCGGGCCAGTGTGGGGAAAGGGTATCCCTGTTGGGCACTAGAGCCTGACCGTTTTCCCGGTTCTTTGTGCCCACGCAGAGCCGACAAGCAGCAGCCACAGCTACACGCGAGAGACCTTTGTGAGTCCCCGGAGCAAGGAAGACTTCAACTATGGGAGAGAAGGTGAGGGATGCTTCAGAGGAAACTGCAGATCAGCCAGGGAAGGAGAGTTAAGAGGCATCAGAAGAACGTGGGGGGAGCGGTCTTGGAGCAAGAGGAAGCAACACTCTTTGGATGGAAACGGAGGAAGATCTCGGTTAAATTGTGGAACTCCCTGCCCCAGGATGTGGTGATGGCTGCCAGCTTGGAAGGTTTTAAGAGGGGAATGGACATGTTCATGGAGGAGAGGGCTATCCATGTCTACTAGTCCAAATGGATACTAGTCATGATGCATGCCTATTCTTTCCAGGATCAGAGGAGCATGCCTGTTATTTTAGGTACTATGGAACCGCAGGCAGGATGGTGCTGCTGCAGTCGTCTTGCTTGTGGGCTTCCTAGAGGCACCTGGTTGGCCACTGTGTGAACGTATTGCTGGACTTAATGGGCCTTGGTCTGATCGAGAAGGGCTTTCCTTATGTTCTTATGCATACTAGTCATCATACATACCTATCCTCTGCAGTATCAGGGGAGCATGCCTATTATATTGTGTGCCATGGAACGCAGGCAGGATAATGCTGCTGCAGTTGTCTTGTCTGTGGGCTTCCTAGAGGCAGGGGTGTCATACTCATTTGTTGCAAGGGCCGGATATGGCATGAATGTCACTTGGTCGGGCCGGGTGCACAATAAAATTTAATGCCAGGGTCCAAAAATACAAACTTTATAGAAGGCGCAGGCAACGCCAATTAATGATACTATTTATGACTGTATTTTTTAGTTAAAATACAAACATGCCAAAACAATAACACTTTTGCAGTATTTTAATTTATTTTTATTTATTTAACAGCGGGCTCACCGTCCCAGATCAGGAGTGGGAGGGGGGGCCCTCTCGGTTGGCTCGTGGACCGGACATGAGCTCTCAAGGGGCCAGATCTGGCCCCCGGGCCTTATGTTCGACACCCTTGCCCTATGGGGTCGCTGTAAGTCTGCTGTGACTTCACAGCACTTTCCACCCCATAGTTAGCTGTGCTTTTTGTGTGGGGGAGAGTACCGAACAAATTTTCCCTGATTATTTTGTCTTTGCCAGCTCTTGGCTCCACAAAGAGATCCTTAATAGAAAGCTACAACTCTGCGAGAAATGAGGAATATACTGACTGTGGAGATGAAGGTAAGAGAGGGGTGGGGCCTTGGGTGAATGAGGGGAGGGTTATGGTATATTAGCATAACCCCACTTAATATTGAGCAGCAGGAGATTTTTATTTTTGGGGAAAGGGTATTTTGTGCATTAAGAGGCTAAATTTCTTTTCTCACAATCTGTTAACACAGATCAATAAAATATAGTTAAACTGACTTCGCATGTCGTATACATACTAATTGTCTTTTTTTAAAATAAAATTTTTATTTTCAAAACAATATAAAAACAACACATACAACGTACAATATACACTCCTTCCTAATTAAACTCCATATCTACAGCAAGATCTTCATCAAATATCATATGGAGTGGAACTAAATCAATTTATACTGTCTAGTACTGATCTTTGCCATAACCTGGATGGCCCAGGCTAGCCTGATCTCGTCAGATCTCAGAAGCTAAGCAGGGTCAGCCCTGGTTAGTATTTGGATGGGAGACCACCAAGGAATACCAAGGTTGCTGTGCGGAGGAAGGCAATGGCAAACCACCTCTGTTCGTCTCTTGCCATGAAAACCCCAAAAAGGGGTCGCCATAAGTCGGCTGCGACTTGACGGCACTTTACACACACACAGTACTAATCTGTACTGGGACCTTGGCCATCTTCTGGGCATGGAGTAGAGGGACACTGGGGGTGTAGGGGGGGAGGTAGTTGTGAATTTCCTGCATTGTGCAGGGGGTTGGACTAGATGGCCCTGGTGGTCCCTTCCAACTCTATGATTCTATGATTAAAACTTGGGCCCCGGCACGGTTAAACTCAGGCGCCCTTGGAATCGAAGCTAAAACATTATACCCTTTCCTTTCCAATTTGACAAACTATCGGTGTCTCTCTCTTTCACCCCAGAGTGGGATGCCAACCCTTCTGAGGGCTCCACCTCTTCCTACCGTTACAAATCATCGCTGGGCAGTGGGTCACATCTAGGGAGAGTGAGTGCCCGCAAGCCGGTAAGTGGGCCTCCCGCGTCCATCAACAGCACAGGAATGGGGTCCCTGCGAGGCCCCGCAGAGAGGCAGTTCTCCATCCCTGTTCTGTACTGAAAAGCTCCCGTCCTTCCTTTCAGATCGCGGAGCCATATCTCTACAGTTCCGGCTTCAAGGAAGTCCCACCCGAGAGGTGAGGGGGGTTGATATCAAGGCATTGAGAAGACAGGATATCCCTGGAGTTAACCATCTTCAAGTACTTGAAGGGCTCTCAGATAGAGGAGGGTGCCGAGTTGTTTTCTGTTGCCCTAGAAGGTCGAACCAGAACCCATGGGTTGAAATTAGATCAAAAGACTCCGTCTAGACATTAGGAAGAACTTTCTAACAGTCAGAGCAGTTCCTCAGTGGAACAAGCTTCCTCGGGAGGTGGTAAGAGCTCCTTCCCTGGAGGTTCTTAAGCAGAGGCTAGATGGCCATCTGTCAGCAATGCTGAATCTGGGAACTTATCCAACACATAGGGAGCCAGCGTGGTGTAGTGGTTAAGAGCGGTGGTTTGGAGTGGTAGACTGTGATCAGGAGAACCGGGTTTGATTCCCCCACTCCTCCACATGAGCGGCGGAGGCTAATCTGGTGAACCAAGCTGGTTTCCCCACCCCTCCCCATGAAGCCAGCTGGGTGACCTTGGGCTAGTCACAGCTCTCTCAGCTCCACCTACTTTACAGGATGTCTGTTGTGGGGAGGGTAAGGTGATTGTGAGCCGGCTTGATTCTTCCTTAAGTGATAGAGAAAGTCTGCATATAAAAACCAACTCCTCCTCCTCTTCTTCTTCTTCCCGCCGTGAGCCCATAAGGAATAAAGGCAGCTTATATAAAACGTTAGAAATAAATTAAAATAAAATAATATACATCTGCATTCTGGAATTACCATTGCAGGGACAGCAGCGCCTACCAGACCGTCTTCCATCGGAAATCGGCAGGCCCATCCTCGCTGGGGGTGGAGCCCCGCCGCGCCATCCGTCCTGAGCTCCAGGCTCCGTCTGCGCAAAAGGATCCCGGCGGTGACCGGGGAGCCAAGCGTTACCTCCCCCTCTGGCCCCAGCTCCTGCTCTTTGTGCTGTTGGCCGCCTTCTTGGCCTTCACCTATTTCTTCCTGCAAGCCGACGCAAACGATAACCCCTTCGGGAAGCATGCTCGGCACTAAAGCCTCATCCTCCGGCCTGTCTTCTGTCTGCCTAAAACGGGGTTCCCCGAGGGCCCAGGATGTCTATATTGGGCCCTCGCCAAGTGCCTTCCAGTTCATCTAACCTAAAAATGGAGAGGTGTAAAGGGGGACGGGGGGTGAGGTACATATGTACATAGGAAGCTGCCTTATACTGAATCGGATAATTGTTCCGTCAAGGTCAGTATTGTCTACTCAGGTTGACAGTGGCTCTCCAGGTGGAGGTCTCTCGGGTAGAGGAGCTAGATTCCAGTCCAGTAGCACCTTAAGAGACCAACAAGATTTTTGGAGGGCTTTCAAGAGTCAAACTCCCTTTCAGGAATCGAAACTCCCGTCATAAGCGTGCCCTCTTGAAAGCTTATACTCTGCAGCTTATACTTCCTCTCTCATAATACCAGAACACGGGGTCATCTGCTGAAGCTGTAGGGTGAGAGATTCAAAACAGATAAAAGGAAGTATTTCTTCACACAATGCACAGTTGAATGGTGGAGGAACCCCCTGCCCCAGGAGGTGGTGATGTTGGCCACCTTGGAAGGCTTTAAGAGGGGAGTTGACCTGTTCATGGAGGAGAGGGGTATTCATGACTACTAGTAAAAATGTAGACTAGTCATGATGCATACCTATTCTCTCCAGGATCAGAAGAGCATGCCAAATATCTTAGGTGCTGTGGAACACAGGCAGGACAATGCTGCTGCAGTTGTCTTGCTTGTGGGCTTCCTAGAGCCACCTGGTTGGCCCCTGTGTGAACAGACTGCTGGACTTGATGGGCCTGGGTCTGATCCAGCAGAACTTTCCTTATGTTCTTATGAAAATCTTGTTGGTCTTTAAAGAGTGCTACTGGGCTCAAACATAGCTGTTCTACTGCAGACCAACATTGCTATCCACCAAAACGATCTTAGGTAGAAATCTTTCACATGACCTGCTACCTGATCCTTTTAGCTGGAGATGCCGGGGATTGAACCTGGGGCCTTCTGCATGCCAAGCAGATGCTCTACCACTGAGCCACAGGACCTCCCCCAACACATGAAGCTGCCTTCTACTGAACCAGACCCTTGGTCCATCAAGGTCTGCATTGTCTAGTCAGACTGGCAGTGGCTCTCCAGGGTCTCAGGCTGAGGTCTCACACGTCACCAACTCCCTGGTCTTTCTAACTGGAGATGTCGGGGATTGAACCTGGGACCTTCTGCATGCCGAGCAGATTCTCTACCGCTGAGCCACCCGCAGGAGCGAAGGGTTCCTGGGAGCTTTTTCTGACTTGTGGCAGCTTCACTCCTGTCCCTGGATCTTTGTCGATCAATCCTTTCGTCAGCTACACGGGGGCATTTTTTCCTGCTGATTTTTATAGCTTCTGCTTTACAATTGGGGCGGCTTTCTTTCTCGTGGGCTGAGGGGAGAGAAAAAAGCGAAGGGGAAAAATATATATATAGCGCATCAGCAGCTTTTTTAAAGATATACTAATGTGTCAAACTATTAATAAATGCCACCAAAGACGTGTGGTTTTTTTTAAAAAAAAGATGACTCATGCTTTGTCTTTTAATAGCTTCTGTTATGAGAGCCAGCGTGGTGTGGTGGTTAACAGCGGTGGTTTGGAGTGGCGGACTTTAATCTGGAGAACCGGGTTTGATTCCCCGCTCCTCCACATGAGCGGCGGAGGCTAATCTGGTGAACCAGGTTGGTTTCCCCATTCCTCCGCAAGAAGCCAGCTGGGTGACCTTGGGCTAGTCACACTCTCTCAGTCCCCCCTACCTCACAGGGTGTCCATTGTGGGGAGGGGAAGGGAAGGCGATTGCAAGCCGGTTTGATTCTCCCTTAAGTGGCAGAGAAAGTCGGCATATAAAAATCAACTCCTTCATCTTCATCTCATTCCACCCCAGCCCTAGTATACATTTTTCCTTAGCTTGTAGGGCCACAAACTCTCTCCCCCACCCAACCCCGTCTCTGTAGCAAATAAGAAGCCAGAAGCAAGCCAGATTGGTTAGTGGGGCTTTTATTTTCTGACAAGCCAGTGAGGGGTTGGAAGTTTTACGGACCGAACCAACCTCCTACCCCCTCTGAGCTTGAAGTGGTTCTCTTCTGAAAAAGTCTAGCGGGGTAGAATAAAGGATGCGGGACGTTCCGACTCCCGGCATATCTTCCCGTTTTTGAAATGGGAAAAGGAGAGCGCCCTAACAGGTCTGTGGTTAAGCCAGGAAAGGGGGCGTCATGAGTTGGGAAGAGAACATTGAGATGGGGCCGAGGAAACACTGGAGGCTTCTGAAGAGCCCCGAAGCAGAAGACCGTCACCATCCGGGACCTCAGGGGAAGGGGAGGCTCGGACCTGGGAGAACTCGGCGTTGGCTAGAGGAGGGCGCGCAAGAGAGGGTTTTGCATGCAGGGAAGGGACATCGAGCGAGTGTTGTATCCTGCGTAGGTTTCCCCGGACCCGAATAAACTCCGGCTGGTGGTCCATAGTATCAGCTTGTTCTTCTTGCTGTTGACGCTGTGGACAGAAAGGGAGTGTGTTTCAGACATCTCTGGAGTGTGTATCCCCGAGACGAACCTTCCCAGTGGCAGAAGGAAAATGACTTAGAATAGAATCATAGAGTTGGAAGGGACCACCAGGGTCATCTAGTCCAACCCCCTGCACAATGCAGGAAATTCACAACTACCTCTCCTCCACACACCCAGTGACCCCTACTCCATGCCCAGAAGATGGCCAAGATGCTCTCCCTCTCATGATCTGCCTAAGGTCATAGAATCAGCATTGCTGACAGATGGCCATCCAGCCTCTGCTTAAAAACCTCCAGGGAAGGAGAGCTCACCACCTCCCGAGGAAGCCTGTTCCACTGAGGAACTGCTGTGACTGTCAGAAAATTCTTCCTAATGCCTAGATGGAAGCTCTTTTGATTTAATTTCAACCTGTTGGTTCTGATCCGACCTTCTGGGGCAACAGAAAACAACTCAGCACCATCCGCTATATGACAGCCCTTCAAGTACTTGAAGAATGAATGAATTTATTTTTATGGCATTAGCCAGAACACATCAACCAAGTTACACTCATGAAGTACTTGAAGATGGTTATCATATCCCCTCTCTGTCTTCTCTTCTTCAAGCTAAACACACCCAGCTCCTTCAACCTTTCCTCATAGGACTTGGTCTCCAGACCCCCTCACCATCTTCGTTGCCCTCCTCTGGACACGTTCCAGCTTGTCTACATCCTTCTTAAATTGCGGTGCCCGAAACTGAACACAGTACTCTAGGTGAGGTCTAACCAGAGTATGGCAGGGTATGGAAAGGCAGCCTCAATGTCAGCCGTGGCCGATATCTGAGGCTTACCTGCTCTCGTCTCTGCTGCCAACGCTGCAGCTGTTGCTCCAACGGTGACAGTTCCACGCGGTTCTCGATCCCCTCCCGGCGCCGGTTCCTGTGCTCTAGGACCTGCAGGAGCTCTGGTTTGGAGCGAAGGGTGGGGCCTCTGAAGGGTGGAAGATGAAGACAGAACGGCATTAAGCCCCCTTCCTGCCCTCGACACCCTGCCCTGCTGGCCCATCCCCCCTAGCTTCTCTATGCAGAGATATGAGGTTCTGTGCTACAGACTTATAAGCCGCCTTGAACCACGAGAGAGGTGGGATATAAATGTCTAACTAAATAAAAAGGTAAAGGTCCCCTGTGCAAGCACCGGGTCATTCCTGACCCATGGGGTGACGTCACATCCCGACGTTTAATAGGCAGACTGTTTTTACGGGGTGGTTTGCCAGTGCCTTCCCCAGTCGTCTTCCCTTTAACCCCAGCAAGCCGGGTCCTCATTTTACCAACCTCGGAAGGATGGAAGGGTGAGTCAACATTTGAGCCAGATACCTGAAACCGACTTCCGTCGGGATCGAACTCAGGTCGTGAGCAGAGCTTGGACTGCCGGACTGCAGCTTACCACCCTGCGCCACGGGGCTCTTCTTAAATAAATAGGTTAGTGCCAAACCTTCAAGCAACCGGTGGGAATTTTCATATTGCGGAGCGGCGCTGTCTTGGCAGAATTATCGAGAAAAAGAAGGGGGAGAAACCTCTGATAGGAGACGGGGGGGGGGGGGGATGTGCAAAGCACCAGAGGTTACAAGACATTTATCTAATTACTTGTAGCTACTCCCAAGTTTTACAAAATAGTAGTAAAAACAAGCCCTGACCTGGGTGGCCCAGGCTAGCCTGATCTCGTCAGATCTCAGAAGCTAAGCAGGGTCAGCCCTGGTTAGTATTTGGATGGGAGACCACCAAGGAAGTCCAGGGTTGCTGTGCAGAGGAAGGCACTGGCAAACCACCTCTGTTAGTCTCTTGCCGTGAAAACCCCCAAAAGGGGTCGCCATAAGTCGGCTGCGACTTGACGGCACTTTACACACGCACACACAGTAAAACAAAGGTTCAATTAAATTGCAAAACATGTATACAATTGCAAAACATGTATTAAATTGCAAAACGTATACAAATAATGAGCAAACGCAAAAAGCAAAATTGTTGATTATATAACATAAAACCACGACAGTGAGAGGTTTGCCGGCTAGTATACCGTTTCGGTATCCTTCTTTGGACTGTAACCTTGAAATTCAACAACAAACAGTAGTATAAATATCACACAGTAATTACATATATATACATATAACATATTTACAACAGATTACGTGGGACTTACTGTAGCTGTCGTCTGCAATGAAGTAATTATCCTGAAAGTATAGTAGTCTGTATCGAAACTACTATTTTGTAAAACTTTGGAGTAGCTACAAGTGATTAGATTAACGCAAAGTAACCTCTGGTGCTTTGCACATTTTTTTTTCTCTGTCTGACAGAATTATCAGCTTTCCTCCTACCTCAGAAGGTTGGTGTGATGGTAGGATGTTGGTCTGAAAAAGGAGACTTGCAAATATAACCATGGCTGGCCAGAGACCTGCTGCCTGATGAGAAAAAGTCCACCCATGGGGTAAATATATTTAATGGACTAACTAAATACTCTTTTAAGAGGCTCAGCTGAGTTTGTTTAATGGTAGAGCTTGACAAATCAAAAATATATTTTAGAGTAGAAGTGCCTCAGGGCAGGGGTATCTTTTTTTTTTATTAGCCAGTAAATTACCACCCTGACCTGGATGTAGGGTTACCAACCTCCAGGTAATAGCAGAAGATCTCCTACTATTACAACTGATCTCCAGCCGATAAGAGATCAGTTCACCTGGAGAAAATGGCTGCTTTGGCAATTGGTCTCTACGGCATCGAAGTCCCTCCCCTCCCCAAACCCCGCCCTACTCAGGCTCCACCCCAAAAACCTCCCACCGATAGCGAAGAAGGACCTGGCAACCCTACCTGGATGGCCCAGGCTACCCCGATCTCAAATCTCAGATGCTAAGCAGGGTCAGCCCTGGTCAGTATTTGGATGGGAGACCACCCAGGAAGTCCAGGGTTGCTATGCAGAGGCAGGCAATGGCAAACCATCTCTTTGTCTCTTGCTTTGACCTGGATGGCCCCAGGCTAGCCCCTCTCATCAGATCTCGAGTCGGAAACTAAGCAGGGTCGGCCGTGGTTAATACTTGGATAGGAGACCACCATGAAAGTCCAGGGATGCTATGCAGAGGCAGGCAATGGCAAACCAAACCACCTCTGAAGGTTCCTGCCTTTCCTTGACCTGGATGGCTAGCCCAATCTGGCCAGGTTATAGAAGCTAAGCAGGGTTGGCCTTGGTTAGTACTTGGATGAGAGACCTCCAAGGAAGACCGGGGTTTTGCTATGCAGAGGAAGGCAATGGCAAACCACCTCTGTTCGCCGCTTTCCTTGAAAACCCTACGGGGTCACCATAAGTCGGCTACGACGTATAGAATCCCAGAATCATAGAGTTGGAAGGGACCACCAGGGTTATCTAGTCCAACCCCCCGTACCTCCCCCCACACACACCCGTTACCCTCTCAATCCCTCCCTTTCAATCATCTGCTTAAGGTCATAAGCACTTTATGCACACACACAGAGTAAATTACCATAATACTAGCAATAAATTTAAAAATCTCAGAAGCACAATTCCTTGAGAGCCAGCGTAGTGTAGTGGTTAAGAGGGGTGGTTTGGAGTGGTGGACTCTGATCTGGAGAACCAGGTTTGATTCCCCACTCCTCCACATGAGTAGCAAAGGCTAATCTGGTGAACTGGATTTATTTCTCCACTCTTCCACATGAAGCCAGCTGGGTGACCTTGGGCTAGTCACAGCTCTGTTAGAGCTCTCTCAGCCCCACCTACCTCACAGGGTGTCTGTTGTGGGGAGGGGAAGGGAAGGTGATTGTAAGCCGGTTTGAGTCTCCCTTAAGTGATAGAGAAAGTCGGCATATAAAGAACCAACTCTTCTTCTCTTCTTCTAGGTGAGTGCCGGGTGGGGTTGGAGCTCCAGGTGGGGTTGCCAGCTCCAGTCTGGGAAATACCTGAAGATTTTTTTGTGGGGTGAAGCCTGAGGAGGGTGGGGTTTGGGGAGGGACTTCAGTGGGGCAGAATGCCGTAGAGTCTACCTTCCAAAGTGGCCATTTTCTCCAGGGGAACATCTCTGTCGGCTGGAGATCAGCTGTAATCCCAGGAGATCTCCAGCTACTACCTGGAGGTTAATAACCAAAACAACAAACACCTCTGTACTGTTACCATAGGTTAGGAAATTAGTACAGGAAAATGCTACAAATCAATGCAAAAACAGTTTGTATTGGAAAAACCAACCAAACAACAACAGTGAAGTGCTATGTACATAAATTGCTGTCAAAGTGTACAACAATATTAGTTCATATTTTATATCCTAAATACAGGTAGATGTCCAATGGATGTTCATCTTGCTGAAGAACAAGGTGGAATGCTGGGATACAATCGTTTCGGAGTCTTCTTCAGTCCCTCATATTTCACCATAAGTGTATGCATTCACTTCAATAAAAAACTGACAAGTTCCTCATGTGGATACATGGTATTGCCACATTCAATTTTTATACAAAAATCAGTAGTTCAATAGACTCAAGAGATTCAAAGGCGGATTAGATGCACAGCTACTTACAATGGCTGTAACAAGTTCCCCGAGGGATACAAAGTATTGCAGCTGTCTTCTTCCAATACAAACTGTTTTTGCACTACCTGGAGGTTGGCAACCCTAGGTCAGGGGGGAGAACGATTAACAGATTGGCATGAGAACTCACCACCACAATTCTTTAACATCACAAGTATGGATTTGTATTCACTGGGGTGGATCCCATCCCAGATCTACCACTTCACTGAGCAAGTTGGACTAGATGACCCTTGGTGGTCCCTTCCAACTCTATGATTCTATGAAGTTTATATATTAGTTAAATTATGTATGCTCCCACCTTTCCCTTGGGCTCGAGTCAGATACCTTCCTCTGATTTAAAGAGACTTCCTCCAAATTATGTAACTCTTCTGTAAGAGAAGAGGCACTTAAGTTGGAGGAATTTCAAGTGATCTCCAGATGACAGAGATCAATTCCTCTGGAGAAAACAGCAGCTTTGGAGGGTGGTCTCTATGGCATTATAACCCTCCCCAAGCCCCTGCTCCCCAGACTCTGCCCCCCAAATCTCCAGGAATTGTCCTACCAGGAGATGGCAACCCTAGACAGCTTACTCTCAAAAGCTCAATAGCCACTATAGTTTTGCAGCTGCAAGAATAATTATAGCTAAAACCTGGAAGGGGGAAACTAAGCTCCTTTAGGAATGGAGAGACAAACTTTTCAATTTTGTACAAATGGCCAAACTAACCAATAGTCTACATGGAAAGGATGTAGAAGACTTCAAAAAAGATTGGCAAAAGGCCTTTGTACACTGGACTAACTCAGCAAAGATTGACTTCACAAGGATTGTGAAAGAGTTGTAAATGAACTGTTATGAAGATGGGAAATATAACATATAGTGGATAATATAAAGCTAAGGGATACTTCTCCGGAAGTCACAATGGGGGAGTGGGGTGGGCACACAATCATGGGGGGGCGGGCGGTCTATTAATCTTTAAGATGTATTATTATTATTTTCTGTGAGTATGTTTTCTTTTTGTTGTTTCAATGCATGTTTTAATAATGTAACCAAAATAATGTATCAAAAAGAAACAATTTTTTTTCTCTTTCTTTCTCTTCTGTATTTTGGTTGTAATTTTTTTATTGTTTAAATATCACTTTTCTTTGTTTTTTTCTTTTTCACCAATTAATAATAATAATAATAAAAAGCTCAATAGCAATAAAAGAGGTGACTCTTTAGGTACAGCTGAGCTCGCGTTTTATTTTTCTACACCGGACTAACACGGCCACCCCTTTTGCAATTGTTCAAAAAGTCAACTGTTTAAAAAAAATTAAGAAGTCTCATACATGAACACATGAAGCTGCCTTATACGGAATCAGACCCTCGGTCCATCAAAGCGAGCACTGTCTAAGACCGGCAGCGGCTCTCCGGGGTCTCAGGTCTTTCACATCACCTACTTGCTTAGTCCCTTTAACTGGAGATGCAGGGGATTGAACCTGGGACCTTCTGCATGCAAAGCAGATGCTCTACCACTGAGCCACAGCCTTTCCCCACTGTCACATCTTGAGAGTTTCCAAGTGAGGATGGAGGAATGTGCCCTCATGTGAGCCCCGGTGTCAAATAATACAGTTCTGACACCGCTTGACTAGCTTAGCGAGAACAACTATGCCAGAGAGAGCAAGCCCTGAAAACCCAGCTCCCGGATCACGCCTTGTCTGGCTCAGGGCCAGGGGAGGAAAGAAAGGGGACACCAGCCCTGGCTTGTGGAATTGAATCATGTTACGGAGGCAGCCCTGACCAGCCCAGCGGAGAGGATTCAAAACCCTCACTCCAGCGAGGCTGAAACCAGAGCAGGACACAGAGGAGGAGGAGGAGGAGGAGAGAAGAAGTTGGTTTTTACATACCAACTTTCTCTACCACTTAAGGGAGACTCAAACCAGCTTACAATCACCTTCCCTTCCCCTCCCCATAATAGACACCCTGGGAGGTAGGTGGGGCTGAGAGAGCTGTGACTAGCCCAAGGTCCCCCAGCTGGCTTCGTGTGGAGGAGTGGGGAAACCAACCCAGTTCACCAGATTAGCCTCCGCCGCTCACGAGGAGGAGTGGGGGCATCAAACCCGGTTCTCCAGATCCGAGTCCACCGCTCCAAACCACCGCTCTTAACCACTACACCATGCTGAACGGCAAAAGCAGAGCGGGACATGAAATGAGGGTTGCCAATTCTGGGTTGGGGGATTCCTGGAGATTTGGGGATGGAGACAAGGGAGGGCCGGGAAGGGGCCTCAGTGGGGCCCTTGTGCCAGATTCCCCCTTCCAATCCAGCCATCTCCAGGGGAACTGATCTCTGTCGTCTGGAGAGCAGTTGTAATTCCAGGGAAGCTCCAGGCCTAATCTGGAGGTTAAGATAATGAGCAGCACGTGGGCTCAAAACAGATTAACTATTTCCACTCGTCCTTTATGAACCTTGCCCCTTTAAATTAGTTACTAGAGATACAAATTCCTGCTGTTCCACCCACGGGTGATAATGATTTAGCCACCCTTGAAGCCTTAAATCTTTCGTACTACAACCTTAGTCATTATCGAAGGCACACTGTTTCGTTTTTTTTTATATTTGTGAAGTTAACATTTTCGTTTTTGTTTCTAAGTCTGTACCTTTAAATTGACATGACATTGTTAAATGTAATACTGTCTGTGAATCACTGAGAAGTTATCAATGAAGACAGAGTTCTAAGACTTTGGGTGTGTTATTTTTCTTGAGTTACTTTCCAGGCAAAAGCTGCCAGTGTATAATCATATTACTTGGTAGACAATGTTAAGTTTCATAAGTTTTGCTTGCAAATTGGTTTATATATAATTTCTCTCTAAGTATGATCTGCTGCACAGTCTTTTGAGACCCCCATTATTTTTTGAGCCCACGTGCTGCTCATTATCTTAGTCTCGACTCAATTCAGCATAGGTTCTTTTCTTATCCTAGCTAATCTGGAGGTTGGCAAACACATAGGGTTGCCAGTGCCAGGTTGGAAAATACCTGGAGATTTTTGGGGCAGAGCCTGAGGAGGGCGGGGGTTGGGGAGGGGCTTCAATGCCACAGAGTCCAATTGCCAAAGCGGCCATTTTCTCCAGGTGAACTGATCTCTGTTGGCTGGAGATCAGTTGTAATAACGGGGGATCTCCAGCTAGTACCTGGAGGCTGGCAACCCTAGTTACGCAGAACTCAAGAATGAGCACAAACTCTTTCTAGAGGGGTAGATTAAAACTAGAATGCAAAGGGTATTGGTTAAGGGGCCCAACGGGAAGAAAAGGGGAACTGTGCCTCTGTACTAGCCTCAGTTTATAAATTTGTACATCTGTGTGTAGTTCTGTGTATTCCTTCCCCTTTCGTTCTCTTGCTTATGCAATTCTCTGCCCCACCCTCATACTCCCCCTTCTTCCACATGCATATGCACAGAGTTGAATACATGAACACATGAAGCTGCCTTATACTGAAACAGACCCTTGGTGCATCAAAGTCAGTATTGTCTACTCAGACCGGCAGTGGCTCTCCAAGGTCTCAGGCAGAGGTCTTTCGCATCACCTACTTGCCTGGTCCTTTTAACTGGAGATGCTGGGGATTGAACCTAGGACCTTTTGCATGCCAATCAGATGCTCTTCCACCGAGCCACAGCCCCTCCCCTAACCATCGCTGCAACAGTGCTCTCTTTCTCCTGAACACCCCCCTCCAAAACTGTACCATAAAGAATTTACGAAATGTAAAAGTTTAATATCAGTTACCAGAAAGAAAGAAACAGAATGTTTACAAAGCTAATAAAAAAGGAAGTCCAGCACCTATGTTAGTTTCATTAACGTCCAAGGTAATAATAAGCATGAATGTGAGCTATTGTAAAAGGTGATTTGGGGGAAAGCAAACACGCAGACTATTATTCAGCGCAAGCTAACCTTTCACTTCCTTCTTCTTCCTCTCACATGGCTAGCAGGAACAGCAAGATTGTTAGACAGGGTAACCCTATTGCCTAGAGGCAGGCAATGGCCAACCACCTCTGCTCATCTCTTGCCTTGACCTGGATGGCCCAAGCTAGCCTGATCTCATCAGACCTTGGAAGCTAAGCAGGGTCTGCCCTGGTTAGTACTTGAATACATGAACACATGAAGCTGCCTTATACTGAACCAGACCCTTGGTGCATCAAAATCAGTACTGTCTACTCAGACCGGCAGCGGCTCTCCCAGGGGGACCACCAAGGAAGCCCAGGGTTGCTATGCAGAGGCAGGCAATGGCCAACCACCTCTGCTCATCTCTTGCCTTGTCCTGGATGGCCCAGGCTAGCCTGATCTCATCTGATCTTGGAAGCTAAGTAGGTCTGCCATGGTTAGTACTTGAATGGGAGACCACCAAGGAAGCCCAGGGTTGCTATTTTGGGCTTTTGCCCAGCAAGGCTTCTGATTGATCGTTGGTGATTTGATTGGCTCTGAAGTAGCCATCACTGTTTTGAGCCTGCGGGCAACTCTGGAATTTGGGCACAGCATGGCAGGCGCAACCACAAAACCACAAGTATATTAAACTGCTATTATTGCATCTACTAAGATAAATGATATATATTAAGAAGATATTAGCTGATGAAGCTGCAATTACGCAGTGAAAACGCTCGTGAACATCCGGACGGCGTTACTGTGGACCTTCTCCCCTTTGTTCCACTTGGGGTTATTATCTGAAGAAACTACCTTGAGATAAGACTTTCACTTACTCTGATAGAGACCTGCCTTGAAAGAGACTTTCCAATTCTCCCTTGTGGATTCACTTGTATATATTCTCTTTGATGTTTGCACTTGTTTGTAGATGTTTACGTTCACAATACATGTTTGCATAGTTTGCTTGTGTAATTATTTATTTTGTTTGGTGAGCCTGGTACTAGAGTTTTCCTAACTAACCTCCAGGTCATAGCAGAAGATCTCCTGCTATTACAACTGATCTCCAGCCGATAGAGATCAGTTTACCTGGAGAAAATGGCAGCTTTGGCCATTGGACTCTATGGCATTGAAGTCCCTCCCCTCCCCAAACCCCACCCTCCTCAGGCTCCTCCCAAAAAACCTCCCACTGATAGCGAAGAGGGACCTGGCAACCCTACACAAAATGGCTGCCGCAGCTTACCTTCAATCTCACAGGGAAGTAAGGTTGCCAGCTCCAGGTTGGGAAATACCTGAAGATTTTGGGGGTGGAGACTGAGGAGGGCGGGGTTTGGAGAGGGGGGTGACTCCAATGCCATAGAGTCCAATTGCCGAAGCGGCCATTTTCTCCAGGGGAAGCTATCTCTATCGACTGGAGATCAGTTGTAACAGTAGATCTCCAGCCAACTCCTGGAGGTTGGCAACCCTACAGTGAGGATCCATGTGTTCTGGTGGCAGCTGTGACATTAAAAAAACAACAACTGAACAGCCAATCAAATCTTTAACGGCCAATCAGAAGTCTCCATGGGCAAAAGCCCCCATCTGGCCCCACCCCTTTTAAGAAACACTTGGCAGGTGCCAGGAAAGTTGTCAATGGGCACCCCGGCACCCAAGAGCCATGCATGAACACATGAAGCTGCTTTACATTGAATCTGACCCTCGGTCCATCAAAGTCAGTCTTGTCTACTCAGACCGGCAGCGGCTCTCCAGGGTCTCAGGCAGAGGTCTTTCCCATCACCTACTTGCCTGGTCCCTTTAACTGGAGATGCCGGGGATTGAACCTGGGACCTTCTGCATGCCAAGCAGAGGCTCTACCACTGAGCCACAGCCCCTCTCCCACAGTAGTAGCCGAGCAGGGCTTCTCGCCATACTTGCGATGGGTGAACAGCAATTCCTTGTGCAGCTGCTGGTGGTTCCGGGAAACTCGGATTATGTTTGTGACCGGCGGGGAGTTGGCAGGCCGAACCTCAAGGCCCCTGGAGGTGGTTTCTGCGCGCACAGCGGCTGGAAAGGAAGCGGGGAAAAGAGGCTGAGTGCATAGGGTTGCCAACCTCCAGGTACTAGCTGGAGATCTCCTGCTATTACAGCTGATCGCCAGCCTATAGAGATCAGTCCCCCTGGGGAAAAGGCTGCTTTGGCCACTGGACTCTATGGCATTGAAGTCCCTCCCCTCCCAAACCCCACCCTCCTCAGGCTCCACCCCAAAAACCTCCCACCGGTGGCGAAGAGGGACCTGGCAACCCTATGAGTGCACCGAGGCAGTGGGAACAGGAGGCACGTCCTAGGGCATTTTCTCCCCCCCCTCCCCAAAACAAGCACTCACCGTAGGTATTGAATCCCATGCTGTGGGGTGGGGGCTGCAAAGCCAAGACCTGAGCTTTGGCCCAAAGCCAGAGCTCATGTGAAATCCTAATGAGGGGAGAGGAAATGGGGGTCAGAGCGCCTGGGTGGGAAATTAAAACAGGGATGAGAATCAGGACAACTTGCTTCCCTCTGGTTGGGCTGTAAACGTTTCCTTTCCCACCTTGAGTAGAGTTGCCAGCTCCGGGTTGGGAAATACCTGGAGATTTGGGGGGCGGAGCCTGAGGAGGGCAGGGTTTGAGGAGGGGAGGGACTTCAATGCCACAGAGTCCAATGACCAAAGCGGCCATTCCCTCCAGGGGAACTGATCTCTGTCGCCTGGAGATCAGTTGTAATAGCAGATCCCCAGCTAGTACCTGGAGGTTTAATACTATAAAAAGGGTGGAACTATAGTTGCATAGCTGGTACCTGGAGGTTGGCAACCCTAGCCTTGAGCCACGCTGGTTTTAAACTCCGGCAATTCATTTAAGATTTTTTTTTAAATATTCCATCAATCGGCCACCTCTCAACAGATGGACCAGTCGAAAACGTCAAATAAACTGCTGATTGCCAAAGCATTAGTATCTGTTAGGGTTGCCAGCCTCCAGGTCAGGCTGGAGATCTTCTGGAATTTCAGCTGATTTCAACATTGATTCCCCTGGGGAAAATGAATGCTTAGGAGAGTGAACTCTACAGCATTACATCCCACTGAGTCTGTCCCCTCCCCAAATTCCCTCTGCACAGGCTCTACCCCCCCCCCCAAATTTCAAGGAATTTCCCAAACCAGAGATGGCAACCCAAATATCGATTCCTTTTTTTGAGATACGAAGGTTTGTTACACCTTAGTAAGAACAGCTTTTAAAATAAAATAAAACCTGCCATGCTTGGTGGGAAGGAAAGCCGAACTATTAATTTTCTTTTTCACTCTGTCACCAGCACCTAAATAGTCTAAAGGGCAGAGGGTCAGCGTCCAACCTCACGAATTACATTTGCTCTCACTGGATTCTCCATCAAGGTTGGAGCCCTGAATCTTGGATGTGTAGTTGGAACCCAAGTAGTTGGATGTGTTTTGAAAGAGGGACGGTTGTTCGCGGGGTGTCCTCAGAGCACTTCGGTGTCTGTGAAATATCTTTCTTTTCAACAGCTTGCAAGACCCGGACTGAAAAAAACGTATTGTCCAGCACTGCCAGAAAGGGAAACCTCGCCCATACCGTTTTCCCCCTTCTCTTCAAAGTCATTGATCAAAAACTTCTCTCGATTTGTGGGCCGATTAAAGTCAGCAGGTGTGCTTTTAATAGCTGCTCTCTCCTTACTCAGCAAGGGCTCAGTCCAGTCCCTTCTGACCATGGCTACTATGACAGGGCCTTCATAGAATCATAGAGTTGCAAGGGGCCATAAAGGCAGAAGAAGGAGTTGGTTTTTATATGCCGACTATCTCTACCACTTAAGGAAGAATCAAACCGGCTTACAATCACCTCCCCTTCCCCTCCCCACAGCACACACCCTGTGAGGTCGGTGGGGCTGAGAGAGCTCCAAGAGAGCGGAGACTAGCCCAAGGTCACCCAGCTGGCTTCGTGTGGAGGAGTGGGGAAACAAATCCAGTTCGCCAGATTAGCCTCCGCCGCTCATGTGGAGGGGTGGGGGAATCAAACCCGGTTCTCCAGAACAAAGTCCACCGCTCCAAACCACTACACCATGCTGGCTCTCTAGTCCATCTAGTCCAGCCCCCTGCCCAATGCAGGATCAGCCTACAGCATCCCTGACAAGTGTTTGTCCAGCCTCTGCTTAAAGACTGCCAGAGAGGGGGACCTCACCACCTCCCTAGGCAGTTGATTCCACTGTCGAACAACTCATACTGTAAATTTTTTCCTAATATCCAGACACTACCTTTCCTCCCGTAATTTAAACCCATTATTGTGAGTCCTCTCCTCTGCTGCCAACAGGAACAGCTCCCTGCCCTCCTCTAAGTGGCAGCCCTTCAGGTACTTAAAAGAGAGCAATCATGTCCCCCCTTCAACCTCTTTTCCAGACTGAACTTTCCCAACTCCCTCGGCCTTTCCTCGTAGGGCTCGGTCTCCAGGCCCCTGATCAGCCTCGTTGCTCTCCTCTTCACCCGCTTGATCCTGTCCACCTCCAGAACTGCATACAAAACTCCAGGTGTGACCTGACCAATGCAGTGTACAGCGGAAGTATGGCATCTTGCGATTTGGATGTTGATGCCTCTGCTGATGCACCCCAAGATTGCATTAGGATTTTTTTGTCACTGCATCACACTGGCTCCCAGCCCTCCTCGAAGTGACAACCCTTCAAATACTTCAAGAGAGCAATCATGTCCCCCCCAACCTCTTCTTCTCCCCCTCTCACCTGCCGCTCCCAGAAGCCGTGTCCAGTTGCCCGCCGCGTCCTGCTGCCATGCCAAGCCGCCTCTCCGTCCCACCCGGGGCCCAGGCGCAAGGAGGTTCGGAGGCCCCCTTGCTCCCTTCTCCCTCGCGGAGAGATCGGGTGTCTTGGGGGCCGCCATCCCGGCCGCAGGGGACAATTACCAGCAGATCATTGTCTCCGACGTCGTCGCTGCTCCCCGGCCTGCCACCCACGGCGGGCAACGGAGCAAGCGAGAAGACACCAAGAGGGAAACCAGATCCCACTCCTGAAGTGGCAGAGCGGAGAGAGCCGAGACTCCTGCAGAGAGGTCGATTCCGCAACCCAGAAAGGTGCTTTGTGATCCGAAGCTGCAAACCCCTTCTAATTCCACCACCGGGATGCTCAGTTATAATCCGCACATACTAAAAAGCCATCAGAGATCAGATCAATAGTATCTAGACCACACGGAGCGGAGAGAGCTCAGACTCCTGATTACAAGAGAATTACTCGGCTTTAAGGTTGACAATGAGGAAATTGAAATTGTTCAAGACTTTCCATTCCTTGGCTCCATTATCAACCAAAAGGGAGACGGCAGCCAAGAAATCAGGAGGTTGAGATTGGGAAGGGCAGCCATGAAGGAGCTAGAAAAGATTTTGAAGTGTAAGGATGTGTCACTGGCCACCAAGATTAGATTAATTCATGCCATCGTATTCCCTATTACTATGTATGGGTGTGAAAGCTGGACGTTGAAGAAAGCTGATAGGAAGAAAGTAGATTCCTTTGAAATGTGGGATTGGAGGAGAGTGTTACGGATTCCGTGGACTGCCAAAAAAACAAGTCAGTGGGTTCTCGATCAAATCAAGCCTGAACTGACCCTAGAAGCTAAAATGACTAAACTGAGGCTGTCGTACTTTGGGTCACATTATGAGAAGATGAGAGTCACTGGAAAAGACAGTCATGCTAGCAGGGCAGCAGGAAAAGAGGAAGACCCAACAAGAGATGGATGGACTCTATAAAGGAAGCCACAGCCCTCAGTTTGCAAGACCTGAGCAAGGCTGTTAAGGATAGGACGTTTTGGAGGACATTGATTCATGGGGTTGCCATGAGTTGGAAGCGACTTGATGGCACTTAACACACACACACATACCACTCAGAAGGGCCAAACAACACCTTATTTTGGGTAGTTTCAGGGGGGAGCCATGTTGGTCTGCAGACTGCGGGAGAAGAGCCAGATTTGAGTCCAGGAGCACCTTAGAGATCAGTAAGATTTTCGGGGTACGAGCTTTCGAGTCAAACCTCCCTTCGTCAGATGATGAATTTCATTTTGGGGGATGTGTGATCGGAGGCCCTGATGAATAAACCTCAAATAGCAGCTAGGAAGCTGACCCCGCTTAGCTTCCCACTTACAGTAACGTATGGAGTTTTCAAGGACAGTGAGAAGCAGAAGCGGTTTGCCATACCCTTCCCTAGCAGCATCTTCCATCCATCTTCCATCCAAGCCCAGCAAGGGGCTTTCAAGGTAAGTGAGAAGCAGTTTGCCATTGCCTTCCTCTGCAGTAAGAACATAAGAACATAAGAAACGCCCTGCTGGATCAGACCCAGGCCCATCAAGTCCAGCAGTCTGTTCACACAGGGGCCAACCAGGTGCCTCCAGGAAGCCCACCAACAAGACGAGTGCAGCAGCACCATCCTGCCTGTGTTCCACCGCAAGTACCTTCCAAGTACCAACCTGATGGCGACTCACCAGCTAACAGCTGTGATGTAGCACAGCAGACAGAATACCTACTTTCATATATAACAGTGATACATGTCGGTACTTTTCTCAAAAGAATCAAGCAATCCCCACCGAAACCTCATAAGGCAGAAGAGTTGCTGAACCAAGGTTGCCAACCTCCAGGGGGTCCTGGAAATCTCCCGGAATTACAACCGAGCCCCGGTCTACAAAGATCAGTCCCCCATGGAGGAAATGGGTGGTGAGCTCTAGGGCATTAATACTCTGCTGAGGGCCCTCTCCCCGCCCAACCCTGCCCTCCCCAGGCTCCACTCCCCAAATCTTCAAGAATTTCCCAAGCTGGAGTTGGCAACCCTTTGCTAAACAGATGGTTCAGTGGACGGGGCTCAGCGCCCTTTGTAGCACAA
The DNA here is from genome assembly GCF_029931775.1 of Euleptes europaea. Lineage (NCBI taxonomy): Eukaryota > Metazoa > Chordata > Lepidosauria > Squamata > Sphaerodactylidae > Euleptes > Euleptes europaea. The sequence continues at coordinate 179,062,393 of NC_079312.1, read as the reverse complement.
ACAAGACAAACCATGCAAAATAATAAATCCTGCTAACGTGCAAAATTTACTCAGGCCACAGAATTTAGGTTACCATGCCCCAACATTTTAAGCCGAAACACCTATTTGTTCACAGACCAATGGAAAGGAATTCAGTAGCAAAACCACCCCATTTACCAAGTCTCTGATATATACATCAGGAGTAGCTTTCACAAAAACCTTTATTAAAGTTATAAAATTTCAGTTATCAGCTAAAAACATCCTGTCTCTCCCCTCCCCTTAGCAACTCTTGCTTCTAACCCTTCACTAGGAAGCGGGATCTGTCCCTCCCGCGCCGCCCCCCCCCATAACAGTACCCTGTACCCCTTTGCTGTTGCAAACACAACCCACCCAACCAGGATGGGGGGAACATAAAACTTCACACATTACAGCAACATCTATGGGTTTGCAGAGTCTCAAAGTTAAGGAGATGAGAAACTTGTAGGGGAAAGTGGGAAGAAAACTCTGAAGGTCTCCCTCCTTTGGCAGATGCTGAATGTGTTGGGGTGGAGGGAGCATCTCAACGCAAGCTGAAGGCTGAGACACCCCCCCACACACTGTGCGCATGGATTTAAGTAAACAAAATTCCCAACTTGCTAGGGCAAGGCACGGGAGACAGTGGATCCTGGCCCGCTAACAAATTCCCACTGAATGACATGGCGACTGCTAGTTGCTGAGATCCTCATCAGGAATGCTGGACTAGAACAAAGCTTTTTAAACTGTGGGCCGCGACCATATGGGGGTCGCGTAACTTAATGTGGGGGGGGTCGCAAAAAATTTGGCAACAGTAAATGGTAAAACTATATGTATACCAAAGAACTGTTTTAAAATAAATCCCTTTATGATTTATTATCAGTAAATGTTTGGTTTGTATACCTATTTTATATACCTATATACCCGGGGTTGCGTAAAAATTTCTTGGGCGAAAAGGGGTTGCGAGTCAAAAAAGTTTAAGAAGCCCTGGACTAGAACAGGGGTCCCTGATGTGGTGCCCGTGAGCGCCACGGCACCCACAAACACCTTTCCTGGCACCTGCCGAGTTTTGTAGAAAGCTGGCGGGGCCAAGGGGGGGTCTTTTCTCCAACAGGGCTTCTGATTGGCTGTGCAGAATTTCCCCCGCAATTTGCTTCAGCAGCTGCTGCCACTACGTCACAAAGATCTTCACCGCCCGACTAAAGGTGTATTGCAAGACAATATTTTTAAATAACACGTTCATTTTAAAAAGCATTCTGTGAAACGGAGCTTCTGTCTGAAATGTTGAAGGCTTACTATTAGAGTTATGCTTGACCTCACTCCCGGACATTTTGTGGTTGAGCCTGCCCCGTTGTGTCTGAAGAAGAGTTTGTTTTTATACGCCGACTTTCTGTTCCGCTTAAGGAAGAATCAAACCGGCTTACAATCACCTTCCCTTCCCCGCAACAGACACCCTGTGAGGTAGGTGGGGCTGAGAGAGCTCTAAGAGAGCTGTGACTAGCCTAAGGTCACCCAGCTGGCTTTGTGTGGAAGAGCGGGGAAACCAACCTGGTTCACCAGATTAGCGTCCGCCGCTCATGTGGAGGAGTGGGGAATCAAACCCGGTTCTCCAGAATAGAGTCCGCTGCTCATGTGGAGGAGTGGGGAATCAAACCCGGTTCTCCAGATTAGCCTCCATCACTCATGTGGAGAAGTGGGGGATCAAACTCGGTTCTCCAGATTAGCCTCCATCACTCATGTGGAGAAGTGGGGAATCAAACTCGGTTCTCCAGATTAGCCTCCATCGCTCATGTGGAGGAGTGGGGAATCAAACTTGGTTCTCCAGGTTAGCCTCCACCACTTATGTGGATAAGTGGTGAATCAAACTTGGTTCTCCAGACTAGAGTCCACTGCTCAGGTGGAGGAGTGGGGAAACCTACCTGGTTCACCAGATTACCATCCACTACTCATGTGGAGGAGTGGGGGATCAAACCCGGTTCTCCAGACTAGAGTCCACCACTCCAAACCACTACACCACACTGGCTCTCCAAAGGTACCCGCAGGCTCAAAAAGGTTGGGAACCCCTGGACTAGAAGGTCTTTAATCTGATACAGCCAGGCATGTCTGAAACACAATGAGAATAATTTAGCACTGGCCTGTTAGGCCTTGACAATTAAGAGACTGCTTGTGTGCACTCTTGTTTTGCAAACGGAAAACATGTCGGTGGAACAACAGGACTCTAACATAAGAGAGCCGGACTTAAGTCAGCCCGTGGCTACCCTAGGGGACGTGAAGCCGTGGGGCCACAGCCCCCTGCTTGGCCCCTAGCGGATGTGCGCCATTTCTTCGAGGAAGGGCGTCTTCATGCAGCCGGTGCACAGCTGGTCCATCCAGAGTGGCGCCTCGTGCTGCAGCGGGGTGCGTCGCGGGTAGAAGGTGTAGTTGAGGTCGTAGTTCAGCAGGCAGCTGAGAGAGGCCATGTAGATGTCCGAAAAGCGGCACAGGCGGCGCGAGAAGTACGTGGGGTTGTGGCACGTGCGGAAGATGCTTCCAAACTGAGGGTTGAAGAGGTTCTTGGTGAGAGCTCTGCAGGGGGGGGAGGGGGACAGAAGGGAAGAAGAGTCAGACAGCAGTTATAGGATTAAAAAATTAGGGTCCAGAGTAGGGTTGTGCATATTCGAAAATAAAGCCAAAATTAGCCATTTCGGCAATATCCGGGTTTTACCGAATACCAAAACCTGGGGATCTCCCTGAAGCCGAATACGTGATTCCCGAAAAAGCCAAATAAATATTCAGCTTTTTCGGGTTCGGCTATTTGCCTTTGCTCAGATAGACTATAATGGACCTGGATTTTTCGGTAAACCCAGAAATAAAGCTGAAATACTATTTTACCAGTATGGGTATTCGGCTTATCCCGGGTCTGTGGGAAAGAATTGGGCCCAATAAACCCGAACCTGAAATTTACTGATTTTTTTTGCACAACCCTAGTCCTGAGAGTTGGAAACGTGGCATTCTCAACTGATGATTAATCAGCCACAAAAGGGCTCCGTGGCTCTGTGGAAACAGCAGGATACAGCCCTGGCCACCAATTGAAGCTTTCTAAAAAACCTCAGCTTTCATTTAGTCTTTTTTTAAAGTCTCTAGTCCTCAAAGCTGCAAAGATAGGCTCTAAAATGTGTGGGCTGGGTCTGTATTCCCAGAAGTTATGGGATGAAGTTCCCAGTGTGCAGAGGGGTGGGCACGCGTCCGTGCCTTTGCCCCTCCCTGTAACCAGCTCAAGCAGAACACATTAGAATCATAGAGTTGGAAGGGACCACCAGGGTCATCTAGTCCAACCCCCTGCCCAATGCAGGAAAGTCACAACTACCTCCCCCCGCACCCCGACTCCACACCCAGAAGATGGCAAAATAAACCCCCTCCCGGATCCCTGTCCAATCTGGCCTGGAGGGAAATTGCTTCCTGACCCCAAAGTGGCGATCGGCATTTCCCCAGGCATTTAAGAAAGGGCCAAACACTGATGTAACCCCTCCTGCCCTCCCTCTCACGATCTGCCTAAGTTCACACAATCAGTATTGCTGACAGATGGCCATCTAGGCTCTGCTTTAAAACCCCCAACGAAGGTTATGCGAAGTCAGTCAGAGAAACTTTGTTAATTCACACCATTTAACCAGGTTGCAGAAACCAGCCTTTCTTGGAGCAGAATCTGGGTTGCCCCCACTGCAGGATTTTATTTTATTTTTCAAGCCCAGCGTATACACAGCCGTGGACTAAGGAGACGCGCGAGAAGGAGGGCAGCACAATCCAGGTTTGGGGCAACCCTGGGCAAGGGAGTGCAGACTAGGCTCCATCATCTACACCGGCTCATGTGAGGAAGAGCAGAGATCCAAGCAGGAGGCCGCTGCAAGAGCTATCCAGTTGCAAACTCCGGCTGCGGAAATCCAATTCCACCAACCGATACAGCACACGACCGCAACGCCTCCACCTGTAATTCTCTCTTGGAATTTCCTGTGTGTGCACTCAGAAAAAGGAAACTCTGGCCCCCGCTATTCAGCACCCAAAGAAAGGCAGCCTAATTGTTCTTAAAGATCTATAGGCTCAAGAGTGGCACTTCCAGTGGTTATAAATACTAAACTACGGTAAAAGTAGAATTCACAAATTTCCAGAGATCATAACAATCCTCTACCTCGACACCGGCTCAACACAGAACGCCACCACCCCTAGAAAACGATATGGCAGAGCTTGAGAAGGTGCAGAAAAGAGCAACCAAAATGATCAGGGGGCTAGAGCATCTGCCCTATGAGGAGTGGTTAAAAAGCTAAGGGCTGTTTACCTTGGAAAGAAGGCGGTTAAGGGGAGACATGACAGAGGTCTATAAAATTACGCATGGTATGGAGAGAGCGGACAGGGAGCTTTTCTCCCTCTCTAATAATACTAGAACGTGGAGTCATCTGCTGAAGCTGGAGGGTGAGAGACTCAAAACAGATAAAAGGAAGTATTTCTTGACGGAACGCTTAGTTAAATTGTGGAACTCCCTGCCCCAGGATGTGGTGATGGCTGCCAACTTGGAAGACTTTATGAGGGGAGTGGACATGTTCATGGCAGAGTACAAACCCTCTTCCTCTCCCTTCAGTCACAGAGATTAAGGTTTTCCTACACTGAGCGACCTCTTGCTTAAACCAATTAAAACTTGAGAAGGAACCACGCTCCAGGATTTTCAGACTAACCACGCAGGCCTGGACGTGTCCTTTACAGGGTACTTAGAATGCAAACACACTTGCTCGGGTCATTTGGTCAGCCCGCTGCCGTCTCCTTGGGGGGAAAGAAGCAATGCAAACAGAGCCGTGGATCGCTGCCTCGGCAGCCAAATCTCCAGCCCGCCAAGAACAAATAAAACTCAGCAAACAAACCAAAATTCTCACACGTACGCAGAGCGGTTGTCGCCTTACAGCTTCACCACCCGCGGCCCAAATCCTGAGGCCCCCAAATTATGGATCCTCCTGGATTGCAGTCAACTCTCATTGAATCCCTGCAGAGTAAGGCTGTGAACAGAAAGCTGAGGGGTTCTTTTACCAGCAAGGTGGAAATGGGCAAGGCTGAGATAAGAAGAGAAGAATTTCTTCCCAATTCCCTGAGGCTCAGGGAAAGAAGTTACCAGGAGATTGAAAACAGAAAAAATACAACTTCTTCCAGGGACTGAGGGAATTCCCCAAAGGCACCTTATCTTTAATTTTGTAATTTATTGATAGCTTGCTTTTCTCCTCAATGGGGACCCAAGAGGCTGACACAGATCTCTTTCATTTTACCCTCACAACCACCCTGTGAGGATCCAGGAAGAAGGACAGCACTTCAAATGAGCGCTTAAAACCCCCTTAACTTGGGAATGGGAATAAGTCTTATTGAGCTCAACAGGATTCACTCTGAACAGGGGAAAGGATCATATTGTGACTCTGCAACCGAACAAAACACGTCACATGCCCTCGGAAGCGGGTCCGCCAGAAAGCCCCCTGGGCAAGCCACACAAACAGAAGAACTTAAGGAAAGCCACGCTGGATCAGACCAAAGGCCCATCTAGTCCAGCACTCTGTTTCCACAGAGGCTGACCAACTGCGTCTAGGAAGCCCACAAGAAGGATGGGTGCTGTGGCATCCTCCCGCCCCTGCTCCCCAGCAACTGAATCATAGAATTACAGAGTTGGAAGGGACCACCAGGGTCATCTAGTCCAACCCCCTGCACAACGCAGGAAATTCACAACTACCTCCGCCCCACACATACCCCCAGTGACCCCTGCTCCATGCCCAGAAGATGGCAGAGGTGCCCTCCCTCTCATGATCTGCCTAAGGTCATAGAATCAGCATTGCTGGCGGATGGCCATCTAGTCTCTTCTTAAAAGGGAAGGAGAGCTCCCCACCTCCTGAGGAAGCCTGTTCCACTGAGGAACCGCTCGAACTGTTAGAAAGTTCTTCCTAATGTCTAGATCACTGGTTCCCAACCAGGGGTCCGTGGACCCCCAGGGGTCCGCGAGAACTAAATTAAGGTCCGCGAAACAAAGTTATAAACCCATAATAAATTAATATTTTCAATTAAAAGTTCTCTATTATAAAAATATATATTCAAATATTATTCTAAGTTTAATGTTTAACTAACAGTTATGATTAAAGTTTATTTTCAAATTCTCAGAATTTTTATTTTGAACCTTGGGGTCCCTGCACCGAACAAAAAAATCCTAGTGGTCCCTGGTCAAAAAAAGGTTGGGAACCACTGGTCTAGACGGAAATTATTTTGATTTAATTTCAACCCATTGGTTCTGGTCCGACCTTCTGAGGCAACAGAAAACAACTTGGCAACTGGTTTAAAGATGCATACTGCCTCTGGTACCGGAGGGTGTAGATCTCCATCGTGGCTAGTCACCACTGATAGCCTATCCTCTATGAATTTGCCTATTCCCCTTTTCAAGCCTTCCAAATAGGCAGCCATCACCACATCCCGTGGCAGTGAGTTCCACAGTTTAACTATGTGCTGTGTGAAGGAGTACTTCCTTTTGCCTGTCCCAACAAACGCTTCCGATTTGCCAACGTTTCCTTGCCTGTAGTCGTCTGCAGGCAAGTCCTGCCTTCCACCATGTGACCAGGCAAGCAACTCTTTGCAAGCCTGGATTGAGGGCAGCAAAGCCGAAGAAGAGAAGAAAAGAGAAGCCATAACGCTCTACCTGAGTTCCTGCCGCTCCTTCATCCAGTCCTTCAGCACTTGCTGGGATTCTGAGTCCTGGTACATCTTAAAAAACAACAACAGTTGGTTAGACAGGCACCCCCCCCCCAAGCAGCGAAACACAATTGCTGCAGGAGGAACCTGCCATTTTGACCCTCTGGCAACCAAGCAGAGCAGGAGAACGCCTCTGTCGTGCAGAGGTTAGAGTATCGGACCACGATCTGGGAGACCCAGAGTTCGCTGGGTGACCTTGGGCCAGTTGCACACTCTCGGCCTGTCCTACCTTGCAGGGTTGTCGCGAGGATAAAATAGAGGGGACGAGAACAATGTAAGCCACTTTGGATCCCCATCGGGGAGAAAGGCAGGGTACAAGAAGAAGAAAAAGAAGGAGAGTTGGGTTTTTAGATGCCGACTTTCTCTCCCACTTAAGGGAGAATCAAACCGGCTTACAATCAGCTTCCCTTCCCCTCCCCACAACAGACACCCGGGGAGGTAGGTGGGGCTGAGAGAGCTGTGACTAGCCCAAGGTCACCCAGCTGGCTTCATGTGGAGGAGTGGGGGAATCAAACCACTGCTCTTAACCACTACACCACGCTGGTAGGTAAACAAGAGTGTTGGCTGGCTTTTAGGGGGCTCACTTGCAAGGCTGTTGTGGAGGGGCCCATAACGCCCCCCGGTCCTCAGAAGCGCCCTCCCCCTTCCCATCCAGAGTGACACGGTTGCCCTGTGGCTTCATGGCTCCTACCTGCATACGTTCCAGCAACCCAGTTAAGGCCTGCAGCCAGGTGAGTGCTTGCGAATACTGCTCGGTGTTCACCATTTTGGTCTCCGTCTCCAGCTCAGGAACAATGGCTCCCGTACGCCAGCCATGGCGCAGCATGAGATCCTAGGGAGGAAAGAAGAAGCAGAAGCAGAAGAAGCAGCAGCAGAAGAAAAAGAAGCAGAAGCAGAAGAAAAAGAAGCAGAAGCAGAAGAAAAAGAAGCAGAAGCAGAAGAAAAAGAAGCAGAAGCAGACAAAGAAGAAGTGGAAGAAGCAGAAGAAGAGTTGGTTTTTATAGGCCAGCTTTCTCTACCACTTAAGGAAGAATCAAGCTGGCTGACAATCACCTTCCCCTCCCCGCGACAGACACCCTGTGAGGTAGGTGGGGCTGAGAGAGTGTGACTAGCTCAAGGTCACCCAGCTGGCTTCGTGTGTAGGAGTGGGGAATCGAACCCGGTTCACCAGATTAGCCTCTGCTGCTAAGGAGGAGGAGGAGGGGAATCGAACCCGGTTCTCTAGATCATAGTCCACTGCTCCAGACCACCACTCTTAACCACTACACCATGCTGGCTCTCAGGAGGCTCACAGCACCCTCTTCCACCCCAGCTAGGGTTGCCAGCCTCCAGGTGGAGCCTGAAGACCTTCCAGAATTACTACTCATCTCCAGATGACAGAGATCAGTTCCCCTGGAGAAAATGGTATTATATCCCAATGAGGTCCCTCCCCTCTCCCAACTCTGCCCTCCTCAGGCTCCCCCCCCCACACAAGTCCCCAGGAATTTCCCAACCCAAAGTTGGCAACCCTAACCCCAACCCGCACACCGTTTCCAGAGTGGAGAAGAGATTTAAAACATCTCGGGCTCTCTGATTCCACCCCACCCTCTCTTGCCCGTGGGCTCATTCATGACCCAGAGAAAGAGGCCCTGGATTCTCACCGCCAGGTCACTGTAGAGATGGTCTCCAAAGTAGAGGACCTTGGATCCACGCCAACCCGTCAGCCGGAGGAAGTCAAAAAGGTTGCCCTGGTGCAGGAAAAACGGAAGACGTTAATAATCGTTCAACCAGCAGTTGAGGGACCCCCCTGATATCTGCTGTGCATACCTTGAAGCATTTGGGTGGCACCCACTAACTCCTAGACCAGGGGCCCCCAACCCTTTTCAGCCTGCGGACACCGCTGGAATACTGGGGTGGGCGCAACCATAAAAAAATGGCTGCCAACCACGAGATATCAGGGAGTGAGGTTCTGCCTAACTCGAATAGCGACTGCTCAACATCTCACGCAGAAGCGCTGCTTAACGGGATGCCTTTTAAAACGAAAGCATTGTTTTAAAAATATTTTCTTGCGTATACACCGCTTGTCTTCAGTCATGCTTATGCCAGGAAAGGGAAGGTAGAAATCAAATAAAATAATAATTATCCTAGTATCCTAGACACTATGCGATTATTCAGTTCTGCAATGCCTCCATTTCTTTGTAGGTGTAGTTTTAACTGACTGTAATTTTAAATATTTTTAGTTAAACATGCCTTATATTTTTGTTATACATGTCATGCTTTACTGTTCTCCCTTTAAAGTATGCATGACATTCTGCTAGCTGCCAATTCTCTCCTACCCCTGGCATATACAAGAAAACCACTCTTCAATGACATTGGGGGGGACATTGGGTGCCTGACAAAAATCACTCTTCAATGAAGGGGCCCAGAGAACCAATCCCATGCCACTGCTGAATATATAATCCCAAGGCCTCTGCTGCAGTCCCTCTATCTGGGCAAGACCACGCTGAGGGGCCATCTAGATTCCCCTCAAATTGTACCCTTTGCCCTTGTTCTTGTTCTAGGCACTTGTAGCTTCTCTACTCACTGGGGCCGGACATTAGGTGCCTGACAAAAAAAAAAACAGGAATTAGGTTTCTGGTTATTAAAAGGTAAAGGTAGTCCCCTGTGCAAGCACCGGGTCATTACTGACCCATGGGATGAAGTCACATCCCGATGTTTACGAGGCCGACTTTGTTTACGGGGTGGTTTGCCAGTGCCTTCCCCAGTCGTCTACCCTTTACCCTCCGCAAGCTGGGTAAACTCATTTTGCCAACCTCGGAAAGGTGAAAGGCTGAGCCAACCTTGAGCCGGCTACCTGAAGCTGACTCCCGTCGGGATCGAACTCAGGTCATGAGCAGAGCTTTTGACTGCAGTACTGAAGCTGACCACTCCGCGCCATGGGGCTCCTCTCTAGTTATTAAGAGGGGTAAAATCCCGGAAGGGTCTCTTTCACCTGCTTGTACACCTGCCCCTTTTCCAACTTGTTTATTTTGTCCCACTGGAGATCACCGTTGCTGTCCAGTCGCCGGAAAGGTCTGAGGACACAGAGAGAGAGTTTTGTGAAAGGGGGGGGGAGAGCTATCAAGACTTTCATGCTCATCTACCTGTACGTTTTATGCAAATCCCTACATGAAGCACCCTTCAGGACCGAGAGAAATCAGCACGTTTAATTATGGTTTTTTTTTAGTGCCATCAAGTTGATTTATGTCAACCCCGTAGGGTTTTCAAGGCAAAGAGACATTCAGAGGTGGCTTGCCGTTGCCCGCCTCTGTGTGGCAACCCTGGACTTCTTTAGGGGCTGCCCCTGCTTAAGTTCCGAGATCCGATGAGATCAGGCTAGCCTGGGCCATCTAACTCAGGGCAAACTGTGTACCATTAAGTCGCCACTGACTCTTTTCCCACCCTCTTTTTATTTCCTTCAGAAAAAAAGAAGAAAAAAACTTAAGCCAGATCAGAATAGGCAAAAGGCGTAATTTATAAATGCATCGCATGTTCATGAAAGTGGACAATCGTTATAAGAACATAAGAAAGGCCCTGTTGGATCAGACCCAGGCCCATCAAGTCCGGCAGTCTGTTCACACAGTGGCCAACCAGGTGCCTCTAGGAAGCCCCCAAACAAGACTACGGCAGCAGTATTGTCCTGCCTGCGTTCCACATCACCTAATATAACAGGCATGCTCCTCTGATCCTGGACAGAATAGGTGTGCATCATGACTAATATCCATTTTGACTTGTAGCCATGGATAGCCCCATAAGGAAAGCCCTGCTGGATCAGACCAAGGCCCATCAAGTCCAGCAGTCTGTTCACACAGTGGCCAACCAGGGGCCTCTAGCGAGCCCACAAACAAGACGACTGCAGCAGCAGCATCCTGCCTGTGTTCCCAAAGCACCTAATATAACAGGCATGCTCCTCTGATCCTGGAGAGAATAGGTATGCATCATGACTAGCATCCATTTTGACTGGTAGCCATGGATAGCCCTCTCCTCCATGAACATGTCCACTCCCCTCTTAAAGCCTTCCAAGTTGGCAGCCATCGCCACATCCTGGGGCAGGGAGTTCCACAATTTAACTCTGCGTTGTGTGAAGAAATACTTCCTTTTATCAGTTTTGAATCTCTCACCCTCCAGCTTCAGCAGATGACCCCGCGTTCTGGTTTTACGAGAGGGGGAGAAAAATGTCTCCCTGTCCCATCTCTCCATACCATGCATAATTTTGTAGACCTCTATCATGTCTCCCCTTAACCGCCTTCTTTCCAAGCTGAACAGCCGTAAGAGTTTCAACCGCTCCTCATGGGGCAGTTGCTCTAGCACCATGATCATTCGTTTCAATTCCACCACCCCCTGCCTTTGGCCCAGAAATGAGATCCCAAGCCGGGGCATAACTCACTTGACACAATCGTTGAAGAAATGAGGTTTGTCTGCCTGGACGATGACCACGTCAAAGAATTCCCGCCACTCTTGGCCCACCATGTACCGCATTCCTTTGTCACTGGGGAGGAGAGCAAAAGAGGAAAGCAGGGAGAGATGACGTGAGCGACGACTGACAGCAGAGGGTGCTCCGCTACCGTAGATCTATGCGCTCCGGGAACAGAACTCACGGGCATGCGGGAATTCTGCTCCAAGCGGCTCCCGCAACTAGGGACAGGTGCTGCCCAGCCGTTTCAAAAAGAAGAAGAAGAAGAGTTGGTTTTTATATGCCGTCTTTCTCTACCACTTAAGGAAGAATCAAACCGGCTCACAATCACCTTCCCTTCCCCTCCCCACAACAGACCCCCCCCCGTGAGGTCGGTGGGGCTGAGGGAGCTCCAAGAGAGCTGTGACTAGCCCAAGGTCACCCAGCTGGCTTCATGTGGAGGAGCAGGGAAACAAATCCAGTCCACCAGATTAGTCTCCGCCGCTCGTGTGGAGGAGAGGGGAATCAAACCTGGTTCTCCAGATCAGAGTCCACCGCTCCAAACCACCACTCTTAACCACTATACGACGCTGGCTTATGTACAAAAAGTTGTATATAAAAATAAACTATTCCCCACCCCACTGTCTAAAGGTCATCTGCCTATCCAAGCTGCCTTCAACTTGGAGAGCCGGCGTGGTGTAGTGGTTAAGAGCAGTGGACTCTGATCTGGAGAGCCAGGCTTGATTCCCCACTCCTCCTCATGAGCAGCGGAGGCTAATCTGGTGAACTGGATTTGTTTCCCCACTCCTACAAATGAAGCCAGCTGGGTGACCTTGGGCTAGTCACACTCTCTCAGCCCCACCTACCTCTCAGGGTGTCTGTTGTGGGGAGGGGAAAGGAAGGTGATTGTAAACCGGTTTGATTCTTCATTAAGTGGTAGAGAAAGTCGGCATATAAAAACCAGCTCTTCTTCTTCTCATTCTTCTTCATAGTATTCAGATCAAGCTGCTTTTAAAAGCCGAGGGAATGGTTTGCTGGAACAACTGGTAACTTCTTCCTTATAGCTGGGCTTTGGTGATTTTCTAGGCACTGTGGATCCAAACAGAAGTTTGGAAGAAAGCGTGGTGTAGTGGTTAAGAGCGGTGGTTTGGAACGGTGGACTCTGATCTGGAGAACGGGGTTCAATTCCCCACTCCTCCACATGGGCGGCAGATGCTAATCTGGTGAACCAGATTGGTTTCCTACACATGAAGCCAGCTGGGTGACCTTGGGCTAGTCACAGCTCTCTTAGAACTCTCTCAGCCCCACCTACCTCACAGGATATCTGTTGTGGGGAGGCGAAGGGGATTGTAAGCCTGTCTCCCTTAAGTGGGTAGAGAAAGTCGGCATATAAAAACCAACTCTTCTTCTTCTTCTATTTAAATACAGAAAGGCACTATTTTCCCCTACAGGCTGCAGTACCTTAAAGACTAGCCGTTTTATTGATTAAACGTCTTTGGGCTGGAGCTTGGCGTAGTTGATTTTATGTGCAGCTTTCTAGTCCACAAGGTTTTGTGCAAAAGTCTGCAACGGGATGGGACGGGGGGGGGGGAAGCAAACCAACACTCAAGGGGCCTGGGGGACCTTTGCCAGACCTTCTGGCAGACTGGGGCTTGTGGTGGCAGAGGGCAGGAAGCCACGCAACTCTGCATGACTATGCAAGATCAACACTGAAAGAGAACCCATTGTTTCTCTCAGAGTATATAGACACACTGTTATGACCTTTGGCAGGGTCTGTCATCGGGGTGGGGGTGGGGATAGATAGAATGGCCATTTGACCTGGGCCTAAAATGTAGACGTTTGACATTATCTCCAAATGAGGTTATACACGTAGAAGAAGGAAGAGTTGGCTTTTATATCCCGATTTTCTCTACCTTTAAGGAGTCTCAAAGCGGCTTACAATCGCCTTCCCTTCCTCTCCCCACAACAGACACCTTGTGAGGTAGGTGGGGCTGAGAGAGTTTGGAGAAAACTGTGACTAGCCCAAGGTCACCCAACTGGCTTCATGGGGAGGAGTGAGGAACCGAACCTGGTTCTCCAGATTAGAGTCCGCTGCTCATGTGGCGGTACAGTCCCCGAGATACACTGACTGGATTGAAAAATGTTCATCATGCAACTTTAAACCTGTTTCCCATTACTGGGATTTCTTAATTTATTTTTTTTTAGATCAGAGGAGCCTCAAAACATGGAGGTGGCTCGGCACCTCTCTTGACCTCAGAGAGGCCCTCGCCGTGGGACAGAAATACGAGCACAGACTCACACGAAGCTGAAAGGGCTGTTGGTGATCAGGAAGAGTTTCTTGCCGCTGTCGGCCAGGCGATGGAGCACGGCGTAAGTCTCGTCCCCACGCAAGATGTACTTCTCTGCAGCCAAAAGAGAGGCCCACGGGCATTACTGAAAAATGCTGTCGGAGCAGGGGGAAACTAAGCTGTTGAGTAGAAGCTAAGACCATCTGGTGATGTTTCCTTTTCAAACAAATGCTGCCATTCCAGAGGCTATGGGGTGGACGGTTCCTTTAAATAAAAAGGTAAAGGTCCCCTGTGCAAGCACCGGGTCATTCCTGACCCATGGGGTGACGTCACATCCCGACGTTTACTAGGCAGACTTTGTTTACGGGGTGGTTTGCCAGTGCCTTCCCCAGTCATCTTCCCTTTACCCCCAGCAAGCTGGGTCCTCATTTTACCGACCTCGGAAGGATGAAAGGCTGAGTCAACCTTGAGCTGGCTACCTGAAACCGACTTCCGTCGGGATCGAACTCAGGTCGTGAGCAGAGCTTGGACTGCAGTACTGCAGCTTACCACTCTGCGCCACGGGGCTCATGTAAGGTTCCTTTAGCACTGTCTTTAAGGTGCATGCTAGGGCCGGTTCCAGGTATTTTGTTGCCCCAAGCAAGATATGCCCGTGCTTTCCTGGGTTTGTGCCGCCACCAATGTCTGGGGACAGGCCAAACCCTTGCACTAACCTAGATCCATCCCCAGTAATTACTTGGGTATCTCGGGCAGAAAACTGGCCCTTTGTGGACACTTCTAGGGACAGGATTGTTGAGCAGGGGTGAAACATTGCTAGAAGGCCAAGGAAGTTCTCCTCCACAGAGCCCTGGAGGCATGTGTTGTTGTTTTTTGCCATCTTCTGGGCATGGAGTAGGGGGTCACTGGGGGTGTGGGGGGGAGGTAGTTGTGAATTTCCTGCATTGGGCAGGGGGTTGGACTAGATGACCTTGGTGGTCCCTTCCAACTCTAAAATTCTGTGTTTGCTCTGCTCTCAGACTCAGGCTGGAGTGCGGGAGTCTGCAATTTTGTGGGAGCACAGAATTACCAGCAGAATTCAATTCCTTAAAGCAGCAAACCTTTCTTTTTAAAAAAAAGAACATCTTTCTAGTCCTTATTGTTGTGTGTTTGGCGATGCCAGCTAATTGTGTAAAGGATGAACATGTGTTAAATGGGGGCAAGCTCAGAAGATCTGGTAAGTCTGTTCCAACCTCCCCCGCACCGCCGCAGATGGAGACTCACCCAAGTCCTGCATGATCCACTTGTACATGAAACCTTTGATGTGGACATCTCGGATGGCGTCCTGTTGAAGACATGAAAACGTGGGTCCCGAAACAAGTTTAGTACTGCATCCACGGAGGCGGGCAGGCAATTCCTGAGCTTTTCTCACAACCCGGAAACTGGCTCTGGTAGAAGGGATGGGAAAAGGAGACTGGGCATCTTTCTTTCCCCCCCTTCCTGTCCATCTGTCCCTTATGCCTTCCCTCCCCACCACCACCCCAATCTGTTTCATCTTATTTTATTAATTTGAGGTCCATCACTCCCTCTGCATATATAAGATTAGTAGTGTGCCCTGCAAAAACATCTCTTTCTGCTGGGAATTTATTTGGCGCTTTGAATTTGGCTATTGAGTAAATCTCAGCGCCGCTACAACTAATTGTTATTTTAGTATATTATGTATTTTATGGTATGTATTTTAGTCATGATGTGAGCCGCCCTGAGCCCAGTGTTGCTGGGGGAGGGAAGAAGAAGAGTTGGTTTTTATATGCCGACTTTCCTAATGTCTAAACCGAAACTCTTTTGATTTAATTTCAACCCGTTTGTTGTCTAGCTCTTTTTGTTGTAAGGAAAAGTGCAGAATACAAATTTCCCTTGATAACTGCACAATGAAAATGGCTACAGGCTTTTTTTTAAAAAATAAAGCTGGGAACTAGTAGGTAGTGGCAACAGATCATTAAAATGTTATGGCGATTGGGAAATACCTAATGTTTTTAAAAGCCCTCCAACTCGGGGAGGAATATCAGCCGGGGGTGGGGGGGCGGCTAAGGCTAGGCGTTTACATGGAAAACTTGTATGTGGATGCTCTGTTGGAGCTGCAAAAGCATCCGCATTCGCAATAGCAACAAGAAGTACAAGGTGAATGATAGGAAGCAGCCTTTGCCCCTCTCCAACTGGTCGCCTGCCTTCTATTTCTTGGATCCCCTCCAAATGTCACCAAAATAACAGCACCTTCCTGACAGTTGCTATGACTCCTTCGTTGGAACAAGTTTGAAAATACATTGAAACGTGCGAGGGGCGACTGCTGTAAGCTGATCTGAGGCCATGGGATAGAGCAGGAGGAATAAATAATACAAACATGCACAGACAGGTGCTGAAATGCTCACATGGTGAAGACACAGAATGACAGAACCAGAAGGAAGAGGAAGAAGAGGAAGAAGAGGTGGAGGAAGAAGAGGTAGAAGAAGAGGAAGAAGAAGAAGAGGTAGAAGAAGCAGAGGAAAAAGAAGAGGAAGAGGAGGAAGAAGAAGAAGAGGTAGAAGAAGAGGAAAAAGAGGAAGAAGGGGAAGAATAGCAAGAGGAAGAAGAGGAAGAGGAAGAGGTAGAAGATGTAGAAGAAGCAGAGGAAGAAGAGGAGGAAGAGGAGGAAGAAGTAGAAGCAGCAGAGGGAAAAGGGGAGGAAGAATAGCAAGAGGAGGAGGAGGAAGAGGAAGAAGAGGTAGAAGAAGCAGAGGAAAAAGAGGAAGAAGAAGAGGAGGAAGAGGTAGAAGAAGCAGAGGGAAAAGAGGAAGAAGAGGAAGAGGAAGAATAGCAAGAGGAGGAGGAAGAGGAGGAGGAAGACCCTAACCTGAGCCAGAAGAAAATCATTTCTCAAGGTGATCCCCGAGATATTCTGTTTCCATTCTTAAAGCAAGCTTCTAGCCCTTACGAAAGCATAACGAAGTCACGGGAGCAGTGCTATGCACAGATCTTGCGCCCGGCTTCCCCATTATCGGCAGGTGCAAAACAAAGATATGGAAAAACGGCCTGTGTTTACGTAGTTTGGCCTGCATTTACATAGTTTAGACCAACTGCAGATTCAACTTCTGGGTGCAGAATTTTGAAATAGTCGTTCCAGCATATAGGACACACGGGCAGGAAATCTTTTTTTTCTCGCTTGTGCCGTTTAAAACAAAGCACATGAGCCAGACCCACCAAAGACTCCGGGAGGGATTTTAGGAAGTTCCTTCTCTCCGTCGCAACCAACCCCACCGCTCCGGTAGCCACTGGACCCGCAAGCCTCCTCCAACAAAATAAATTCCTGATTCCCCCCAAAAAACAGCCCCAACGAGACCCTCTCCCCTTTCCAAAGGCAGCCAGGGATAGAAATCTGGAGCCCCGTCTTCCTATTCTATTTTCGAACACAACCCCGATGCACAAAATCATCAGCAGCATTGTTGTGCTTGGGAAGAAGAAGAAGAGTTGGTTTTTATATGCCGACTTTCTCTACCGCTTAAGGAAGAATCGAACCGGCTTATACAATCTCCTTCCCTTCCCCTCCCCACGACAGACACCCTGGGAGGTAGGTGGGGCTGAGAGAGCTGTGACTAGCCCAAGGTCACCAAGCTGGCTTCATGTGGAGGAGCGGGGAAACAAATCCAGCTCACCAGATTAACCTCCACCGCTCCTGTGGAGGAGTGGGGAATCAAACCCAGTTCTCTAGATCAGAGTCCACCGCTCCAAACCGCAGCTCTTAACCACTACACCTCGCTGGCTCTCCATAGGGTCTTGGGAGGCGGGACAGCGAAGAAAACATCTCTGGGTATTTGCTTAGCGCAGATCTGATATGGGTGGAAGCAGACAGAGCGTCTCCATGAGCCTGCCATTGCCTCCAGGGGGACTGTTCTCTTTAGCCTGGAGATCAGTTGCGACTCCGGGAGATCTCCAGGCCCCACCTGGCGGTTGGCAACCCTAGCCCGCTTCCAGAGCAACGCCGGCAAAAGAGGGAGGGGTCCTTGTGTCAACGAGGATGCCAGCTCTGACCTCTGGTCCCAGAGAGGCCAAGAGGCAGGAGGGATGTTTTGCAAGAGGGGCCGTAAAAACGCTCAAAACCCAGACCGCGTGTCTCCGAGCAGCTGGATTCCTCGATAAGCCCCCGCGGCCGCTAAGCAAGCGGCCCCTCCCAGCTTTTCCTCCGGCTCAGGACGGCCTGTTCTGATGCAGCGGGACAGAGAGAAACGTCATTCCCCCACCCCAAAACACAACAAGAACGCCAGAAGATCACGGCCCAAGAAAACCACCACCGCAGCAATTTGCCTACAGGGCAAGCACAGAACAAAAAGTCCGGGGACTAAAGAGAGCGCCTGACTTCCCTGCTTCCAAAAGTTACAACCCACCTAATGGTTCCCTCCTCCTCTAATTGGGGAATAAATCCACCCGTTCCTGGCACCCGCCGGCCCGCCTGCAAATCTGCAGTCCAGAAGAATCTGTTCCACAGCCAACCAACCAACTTAGGGTTTCCAGCTCTGGCATGGGAAATTCCTGGAGATTTGGGAGCATGGTTTGGGGAGGGAAGAGTTTGGGAAGGGGAAGGAGCTCAGCAGGGAGGTGATGTCCCTTTAGGACTTGCATGTCTCCTAGACTGTACGGCAGGGGTGTCGAACTCATTTGCTACGAGGGCTGGATATGACATAAATGTTATAAATGCAATTGGAAAAGCTGACCCTAAGAAATAGACTCCGGGAGACTTGGGAAGGAACCCGACATACCGTGACGTCTTTGTAGAGATGGATGGGATCGTAATCGATGTCGTTGCTGATAAAGAAGTCGTTGGCTACGGCCAAGAGGGTCATTTCCGGCAGGGAGAAAATGTCCATGAACTGCTTGATGGCCGGGCCCTGGAAAGGAGGCAGAGAGCAGGGGAAGGGTCGTGGGAAACCCATCTTTTTTTTTTCCCCTTTCGAGAACCAGACAACCCTCAGCCAGGGCTTTCCAGCCCTCTGTTGCTCATTGCACAATAAATCAGGCCCCGGCAATGACAAAAATTAGCCGAGGAGACAAAATCATCAACGGGGCTTCCGGGATCCCAATCACTGCCCCCAAGGTGGAATCCTGCTCCCATTATTCTAGGTGCTCGCTAAAAAGCCCACAATTAAGAAAGTTATCCAACAAGGACGTTAACCAATATTACACCATTTCTTCTGCCTTTACATCAGAGATGTGAAGATTTTTTAAAACTGGGCTGACAGAGTCACAGAGCTTAGATCATAGAATCGTAGAGTTGGAAGGGACCACCAGGGTCATCTAGTCCAACCCCCTGCACAAGGCAGGACATTCACAACTACCTCCCCACCCCACACTGCCAGTTATCCCTACTCCATGCCCAGAAGATGCCCTCCCTCTCATCATCTGCCTAAGCTCATAGAATCAGCATTGCTGACAGATGGCCATCTAGCCTCTGCTTAGAAACCTCCAGGGAAGGAGAGCTCACCGCCTCCCGAGGAAGCCTGTCCCACTGAGGAACCGCTCTGACTGTCAGAAAGTTCTTCCTAATGTCTAGACGGAAAACTCTTTTGATTTAATTTCAACCCGTTGGTTCTGGTCCGACCTTCTTGGGCAACAGAAAACAATATAGATCGGGGTCCCCAACAGGGTGCCTGCCAACACATTTTTTTTAAAGAAGTGGGTAGGGCTTTTGCCCAGCAAGGCTTCGTGTGGAGGAGAGGGGAAACAAATCCACTTCACCAGATTAGCGTCCGCCGCTCATGTGGAGGAGTGGGGAATCAAACCCGGTTCTCCAGATCAGAGTCCACCGCTCCAAACCACCGCTCTTAACCACTTCATAAACACAGGTTAGGGCACCTAGGATAACATAAACGGCACCAGCCGGCCCCTTTCAGTAGGGAATCAAGACGGATTCAGTAGGGAATCAAGACCCTGCAAAGACCCTTTGGGGCTAGCCAGCGAAGGAAGCCTACCTTGCCGTAGAAGCCACTAGCCTGGTGCAGGGGGATATGGTGGGTGCCGTCATACATCTCCAGCACCTCCTCATCTGGTACAGGTTTCAAGCCCCTGAAGGAGACAAAAGGAG
Source organism: Euleptes europaea (assembly GCF_029931775.1). Lineage (NCBI taxonomy): Eukaryota > Metazoa > Chordata > Lepidosauria > Squamata > Sphaerodactylidae > Euleptes > Euleptes europaea. Next base: position 179,042,880 of record NC_079312.1, on the reverse strand, counting down.
TCAAACCCCATCGATTTCAAATGGAACTGGAGCCAGCGTGGTGTAGTGGTTAAAAACGGTGGTTTGGGGCCATTTATGCAGGGTCCACGCTCACTGCTGATTTTTTAAATCCGACCTTTAAAATGACAATTCACATTCCCGATGCAAGAGGAGAAAGTCAAACAAATTCCACCACCACCCCGCTCCCTGCTCCTTTGTTCCTTCGTTTGCATAGCCATTAGCAGTAGTAGTTTGCATAGCTCAGCAGAGGCTGGGATTCTGCACGCTTCCTTCGGTGAATGCTTCCATGCGGGGGCGGAGCAAATACAAAAGGTCATTAGAGGGGCTCTTAAGAAAAGCGAAGCAGGTACGCGCCGGTGACCTCTGGAACTAGCTACTAATTACCAAGCATAAATGGCCAAAGTCAGGTCCAGAAAACAGGTCCAGAAGACAGGAAATCTCCCTTTCCATCCTGTTGTCAGCCGCACAGAGGCTGACCTGAGCGACACTTACCGGTACACGGTGCCCAGCTGGATGTAGTGAAAGGCATCTATCTTCATGAGCAAGCCCTACAGGGGAGGAGAAAGAGGAAGTCAGCACGAATAGCCCTCCTAGGACCTTTGCCCTAAGGGCTCCAAGAGCTTCCCCTGGCCTTGCAAACAAACCCACAAATGATTTCTGGGCTCTGGGAGAATACTAAAAGTCTAGGGTAGAACCCATGCATTGTTTCCAAGCCCAACGGAAAATGCTAAGTCTTCCCATTAGGTCCTAGACAGCTTGAGGCAGGGACACTTATTTACCTATGTACTTCATTTATACCCTGCCTGTCGACCCAGAGTGACGTTCCCCCCACCTCCTTCATTTTATCCTCCCAACAAACTCTGTGAGGTAGGCTAGGCTGAAAGTGGGTGACTCGCCCGAGGTCAACGGCGGCAGACCGGGGATTCGAACCTGGGCCTCCGAGATCCTCCTCCATCGCTTGAGCCACTATGGCCACGCTGGCTCACTTGGAAGGACCCCCCTCTTCTCATTGTACCATCCACTCCGCCTGTTAGGCTTCTTTTCTTATGCTCTGTCCTCAGGGCCCTGCCTGCAGAGGTGAGGAGGACTGGTGACCAGAGACAGGGCTTTTCGGTGGTGGCCCCTCACCAGTGGAACACTCCTGCCTCAAGGCTCAGCTGCCACCTCTCATATTTTCCTTCCGTCACCCGGCCAAAACATGTCTCTTCGCGCCAGCTTTTTAGCCTTGAGCTCTTGAGGCGGCCGTAGTTTTCTTTCAACCGCCTGCTATCGGCCTGAGGGCCATTTTAGGCATATTTAACTAGATGAATGTCAGGTTTATCCTCCCTTTTTGCCCCTCTGCAGGCTCCTCGCTTATTTTACTTTGCTAGTTTTTAATGCCGGTAACTCTCCTGTTCGTTTTGCGTATGATTTTGTCGCCACACTGATTTGACCTCACGAGCCGTCGAGAGGAGGTCTCTTTTTTAATTATTATTATATTTTTGTTTTCAGCTTACAAACTACAAATTACAAGCACAACGTAAAACATGGCATTGACAAAACCCATAACATATACAACATCACGCTTTACCAGATGTGCCTTCTTATGCCTAAATTGACCATCTATTCAATGAATTTCTATTTCTACCATCTCTTCAACCCTGCTTTTTTGTTATCGCCAAGTAATTTATTTGAGATTAGTCTCTAAACCACTGGTTCCCAACCAGGGGTCCATGGACCCCCAGGGGTCCGCGAGAACTAAATTAAGGTCTGCGAAACAAAGTTATAAACCCATAATAAATTAATATTTTCAATTTAAAGTTCTCTATTATAAAAATATATATTCAAATATTATTCTAAGTTTAATGTTTAACAGTTATGATTAAAGTTTATTTTCAAATTCTCTGAATTTTTATTTTGAACCTTGGGGTCCCTGCACCGAACAAAAAAGTCCTAGTGGTCCCTGGTCAAAAAAAGGTTGGGAACCACTGCTCTAAACTATATTTAATCTGCATTCTAATACGAAAAACTTTTTACTATTACATATCTTTGTGTCTTATACATCTATATCTCATATTTCATAGAATCATAGAGTTGGAAGGGACCACCAGGGTCATCTAGTCCAACCCCCTGCAGAATGCAGGAATTTCACAACTACCTCCCCCACACACACCCAGTTTAATATCTATATTAAATAGTTTAATATGTATATATTAAACTATTCGTATCATTTTTACAAATTATGCATCTGTTTATTTTCTCTAATAATGCTGCTTGGTTGATTTAAACTTTATGTTTGTACCTATATTTTTAACATACTGAACATAACTCTACTTAAATCGTTCTCATACTTTCTAAAAGTTACACGTTTGCATATTCATACTAAGGTTTCCGTTTTCTTTGCAATTCTTCCGTGAGGAGGTCTCCGGAGAAGCGGAACGGTCTAAATAAATAACAAGATTAGCTTCCTGGGCCTCTCTCACCTTGGCAATGTCGTAGTGCAAACCCCGGATTGTAAAGCTGGGCCAGTATTCGTACTTCAGGATGCCCTTTGGATACTGAGGAGACCAAAACAGACAATTAGCATTGGGGGGAGCGGGATTTTTAAAAGCCACCAGCATTTCAGGAGAAGTAACATTCTGGTGGAAAGGCAGATTGATGGAAGCATTTCAGAAGAAATGGATATCTTATTTTGATTATACAAAGCGGAAATCATAATTTAAGAGAAGGGTGGAAATATACTCGCGCATCACAGCAATAGTAATATAAAGGCAGTAGATTCTCTGTATACATGAAATAGTTCTGTTTGGAACAGCGTGCGGAGAATGAAAGTAAAGCCCAGATGAAAAGGCACGATAAAAAACGGTTAAAATTATTTGCAAAAACGGGAAATATGAATTGTATCAAGTATGGTATCGACAGATAGCTAGAAGGGCAGTGGAAATAGTGATGAAGGGTTTAGAAAGATCACTAACGAAACAATTTTCCTGCATGGTTTGAAACATCAGTTCAAAATGAATCCCCTGGAAGACTAATTATACTGTATGTATGGGAATAAATGAGTTTGCTATGTGTATTTCCCCCCTCCCTGAAAATGTCAATAAACAATATTTTTTTTTTAAAAAAGAAGTCACATTCTGGCAGGGTTTTGTGTAAGAGTTTTCCTTGACTTGTCAACACAGGTAAAAACACCTGTGAAGGCGTTTTATCTCTGTTTCCCAGAGACGGGCGGGCTCTCAGCAGGAGACACGGCACGCCCATGGGCAGAGACACGTTCTACCCATTCCTCTAAGGAAGGGGCACGCTAGCTGCACCAATTATGACCATTTTTGTTGCCCGTGCATATGCCCGTACGTCAGGTGGCGGTGGACTGCGGTTTAAACCCAAAGGGCGCAGGCAAGTGAAGGAAGCCGACCTCTGTGGAAGTAAAAACGAACCGGAGAGGAGACATATTAGAACGGTGAAGTCATGAAGGCTCGGTAGGTTATGCTGCGATTGCAAAAAACAAAGAGGAGTAAGTGACCTCGAAGCCAGAACTAACTGGTACGGATCAACCCGTGCCAGCTGCAGAGAAAAGATACTAAAAAGTCTGTTTCACCGGAAAAATCCCATGTTTAAGATCTAGTTGCGCATGCTTATCTGGGGATCTGTGAACATACTGAAGAGCCCCACGGTGCAGAGTGGTAAGCTGCAGTACTGCAGTCAAAAGCTCTGCTCATGACCTGAGTTCGATCCCGAGGGAAGTCGGTTTCAGGTAGCCGGCTCGAGGTTGACTCAGCCTTCCATCCTTCCGAGGTCGGTAAAATGAGTGCCCAGCTTGCTGGGGGTAAAGGGGAGATGACTGGGGAAGGCACTGGCAAACCACCCCGTAAACAAAGTCTGCCTAGGAAATGCCGGGATGTGACGTCACCCCATGCTTGCACAGGGGTCTACCTTTACCTTTATAAGACAGTGGTTGCCAACCTTTTTCACTTGGGTACCCCTTGGCAGCCCATTTCCATAAATTGTACCCCTCATATTAATAAAATGTTTGTAATGAATATAGTCGCTGTTATTTCAAATGCCTTTTCCTGCCATTATTCAATTTTTTTTCTTGAAGAAGAGTTGGCTTTTATATGCCGACTTTCTCTGCCACCTCCGGAAGAATCAACCCGGCTTACGATCACCTTCCCTTTCCCCTCCCCACAACAGACACCCTGTGAGGTAGGTGGGGCTGAGAGAACTGTGACTAGCCCAAGGTCACCCAGCTGGCTTCATGTGTAGGAGTGGGGAAACCAACCCGGTTCACCAGATTAGCCTCCGCCGCTCATGTAGAGGAGTGGGGGATCGAACCCGGTTCTCCAGATGAGTCTACTGCTCTTAACCACTATACCACGCTGGCTCTCTTGTACCCCTAAATGTCCTGGTTTGTACCCCTGGGGGTACGTGCACCCCAGGTTGGGAAACATTGGCATAGGTAAAGGTCCCCTGTGCAAGACCGGGTCATTCCTGACCCATAGGGTGACGTCACATCCCGACGTTTTCAAGGCAGACTTGGTTTGCGGGGTGGTTTATTGGCTTACAAAATTATTTTTAGCGGTTTTTTCCTCACCACCTCCACCTCAGCTCTGATACCTGGCATGAGTCAGGTCAGGAATGGAAGAGGAAGACGCGGCTGAGCAACAAAATAAAGCACTGCGCCATTGCTCCGATGACCAGTCGGCAGGAGAAAGGGGCGTCCGCATCCTGCGTACCTTATACTGCTCCACGAGGATCTCCCGAGCGGTGTTGTAGATCTGGGAGTGAAGAGCGGGAGAGTAGAGCGCCAGGGTGTAGTCATAGTCAAAGCCATAGACCTCGATGGTGCTCAGAGAGATCTCGTTGTTGGCATAGATGGTCGAAGGGTTCAGGAGATTGCACACCCCGGGCGGGAGCAAGTCTGGAGCAAAAGACAAAGGTGTGAGAGGGCCAGAAATTACAGCTCAACGCCCTAACGGGATGCCCCTTCCAGAACAGGTCTGACAAAAGGACCCACATCTAACCTGGCAACCTTGGGCCAGTCGCACACTCGCAGCCTAGCCTACCTCACAGGGCTGTTGTGAGGATAAAATAGAGGAGAATGGTATGAACACACGAAGCTGCCTTCTACTGAATCACACCCTCGGTCTCTCAAAGTCAGCACTGTCTGCTCAGACCGGCAGCGGCTCTCCGGGGTCTCAGGCGGGGGTCTTCCACATCACCTACTTGCCTGGTCCCTTTAACTTGTCACTGACTAGCCCAGGCCTTTCAAGTTGGCGGCCATCACCATATCCTGGGGCAGGGAGTTCCACAGTTTAACTACGTGTTGGGTGAAGAAAAGAGAAACTGGCTGGCCACTGTACGAGACGGGATGCTGGACTAGACGGACCATCCCTGGTCTGACCCAGCAGGGCTCTTCTGACGTTCTGCTGCTCAAAATGCCACGCGGCTTCACTAGTGCTCAGCACGGCTTCTGCAAAACCACAAAGCGGGCAGCGTCTGCGGGCAGCACCAAGTCTTGCAAACATGGGTCTCGGGCCGCTCAGAGGTTCCGCTGCAAAAAAAAACCACGCAGCAGCACCCGTTCAACCGGAGCTCCGCTGTTGTAAACATCATCAGAGTCGAGTAGGCACGCTCACGCAGACGCCGATTTCTTCTGGGTGATGAGTCAGCCCGTCTGGGAGCACGGAGGACACGTTGCCCTCTGTTTCGCGTCTCCCCCCCCCTCCCAGCATCCCCCCAACTGGTCTAGCTGGAAATAAATCCCTGCAGTCAGCACAAATGTCACCCGTTCGCTAGAATGAGCACGGGCAGGGCAGAAGGGAGAGCTGCCGGGCGACCCCCAACGCAAGACGGCGAGCTGAGGTCGGCACAGCCCCAGGGGAAGGGACTGGCAGTGCCCGAGAAAGGAAGCCGAGGAATCTTTGGGCACAGCCGTGTGAAGGAGGAGGAGGATGGAAGGGAGGAAGAGACGGGAGAGGCAAGATCAGCCTCTCAATGAAGGGGAAACCGGGGATCAAAGCCCCATCCTGCTTCCAAATAAGTAACATTTTTCCACCTGTAAAGTGGGATAGGACGAAACACAGAAGAACAGTTGGTTTTTATATGCCAACTTTCTCTACTACCACTTAAGGGAGAATCAAAGTGGGTCACAATCACCTTCCCTCCCCACAACAGACACCCTGGGAGGTAGGTGGGGCTGAGAGAGCTGTGACTAGCCCAAGGTCACCCAGCTGGTTTCATGTGGAGGAGTGGGGAAACAAATCCAGTTCACCAGATTAGCCTCCGCCGCTCATGTAGAGTGGGGAACCGAACCCAGTTCTTCAGGTTAGAGTCTGCCGCTCATATGGAGGAGCGGGGAATCAAACCTGGTTCCCCAGATCAGACTCCATCGCTCCAAACCACCACTCTTAACCACTACACCACGCTGGCTCTCAATAATGTCCGTTCCAATAGCCCTTTACTCTGGATTTATTTTTAAAAAGCGCCTGTGTGGATTCACAAAGGTGAGCTAAAATCATCACTGAACAAAACGGCCTGGAATTCCCTCTTGGGTTAGATTTAATGTCTAACTGAGCTAAGGTCACTGGGCCCAGCCAACTAGCGGCATTTCAGGGCTGCAAATTCCCAGGAATATTCCCAGGGAGTTCAAGCACCAGTCCCTCCACCCATGCATGTAATGTGCCCTCAGGTCACAGCTGACTTATGGCGACCTTGTAGGGTTTTCAAAGCAAGTGACTTTCAGAGGGGGTTTGCCATTGCATGCCTCTGCAGAGCAACCCTGGGCATCCTTGGTGGTCTCCCATCCAAGTACCAACCTCACCCCACCCTGCTTAGCTTCTGAGATTAGACAGGACAGGGCCAGCCTGGGCCATCCAGGTCAAGGCAAGAGTCGAACAGAGGTGGTTTGCCATTGCTTGCCTCTGCAGAGCGACCCAGGACTTCCTTGGTGGTCTCCCATCCAAGAACTAACCAGGGCTGACCCTGCAAGATCCAACAAGATGGGGCTAGCCTGGGCCATCCAGGTTAATTAAGGCAAGAGAACAGAGATGGTTTGCCAACGCTTGCCTCTACAGAGCAACTCTGGACTTCCTTGGTGGTCTCCCATCCAAGTACTAATGAGGGCTGACCCTGCTTAGCTTCCAAAATCTGGCAAGATCAGGCTAGCCTGGGCCATTCAGACCAGGGCAGACACACAGAGGTGGTTTAGAATCATAGAGTTGGAAGGGGCCAACGGTCATCTAGTCCAACCCCCTGCACAATGCAGGAAATTACCTCCCCCTCCCCAACACACCCCAGTGACCCCTCCTCCACGCCCAGAAGATGGCCAAGGTGCCCTCCCTCTCATCATCTGCCTAAGTTCATAGAATCAGCACTGCTGACAGATGGCCATCTAGCCTCTGCTTTAAAACCTTCAAAGAAGGAGAGCCCACCGCCTCCCAAGGAAGCCTGTTCCACCGAGGAACCGCTCTAACTGTGAGAAAGTTCTTCCTAATGTCTAGACGGAAACTCTTTTGATTTAATTTCAACCAGTTGGTTCTGGTTCGACCTTCTGGGGAAACAGAAAACAACTCGGCACCCTCCTCTATATGACACCCCTTCAAGAATTTGAAGATGGTTATCATATCACCCCTCAGTCTTCTCCTCTCCAGGTTTGCCCTGGCCTGCTTCTGCAAAGGAACCCAGAACTTCCCTGGCAGTCTCCCCATTCAAGTATTAACCAGGGCTGACTCTGTTTAGCGCCTGAGATCCGATAAAATCAGGCTAGCCTGGGCCATCCAGGTCAAGGCGTAGACAAACAGATGCGGTTTGCCATTGCCTGCTTCTGCATGGACTTCCTTGGTGGTCTCCCATCCAAGCACAGGGCCAACCCTGTTTCGGTTTTATGACCCAACGACAGATCTAAAGAACAAAACAAAAAGATTCCTTTTTCCCCTGCCGCAGAAAAAGGTAACCAGATTACAAAACGCAAGCAATTAAATCCGCTGAGTTCTCTTCCCTCTGGAAACAGCCCAAGTTCAGCTCACAAGTCCTGATAGTCTGCGGCCTCAAGAACAACAAACAATCCCGTAGCACCTTGAAACACCGTCTCTTGCAGCAAGCGGGGGGGGGGGGGGAGAGAAACTTCCCAGGCCAGGAGCGAATAATAACAATGTGCCACCAAGTTGCAACTTGACTTATGGCGACCCCAGGACCACATGGTTTTCAAGGCAAGTGGCGTTCAGAGGTGGTTTGCCATTGCCTGCCTCTGCGTAGCAACCCTGGACTTCCTCGATAGTCTCCCATCCAAGTAATAACCAGGGCTGACCCTGCTTAGCCTCCAAGATCTGATGAGATCGGGCCAGCCTGGGCCATTCATGTCAGGGCACAGACAAACAGAGGTGGTTTGCCATTGCCTGCCTCTGCGTAGCGACCTGGTCTTCGATGGTGGTTCTCATACAAGTACTAACCAGGGGCGTCCATGCTTAACTTCTGAGAACTGGCAAGATGGGACTTGCCTGGACCATCCAGGTCTGGGCAGAGAAAACAGGTGATTTGCCATTGCCTGCCTCTGCATAGCAACCCTGGACTTTGTTGGCGGTCTCTCATCCAAGTACTAACCAGGGTCCACCATGCTTAGCTTCTGAGATCTGGCTTGCCTGGGCCATCCAGGTCTGGTCAGAGGAGGGGCTGTGGCTCAGTGGTAGAGCATCAGCTTGGCATGCAGAAGGTCTCAGATTCAATCCCTGGCATCTCCAGTTAAAGGGACTAGGCAAGTAGAAGAAGAAGAGTTGGTTTTTATATGCCAACTTTCTCTACCACTTAAGGGAGAATCAAAGTGGCTTACAATCACCTTCCCTTCCCCCTCCCCATAACACCCTGTGAGGTAGGTGAGTCTGAGAGAGTTGTGACTAGCCCAAGATCACCCAGCTGGCTTCGTGTGTAGGAGTGGGGAAACCAACCCAATTCACCAGATTAGCCTCCGCCGCTCATGCAGAGGAGTGGGGAATCGAACCTGGTTCTCTAGATCAGAGTCCATCGCTCCAGACCACTACAGCATGCTGGCTCTCAAGTAGGTGATGCGAAAGACCTCTACCTGAGACCCTGGAACATCCCCAAGAACAGATACCAGTACAAGGTCTGGTACATGGTCAACTCCACAGGCTTTGAGTACATCATGTTCATTCTCATCCTACTCAACACCATAGCGCTGGCTGTACAGGTGAGAGCGGGTGGCAGACGGCAGAAGGGGGCAGTGTCCGTGAAGGGGAGGGGCTGTGGCTCGGTGGCAGAGAATCTGCTTGGCATGCAGAAGGTCCCAGGTTCAATCCCCAGCATCTCCAGTTAAAGGGACTAGGCAGGTAGGTGATGTGAAAGACCCCTGCCTGAGACCCTGGAGAGCCGCTGCCGGTCTGAGTAGACAATACTGACTCCAATGGACCAAGGGTCTGATTCAGTAGGGAAGGGGCCGTGGCTCAGTGGCAGAGCCTTTGCTTGGCATACAGAAGGTCCCAGGTTCAATCCCCGGCATCTCCAGTTAAAGGGACTGGGCAAGCAGGTGATGTGAAAGACCTCTGCCTGAGACCCTGGAGAGCCACTGCCGGTCTGAGTAGGCAATACTGACTTCAATGGAGCAAGGGTCCGATTCAGCATATGTTCAACAGAGGTGGTTTGCCATTGCCTGCCTCTGCGTAGCAACCCTGGACTTCCTTGGTGGTCTCCCATCCAAGTACCGACCGAGGCCCACCCTGCTTGGCTTCCGAGCTAGGAGACTGTGCTAGTTTGGACTAACAAAAGGATCTGGGCCAAAATAAAGCCCCGGCCGCCAAGGACTCTTCTTCGTTGTTTCTCTCCCCAGCAGTGGGCTCTGGGAAGCCCTGCGCTAGAGACCAGACACAAAGGCGGCGGGAAGCGGGGGGAGATCACTCCCTCCCACCAGCCTGCCAGCCCCACCATGCAAAACAAGGGGGCGGGGCTCGGCTGCCAGACCTGCCTGGAGAAAACTCCCCATAGACCCAAGGGGTGGGGGAGACCGTCAGAAAGAACCGGGTCAGCCGGATCCCAAAGGGGAGAAATGATAATCGGCAGCAGAAGGTCTGGGGAGGCGGACCGCAATCCCTGTAGGCCAAGAGGCTGATCCCGCAGGCTGTAGGGTGGTCGTCCTCCCGATGGGGCCTGGAGATCTTCCGGAGAGAGATCTCCAAAGAGAGCAAAAGCCCCCCTGGAGGAAATGGCCACTTCCAAGGGCAAGACTCCATCGATGCATTTATGCATGGGGGGGTTTTGCCTCGGATTTGCATTCTCGATGCACATTTTTCCCCCATCCGAATTCTCGACACTCAACAATAAGCCCCCCAAGCAGAGTCTGGCGAACTCGGATGGGGGAAATGTGCATTTGGAGAGTGGCAAACCCAAGGCAAAGCTTCCCATGTACAAATGGCCCAGGCCTTCTAGATGCACATTTCCCCCATCCAGATGCTCAAAACTCAACCATAAGCCCCCCAGGCAGAGAACTCGGGAGGGCACAACGTGCATCTGGAGAGCCGCAGATCCAAGGCAAAACCTCCCATGCATAAATGCCCCCAGAGTTGGAAGGGACCTTCAGGGTCATCTAGTCGACATTTCCCCCATCCAAATGCTCAAAACTCAACCATAAGCCCCCCAGGCAGAGAACTCGGAAGGGCACAAGGCGCATCTAGAGAGCAGCAGATCCAAGGCAATGCATCAATGCCCCCAGAGTTGGAAGGGACCTGCAGTGCCATCTAGTCCACCCCCCTGCACAATGCAGGAAACTCCAAACTACCCCCCTCCACACACACCCAGTGACCCCTGCTCCATGCCCAGAAGATGCCCAAGATGGGGAAAGCATCGAGAGAGAAGCAACCCCAAGGCGAAACCCCCATGCATCAATGGCCAAAGGTCTAGCGTCGATTCGAGGCCGAGCCCCCTCCCCCCGCCCGACCTCCAGGGCTTTGGCAGCCGGGAGTTGGCAACCGGGGGGGGCTCACCCTGCACCAGCCGCTTCATCTCCCCATAGCGCGCCCAGAGGAAGCTCTTGCGGTCCGGGGGGCCGGGGGCCGGCGCGCCGCTGGAGAAGGCGCCGTAGGGCGGCCGGGGCGGGGGGGCCTCGGCCCCGAGGCGGGTGCAGTAAGAGGCCGAGGGGGCGGCCAGGCGCCGCAGCGCGCCCAGCCCGGCCATGGTGCCAGCCGCCTCTGCGGGGCGAGGGGAGGGGAGGGGAGGGGAGGGGGGCGGAGGCTCCGCCCCGGCGGGGGAGGGGCTCCGTGCGGCCCCCTCCCCTCGAGGCGATTGCCTCCTGGAAGGGGGGGTCCTCGGAAGGAAGCCCTGTTGCTTTGGAGGCGAGCCCAAAGGTAGTGGGGGGGGGTAAGCTGAAAGAAGAGCCTGGCTGCATCTGGCCAGATGTTACCGAAGAAGAAGAAGTCCAGTTGGGTTTTATACGGCCCTTTATGCCTGTTAGGTTTTGCCTCTCTCAAGATCAGTGGTTCCCAACCTTTTTTTGACCAGGGACCACTAGGACTTTTTTGCTCGGTGCAGGGACCCCAAGGTTCAAAATAAAAATTCTGAGAATTTGAAAATAAACTTTTCAAATGTTAGTTAGTTAAACATTAAACTTAGAATAATATTTGAATATTTTTTTATAATAGAGAACTTTTAATTGAAAAGATTAATTTATTATGGGTTTATAACTTTGTTTCACGGACCTTAATTTAGTTCTCGCGGACCCCTGGGGGTCCACGGACCCCTGGTTGGGAACCAGTGCTCTAGATGCACGTTTTCCCCATCCGAGTTCTCAAAACTCTGCATGGGGGCTTCTTGTTGAGTTTTGGGAACTGGGATCGGGAAAGGGTGCGTCTAGCGAGTGGCAAATCCAAGCCAAAACCTCCCATGCGTAAATGGCCTTAGATGCACGTTTTAGCCATGTGAATTCTCAAAACTGCATGGGGGCTTATTGGTCATTTATGCCTGGGAGGCTTTGCCTTGAATCTGCTCCTCTCTTGATGGACATCTTTCTCATCTGGATTCTCAAAACTCTGCATGGGGGCTTATTTTTGAGTTTGGAGAATTTGGATGGGGAAATGCGCATCTAGAGAGGGGCAGATCCAAGACAAAACCTCCCATGCATAAATGGCCTAGGACGACTTTCTCTACCAATTAAGGCATAATCAAACCGGCTTACAATCGCCTTTCCTTCCCCTCCCCACAAGAGACACCCTTTGTGAGGTAGGTGGGGCTGAGAGAGCTCAAAGAGAGCTGTGACTAGCCCAAGGTCACCTAGCTGGCTTCCTGTGTAGGAGTGGGGAAACCAAACCGGTTCTCCAGATTAGCCTCCGCCGCTCAAGTGGAGGAGTGGGGAAACAAACCCGGATCTCCACCGCTCTTAACCACTATACCGTGC